>NC_136514.1:79658572-80141072 GCF_053919585.1 Euprymna scolopes
ATAAGTTTAAAATCAAAAAATATTTTTATTTTATCATTACTACTAGCCATGGAAGAATTTGTTTTAAACAAAATCAAATAAAAAAAAAAAAAACACAATTAAAAGAATCGTTTTTGGCATTGGAAAATAAGCACAAATTTTTCTAATATCGATTCCAATACTCTCAAAAGTTCTGATTAATCGTTCCAACACTATATATATATATTTACATTCTTAATTCCGCTTTTCAATATAAGCGTCGTTGCCTGAAGAAGTCTCTAGTTATTAAACACTGGAAGACCGAAACATGCTCATGACTGTGTAGCTACACATTACTGCTTAAGTAAAGACAAATTTAAAGTGTAACTTGCTCTACCCAGGTATTGAGCACTCTCGTATTAACCTTGTTATATTTCACTGGTTACCTTACCTTTGAAATATAGCAACCTCAAATTATACATGCTGTCTATGATTATTAAAGTGATGATAATAGCAATTTTACAAAATAAATTCTAAAATGCAATCAAATTTTTTTTCTCATTCATGCTTTTTTTGTTTTGAAATTCAATGTCTTTCTTCTCTTACTCAGGTCGTATCGTCGTCGTTCACGTAGTAGGTCTCATGAAAGGAGACATCGTAGTCGATCCAGAAGTCCTGACAGATCTAGACGTGCTCGCAGATCGAGATCCAGATCGAGAGAAAGAAAACGCTCACACAGTCGAGAAAGGGAGTGGAGAAGTCGATCCCGAGAAAGAACACACACAAGGAGGTCACGCCCATCTTCTCGTGAAAGGCGGTAAGTGTCAGAAGGGATGTTGGACATGTGTGTCCGCTTGCTGCATCTCAACTCTGTTGTTGTGGTTCATAGGTAACCAATTTCATGACTAATATATATTCTTCCATACTTGTGCTTCAGCAATATTTAACTTGAGCATAACCCAGCAATTTATTAATTTTAAGGCCATCCAAGACTGTAACGGAATCACATAGTCTTTTCATACAAACACGTACATGGTGCACGTATGCATTATCACTAGTGAATGATAAAAAAGACAAATCAATTAATAAGTCATTTTTTAACATACAGTCTAGTCTTCATTCTTTTTATCAGCGTTTTTTTGTGTCTGGCTGTTGATCCGCTAGTGGTTGTAATCTTCTGTTCAACTCAAGACAAATAAAACATAATGGAGACTTATTGTTAGTTTCAAAGGTTTTATTGGAGAGAGATATCTGTTCACAAGAGGGGAGAGACAAAAACAAATTGATTCCTTCTTATTTAATGTTTTTTACTTAGCTTTTAAAATGGTTGATGAACAGACAGGTCTCGGGGAAATATTCTCTTACATTTCTACATTGTTGGGCAAGTCTGGTCCAGCTACTTCCCTACCTTCAACTGCTTCAAAACTCAATTCCGAACACTTGATGTTATTTCTATCTAATTATTCAACACCTGCTTCTAGCACATTTTATCTAGAGAACTGACCTCTGAACCCGCACATCAATCATGGTAAGTGCACTGGGTTCATCTCTGTTCCTGGGCAGGTCATCCTGACATGTACTTAATGTAACATCCCAAAATTCATACTAGTTAACATAATCCCTACCGGCGTAGGGTCCGAATATATAACAACTGTCCTAGTTCCTCTCTAGGGAAGTGTGTTGAATAAAATTGTTAACCACAATTGTGATACTGTAGACTGTCATCATACCCCAACAGCTAGGACTACTGGGAGAGATTAACTGTGGTGCTACCAGATATCATACTATCCGAAGATACTGACTTTCTGACCTAAAATGCACCAAACATTAATGTTATTATTTTTCCTTTGTTAAATTCAATAATGTTCTGCAAAGTCAGAAACAAAACCAACAATTTTCCTATACAAAAAAATGCAACCCTAAGCACCATGAATAAATATTTGAAGATATAAACAACTTGAAACATAGTAACTTTTTTCTAAAATTATTGGATTCAACATTAAATTATTTGTAAAAAGTTGATATGCTGTGCAAAAAAAAAGCAATTAAACCAAACAGCATGAATGTATATTTAAAAATATAAAACCAAACACCATGAATGTATATTTAAAAATATAAAACCAAACAGCATGAATGTATATTTAAAAATATAAAACCAAACAGCATGAATGTATATTTAAAAATATAAAACCAAACACCGTGAACGTATATTTAAAAATATAAAACCAAACACCGTGAACGTATATTTAAAAATATAAAACCAAACACCGTGAATGTATATTTAAAAATATAAAACCAAACACCGTGAATGTATATTTAAAAATATAAAACCAAACACCGTGAATGTATATTTAAAAATATAAAACCAAACACCGTGAATGTATATTTAAAAATATAAAACCAAACACCGTGAATGTATATTTAAAAATATAAAACCAAACACCGTGAATGTATATTTAAAAATATAAAACCAAACACCGTGAATGTATATTTAAAAATATAAAACCAAACACCGTGAATGTATATTTAAAAATATAAAACCAAACACCGTGAATGTATATTTAAAAATATAAAACCAAACACCGTGAATGTATATTCAAAAATATACAACCAAACACCGTGAATGTATATTTAAAAATATAAAACCAAACACCGTGAATGTATATTTAAAAATATAAAACCAAACACCGTGAATGTATATTTAAAAATATAAAACCAAACACCGTGAATGTATATTTAAAAATATAAAACCAAACACCGTGAATGTATATTTAAAAATATAAAACCAAACACCATGAATGTATATTTAAAAATATAAAACCAAACAGCATGAATGTATATTTAAAAATATAAAACCAAACAGCATGAATGTATATTTAAAAATATAAAACCAAACACCATGAACGTATATTTAAAAATATAAAAACTTAAAGCATAAAAACTTTTTTCAAAATTACTGGATTTGGTATGAAATACCCCAAAAAGAGTAGATATGCTGTAAAACAAAACAACCAAACCAAACTAGAGATGAGCTAAAAATGTGAATGACAATAAAAAAAATCCCAAAAGATCCATTGAACTCCACAGACCTGTGACGCCATAACAATCAGTTGTTAACTTTTTTGGGTGGTCACATAATGCCGGCTAAAGAGAGTAAAAAGTAAACCTTGGGTTTACTTTCGGCAGCCTCATAATTCTCGCTTCCTTTATTTTTGTCCTTTAGTCCTCACATTCCATGAATGATGTTTCTGGTAAAGGATGAAGAATTGGTGTTTTCTGCGTGAGAATCAAACACTAATTGTTGGCTTTTTTTTTCACCTTCAAGTAGGATGTTTTTCTTCAGCTCCTTATTTCAAGTGGCTTCATGCCTTGTCTGGAGTGATTTCTATAAAAAAAGCTGAGTAAAATTGATGTCAACAGTTTCCAGGGGTAAGCTGAGAGAAAACTTTATAGATTGGTTAGTTGTTTTGTTTGGTTTGGTTGATTTGTTTTACAGCATATCAACCCTTTTCGGATTATTTAATGCCGAATGCAGTTATTTTGGAAATAGTATTCACGTTGCACCCAGTTATTTTGTAGAAGGTTTTTATTCTTCAAGCTTTTTGTATCTTCAATCGCTCGTTTGTAATGTTTGGTTTGGTTGTTTTGTAGTGGATTTTATCGTTTTTCTTCCCTGCTCTGCAGAGCATGAATGAGTTTTGCAAAAGAAGAGGGGAAAAGGGTTACGGTATTAATGTTTGGAAGTTAGGAAACCAGTCAGGAAGTGGGGGAGAGATCGAAAGAAAAAAAGGAAATGGGAAGAAGGAAAAGGCGGGGAAAGGTAAGTTGTTTTTGGTTTTTAGTTTTGGAGAACATGATTAAGTTTTGCAGGACATGATTAAGTTTTGCAGAACATGATTAAGTTTTGCAGAACATGATTAAGTTTTACAGAACATGATTAAGTTTTGCAGAACATGATTAAGTTTTGCAGAACATGATTAAGTTTTACAGAACATGATTAAGTTTTGCAGAACATGATTAAGTTTTGTAGAACATGATTAAGTTTTGCAGAACATGATTAAGTTTTGCAGGACATGATTAAGTTTTACAGAACATGATTAAGTTTTGCAGAACATGATTAAGTTTTGCAGGACATGATTAAGTTTTGCAGAACATGATTAAGTTTTGCAGAACATGATTAAGTTTTGCAGAACATGATTAAGTTTTGCGAAAGGAAGTAAAAAAACAAAAAGCATTAATGTTAAGTGCATTTCATCTCAGGAAGCCAATATCTTCAGACAACCTGATCTGACAGCACCAGTTGATGGATTGGATTTCCAGATGAAAGTAAATATATTTGCGGCACGCAGACTGTTGAGAACATATCAGCAACAGAATAGTAACAGATCGTGATGAAAGGCGTTAAACTTAAGCTGATGAGATTTAGAAGTTGAAGGATAAGAATTTAGCTCAAATGTAGCAACTAGTGACAAGACCCCAACTACACACACACACACCCATATTCAACAAGTTGAGTGTATATAATGCCTGTGTCTGTGTTGTTGTTTTTTTTCATGCATGCAAATGTCGCAGTAATGAAAATATCCAAAAATTACAAAAAAAACGATAAGGTAGAAAATTAATTATTAAAGAAAACAGTTTTCGAGATATTTGCAAGTTTTGCTTACATAATAAACTGAATAACACGCATAATAGCATAGGAGGTAATTAATTTCTGAAAACTCAAAAACTTAGTTCAATTCGGAAGAAATGAGTTATTCCCCTTTTCTTTATGTCACACGTCACCAACAAACATGAGAAAATCGTTTTTTCATTGAATAATGGAAATACTTGTTATATTTCTGTATTATTTAACTGACTGCAATATGACAATTGTATACTTTTGCACCGTTTCCCCACCTCCACACGACTGCCCCTCCTCTGACGAATACTTTATTATGTTCATCATCATTGATTTAACATCCGTTTTTACATGCTGGCATGTGTTGGACAGCTTTAAGAAATTCACTTCCAAACTAACCTATCTCTGCCAATGTCTTTTTTTATCCCCTCTTTCTCTCCTGTCCAATTTTATCTCCTGGTCTGTATTTTTCCCATCTGAATAAACTAAGTGAACTCACTGTGCGCATACGGCTTTTAAAGAAAAGATTCATCATTTCTATCTTGTAAATGTTAATTTGTTTCTCACTTTTTTTCTAGACGGGATAAATATTCTCCGAGAAGCAAAAGATCCTGTTCAAAATCCCCTCCAAAGGTCGTATCCAGTAGGTCACCAACTCCCGAGAAGATCGTTCCTTCTGAAGATGAATCTAAAGTTAAAGAAGAACCTCTCGATAAGGTAAACAAAAGTTGATTCTTCATGTTGTTTTTAGATGTGCTCAAGTGATGCAGGAAAGCTGAATCCGCAAATATTAAGGACATAAAAGAGTGAAGAGACCAGGGCTTTACATTGCGAGTGAAACAATCGCATTTGCGAGTGATTTTTCAAAGTGGCGACTTATCTTTTGGCGATTGTATTTCTTTCACCGACACTCTTGCAAAGTTCACTACTGAGTGAAAAATATCTTTTCAACTTTTTTTTAATAAAACGGGCAGTTAAATTATTTAAACAATAAAAAAGTTTAACAAAACAATATACTTTTTTCTTTTTCTTTTTTAACAAAGGCTGTTTAAGAAACATCTGAGGAAATTTGAATGTTTATACGTTAAAGTATCAGCATAAAATTTGTTGTATATTTAGAATTAAACTTATTAAAAAAAACACAGAAAAATCTTTATGATGTACATACTCGTCAAAGAACAAAGATGTCATATTCTAAAAATCATGTGGCTTTGGCTAGTAACTTTTCTATTTGGCTAGTAAACGAAAATATTTAATTGTCAAAGGTCAACTAAAGATAAATTTATCCATAGAGCCCTAAAGACAAACAGGGAATTGATTTTAAAAAATTGATTTCCTTTGGAAGTCATTTCCTTTGTTGAAGCAAGACTTACAGGTCAGATGTCTTTTTTGACACCAAGTGAGGTGATGGGGATCGGTGCTTTTATCGAGACATCATTTCTAGGTGCTAGAATGATGTAAAAAAAAATCCAGTTCTTCTTTGTTATAATAGCAACATTTGAAAATCGAAATATTGAATTCCATCTAAAATCAATGATGCATTCTTTATGCAGACTCTTATCCTCATCTTCATAGTTGCTGGTGTTTCACCATGTTTCGGCCAACACATCCTCTGGCCTTCTTCAGTTGATTAATTGTGACAAGATAGGAATGCTGAGTTTTGTAACTTATCACCAGTTACACCAACAACAACTATGAAATGAGAATAACAATCCACAAAAACAATGAATGCACAAATTATGAAGCCTCATCTCAAAGTTTTCCAAAATAAAAAGCAAAAAATAAAACCAATACTTAATTATAATGTTGCGGTCATGAAAATATCCAAAAATTACAAAAATGATAGGGTATGAAATTAATTATAAAAGAAAATCGTTTTCGAGATATTTGCAAGTTTTGCTTACATAATTTACTTGGCCTTCGGGACAAGATCAAAGTGTAGTATCTGTTCTTCAGATGCTGCAAGCTATGACTAGCAAAGACCAGATGTGGGGGCAACCCCACATGCCTGACCTTTAACCAGCTCCCATTTCCCACCTCTCGGGAGCTGGTCCCCTTTTCCCCTTCCCCCTCCCTTCACTCCTCACATTAAAAATCGGCCTTGTGCCTAATTTGCTCGGTGGGGGAGCAAATAAATACCATCTGTTCTTCAGATGCTGCACTGCTATTTCTTGTTCTCTTTCGGTGGAGGAGAAATCCTTCACGACTGAGACAATTTTTATTTTTGTACCTTTTCTCCACGTTAAAAAACGACCCTGGTGTCTAACTCTGTCCCGTGGGGAGGCATAGTAAATAGGTACATAATAAACTGAATAGTGTGCAGGGGAGGTAATTCATTTCTGAAAATTTTTAAAAACAGTTCAATTCGGAAGAAATGAGTTCTTTCCCTTTTGTTTACGTCACACTTATCAGCAAACATGACAAAATCGTTTCTTTGTTAAATATGCTGCAAAACAAAACAACTGAACTAAACCAAACCAGAGATGAGCTAGAAAAGTGAATGATGAAAAAAAAAACTGTTACTAGGGTTACTATATTGTCTAATTTCTACTGTACACTCTTTAATCCTTATCCTCGAGTGGTCTCTTGGCCTTGATAAGTGGTGATGCCTATGTAAAAAAAAAAAAAAAAAAAAAAAAAACAAGAGATCCATTGAACTATACAGACCGGTGACGCCATAACAATCATTTGTTAACTTTCTGGGTGGTCAGATAATGATGGCTAAAGAGAGTAAAAAGTAAAGGATGAAGAAAAATTGTTTTCCGTTGAATCATGGAAATACTTGTTTTATGTAATATTTCAGTATTATTTTAACTAATTGCAACATGACATAAAAAACCAAGTAGTTATTGTTTTTTAATGAAAACTCAATTTTTCAACTGTTGGGTTTTGCTATTATAACAAATAAGAACCAAAACTCGTTATGAAAATGTATCTAAATTTATTACAGGATGATCCTACCTAAATGCTTCAATCATGAACGTCCGATGTTCTTTGTTTTATTGTCTTACAATAATATGCTGGCAATGTGCATCTCTGCGTTGCTATCACACTTGAATACAACTAATTTTGGTTGCAAATATGTGATACTATGGATATCCACATTCTGGCCAGAGACAAAACCTCCAACAATGGGATGAAACAATTTTTTAGCAGATCAAAAAGTATTGAAAGTGAAATTAGGAAGAGTGGGGGTACCAATATTATTTTGAATTCTCAAGACAGGAAGACGCCTTACAATCAGTGGTCAGTTTCTGAATAACCAGTCACCCTCAGCTGACAAGAGAAGCACAGAAGTAGTCAGTTTCTATTAATCAAGTGTGGCAGTCACTAAGATGAAAGACCAGACATAGGATTTCTGATTTTTAATCAATAAACTTAGAAGTTAGAGTTAGTTTAGGGACAGTTTTCAGTTTGTTACAGTTGACAACAATTTGTGGCTCGGTGCAGACTGGGCCGAGCTTTAGCAGATCAAATGAACTGAGCAACCGACAAACAGTTATGGCCTCAAGAGACAAGTATTATAAGTTATGGACGTTAGTATTTGGAGAGTCGTTTTCTGCAATAGTATCACACCCATACAGAGTACAACTGATCTGCACACAATGTGTCACTGTCGGTATTTTCTTTTGCGAGTTTGCATTATTCTATTTTATTTTCATACTTGTAAATCAGTCGTCACCCCCTTGACAATTGCCAATGTGAGAGACGATAGTACAGCTAGAACAAGAAGATTAGAAGAAAAAAAGAGAACTAACCACGGAAAACAGCATTGATCGAAATGGAGGATCCACATGGCTTCACAAATAGTCTAGGAATCTTTTTGATGGGCTCATATATCTTGATAGCTCACCTGACAGGTAAAAATGGGGGAGGGGGGGGCTAAGGTCCAGTGAATTTGAAACTAATTTGGGATCACACTTCCTACTGATAAGATAATCACCAAAGTGCCTTTCCATATCATCGAATGACAATAAAACTGTTGGATATATATAACTGAAACTTGGCGAACAAGTCAGGTGTCAACTGAAGTTTATTTATACTAAGCATTCCACTGATCCACCCGCCATAAGTCAAATACAAATTGACAAAAATTTATAGAAATTTAATTTCATAAAAGGCAGAACAATGCAAAGATGTAATGGATAGATCTAAGTTGAAGAAACTTACGATATAATGGTAGAACCAGTTATGCAGTTTCACTTTTATTGATTCAATTCATGTGTGTATATATGTATAAATGATGCTATATTTCGGGATGTCTTCCCTTCGTCAGGCATGTGTCCGAGTTTCAAATGTGCAAGGTAGATTTTTTGTAGATGGAATGGGTTCGCAGAAGGAAATTAATTTATCTATTTCAGATGCATGATTTATTAATATTTATCCTTGATTATTTATTTTTGTATTATTAACTAGTCTTTATTTATTTTCTGTGGTTCTGTTTATTTTTTTTTTCTATTTTCTGTGGTTCTCTTAAGATTGTTATGTGTTATTTATGACTATAGTTAATTTATAGCATCAAAACATCAAATCCCAAATTACTGAACTTATCATTATGGATTATGGAATATGTATTAGAATCGGGAAAAATATTGGGATCGTCCTGAGAAAATCAGAAAACATATTGGATCAAAGAAATTAATAACTTGCAATTTCTAGAAAATCTTTAATCATGTGGTGAATGATGGGCAATCAACAATTCCCCACTATTCAATCATCATGATGTCACTTGCGTGGCAATTGGAAAGGCTGAACTGCTTGCTAATGAGCTAACAAGAACAAAGGATGATTATTGTAAAAATCATGCCTCAGGATTGTCTAGTCAACATGTAGTCCTTTTTATTAGACTTGCAAGGTTACCAGTTTTTATCTCTGCTACGAAGCGCAGTAAAGCACCATTGGTTGCATATAAAGTTGAAGTAAGTTTGGCTCAGAACATACAAAGAAATAATGGTGTAAAATGCGCAGAAAAGAATGTTGTTATTCTCACTTTGTGTATATGTGGTTTTGAGATTAACATATCTTTACTTGCCTGTTAGTCGAGTTGTTGGCCTTACACTGCTAGGTTCTCAATCTGGGTGGCCCAAATACTGTTGGGTGCCAGAGCGAGGTGGTTCAAATACTGCTGGGTGACAGATCTATATAGCCCAAATACTGCTGAGTGTCTGATCTAGGTGGTCCAAATACTGCTTGGGTATGTGATCTAGGTGCCGTAAATACTGCTGCGTGCTATATACTGTTAGGTGCTTGATCTAAGTTGCCCAAATACTGCTGGGTTTCTGATCATGGTGACCCAGTTACTGCTTGGTGTCTGATCAAGATGACCCAAATACTGCTGGGTGTCTGATCTAGGTGGCCCATTGGGTGTCTGATCTAGGTGGTCTAAATACTGCTGGGTGTCTGATCTAGGTGGTCCAAATAGTGTTGGGTGCCAGAGTTCAAGATTGCATAGTTCTGGCACTACCACATTACTAATGGTTATACAATGCTAAGGAAGTATTAGACTTTGGGGGGGGGGGTCTGTTTTATTTGTTCTTAAAATTATTCTGTTATTTTTTATTTGTTTTTTTTAGGAAGACGAGCAGAAACGTCTTGAAATGGAGATGCAGAAACGTCGTGAACGCATTGAAAAGTGGAGAGCTGAACGGAAGAAGAAACAGACGCTCATCCCTATCAACCTTGTCCTCCCCTCGAAGAAATGGAGTCTGGAAGATGATGAGGACGATGATGAAGAAGAAGTAAAGAAGGACAATGTTGCAGCTGAGGATGAAATAGATCCTCTAGATGCTTATATGATGGTATGAGGACGACAATCTCTCTCTTTCTCTCTCTTTCTCTCCCCTTCTCTCTCTTGTAACCTCTCTATTCTCCTTTCACCACCTTTATTTCTCTCTTACTTTTATCTCATCTATTTCTCTTACTCCCTCTTCTCTCTCTCTCTCTCCTCCTCTTCTTTTCTCTTGTCTTTTTCCTATTTATTCACTAGACTTTCTCAACTTTTGAAATCTTTTTGAATCTCTATATATTTACCTTAGAATCGCCACCAATAAATTATTTGGTTTCTCCTTTTTATTCTTTCTCTTTTTCTTTTTTCCATTCTTCCTTTCTTTCTTTTTCTTTACTTCTTTTCTCCCTTGCGTCTTTTCCTTTTCTTCCTTATTTCTTAACCTCTTCACTAATGTATGTAGGGGTGATAGTGGTGGGGATGGGGATATACAAGAGAGCAATGTAAATTTTTAAATCACAATAAAAATCGATAGAGCATTAACTCTATACTAAGATATACAAAATCTGCAAGAATTAAAATATATTTAAGCGTATTTTATGACTGGTCTTTGCTGGGCATTCGTGCTAGCTTAGATAAATACTTTTGCAGTTTTAACAAAAAAGCTACAATAATATCAGTATCTCCATTTACAGTGAACATCTACAGAATGCCAACAGCAATATATGACATATGAAAGACATATGACATATGAAAGACATATGACATATGAAAGAGCCCCTGTGGAATTTCCACAGTTCCCGCTAGTTTGTATTATTTGGATTCTTTGAGCTACAGTTCTAATCTTCAGTGCTATTCTCACAACGTCTTGGCCGATGTAGCCTCTAACTTTCTGCAGGCATACTTTTCCAAACTCTGGAATCTTTCTGTCAAACTCTGTAGGAAATTTAGAATCGGACTCTTTATTTAATCCATGGGGATAGCATGTTCTTGTTCTGTCAGCCATGACCAGGTAGAAGTCTTAAGTAATTCACAATTGTATTCTGAGTATTGCTCACCTACAAACATACAAACTCCAGAAGAGTATCACTTACAACTGAATTTTATCAAGTATTTTTTGCACTGCACCACGGGTTCAACAGAAAGATTCCCAAGTTCGACTAAATGCATCTGAAGAAGGTTGGATGTTACATTGTCCAAAACATTGTGAAAATAATACGCAAGATAAAAACAGTCGTCTTAATAAAATCCAAATAATATTATCCATCTTTTCTCTCTGTCTTCCTTTTATGTGCATCTATTTCACTTGTATCATCGTTTCATGACACGCACATTCTTCCACATTAATTCTCATGTGAATATCTTTTGCAATTACTAGTTGTCCATTGGCCGTTGACTTACATGATAAATTCTAACACAGAATTACATTTTGAAAATTCTTAGCATTAACTCACTTTTTTTTTTTCTTCTGGTGTCGGAATTTTCTAAATTGAAATAATTTTGTTCTGTTTTTCGTTTTTCTAATTACAGGGCGTAAATGAAGAAGTGAAAAAGATACGAGATGAAAACACCGATAAGCAGGAACCCACTCAGAAAACGGAAAATGGAGTAAGTGATTATGTTTACTCTTCTTTTCATCTTCTTATTTTTCTACTTTTTTTTCTTTGTTTTCTCTTTTTTCTTTGTTTTCTCTTTTTTCTTTGTTTTCTCGTTTTCTTTTTTCTTTTCTTCTCTTTTTTCTTTGTTTTCTCTTTTTTCTTTGTTTTCTCTTTTTCTTTTTTCCTTTTTCTTTGTTTTCTCTTTTTTCTTTGTTTTCTCTTTTTCTTTGTTTTCTTTTTTTTCTTTTTCTTTTTTTTTCTTTGTTTTCTCTTTTTTCTTTGTTTTCTCTTTTTTCTTTTTCTCTTTTTTCTTTGTTTTCTCTTTTTTTCTTTGTTTTCTCTTTTTTCTTTGTTTTCTCTTTTTTCTTTGTTTTCTCTTTTTCGTTTTTTCCTTTTTCTTTTCTTTTACTTCTACTTATTTTACTTTTATTCTTGTTTTTCTTTTTTTCTACTTTTTCTTTTCTTCTTTCTCTTCTTTCCTTCTACTTTTTTTTCTCTATTTTTTCTTCTATTTTTTCTTCTATTTTTCTTCTACTTTTTCTTTTACATTTTCTTCTATTTCTTTTTCTTTTATTTCTTTTTCTTTTATTCCTTTTTCTTCAAATGAATTCTGTACTCGTCCCTCTTACTATGCATCTCTCACTCTAACAAAAAACGTAGTAAGTAATTATACTTACCTTCTCCGTGTAATTATTCAATTCTTTATGTACTCCAAATCATGTTAACACACGAGTTTGCATCAGATCATTAAAGTTAAGCTACGTTTAGTCAGTACAAGATGGATGTATGTTATCTCCTCTAACCAGTACATACAAACTGACTGGGGGCCCACATGTGCATTTGTATTAGTCATAAAATTTCCATTTTCCGTGGAAGGTGAAATCTCCGACAATGGACGAATCCCATAAAAAATGTATCGGTAATTCGATTCTTCTTTACATGCAACTTGATAATGTCTGAGAAAAACCTTAATTGTATGCAACCTAAAGTTCAAGTATAAGGCTAAAAAAATATTCCAGAGAGCTTCATCACATGCTGTAAAACTAAATTCAGGACTTATTATAATAACCCCTTATATGGTTGGCCCATCTCTTTGGTGTTTGTCCTCTTGAATGAAATCTTCTTGATATGATTTCTTTGCATAACTAAAATGTGGTAGGTGACAAACATGTCCAAACCTACATTGCTTGATTTAATTCACAAATTTTTAATGTAAAGGGATTTTTTTTTTTTTTTTTTTTTTTTTTTGGTCAATCATGCGGGAAAAGGAAAGTTGTCTAAGAACAAACCACAAGATAACGTAAATAAATTTGCATAGTTTATGGCTTTACCAAAAAAGTCAATCTCTGTGAACCATGGTTGGTTTTAAGTAGCTCAGAGGTATAGGTGGGTGCCTGCCAGTGGCTTAGACACCACCTGCTGGCTGACAGACGTCCAATACGAATAAGTTCCCAAACTCAAAAAAGGCTGAACTCATTTGAAAATGAAAGTCACCTGACTCATGATGTCACCCTCTACTTTCGTGCTGACCGGTGGGTAATTTATGTTCCCCACCGTCTCTCATTATTTGATGTTTATTTTTGAGTTTTCCACTTTTAGCCAAATTCTGCATTTTTTTTTAATCCAGTAAAAGTGAATTTCTGTTTAAATCACTTTTCATGGATGAGAGTGTATATCATAACGGTCTATATAATAAACCGTCTGTACATTTACAATGTCGGGTCATGATGGTATATTGAACAGTTGTGGACAGTTAATTTTAAACGACAAATAAACACACACCTGGTTGTTCAAAGACGACATGACACAATAGTTATATTTATATATAACAGCATTTATTCTTTGGTTCTGACCAGACATCTTTAGAGATTAAAACGTTCTGTTCACATTTCGGCTATCTTGGAATACGTCACATCCTAACGTCATGAGAGAAACTAACTCTTCTTCCAACTCTAAGTCTCGTTTGGACTATCTATCATCTCCTCTTCAACTCCCCTGTTTCCTAACTAACTTGCCTGTATATATTAAAACTAATCCTTTGTGCTGACGTCATTTTCCTACACAAAGATCAAACACGTAACTTCTCAGTCACATTTTCTCTAACCAAATTTATTGTTTATACTTAGGTTTGAAAGCCTATTTTGTTTATATATTTGACATTCATCTTCATTTATATCGGAAAAACAAAAACAAAAAAACAGTGAACATAATGGAAAAATTTTTAAAAACGAAGGTAAAAATGGCATAAATAACCCTGTTTCAATATTAAAACTTTAAAAATTGAAAAAAAAATAATCTGATATCTAGGCTCGAATGTGCAATCTTAAGATAACAACACTGCTACTATACCAACTGATCTATGACTGCGTGAGCGAAATTAGCTTGTATTTTTTATATTTAAACTAATTCAAGAAAGAACTTCTTTGAGCATGCATGTTTGGCTAAATTGTCATGAAGGGACGATTTTTTACTACCCCTCCCTGTAGGAAAGTGCCCAGTTGAGGGTGAAGGAATTAATGTTTTTGGCCAATTTTTTTATATTTGTCATCCAAAGGGTCGAGCTTCAAAATAATACTGATCTTGTGAAAATCTGTCGCCTCTGTCGAAAGTTTTTGCGAGACATACAAACATACATACAGTTAAACAGATTTTCGCCCTTTATCTTCTAGATAACAGTAGATCTTACAATCAACTATTTGCAAGGCAACCTCGGAGTCGTCCAGGAGGCTAATATATAACAATGGTGCTAGAGTCTTACCTTCTTATTTTTTTGTGGCGGTTCATTGGATTTTATTTCTCTTTCTCACATTCTCTTTCTTCTTTGCTTTATCTTTTCTATTTTTTCTCCCCTTTTCTGTCTTTTCCCTCTTATGACAGTTCTCTCTGAAAACTGAAAATGTTAAGATTTGGCCATGAAGGCTAAACTTTAAATTATTCATCATGGTTTGTAGGAGTTTTAGATGACTTTAGTTTAATCAAAGGATGATTTTCGTGTATGCACACTGCATCTTTCTCTTGATGCTATTGTTGCGTTATTGAATGTAGATATATTTTTCTAGTTTTCACTTTTCAAATGCTTGATAAAAATCATATATGCACCCGACAATTCTTTTGTTGTTATTCTCAAAATCAACACAAAGACAAATTTATCAGTTTTATTTACAATTAAGCTTTTTTTCCATCGATAAAGAGAGAGGCGTTTAGCTGCAGGGGTCGATTTGTGTGTGTGTCAGCAACGGCTGAGAAATGTTAATCATGTTGGGAAACTGTCAGTTTTCTCTCT
The DNA here is from genome assembly GCF_053919585.1 of Euprymna scolopes. Lineage (NCBI taxonomy): Eukaryota > Metazoa > Mollusca > Cephalopoda > Sepiida > Sepiolidae > Euprymna > Euprymna scolopes. The sequence goes on from NC_136514.1 coordinate 79,673,758, forward strand.
TCTCTCTTATTTATGCTGTCTTATAAAGGCATCAACCGACATTCCTGGGATGTTAATATTAAAAATATTACATTGTTCTTCTATTATTTTGCTTTACGTAATTATAACTTCCCGACCTTAAGTGTAAACATTTATTTGTTTTTGTGATAATTACAATTCCGGTCATTTTTAAGGGACACAAGAATGTAGATCAAAAATCCATCTAGAATCTATGTGTGTGTACACCTCTGCTTTCATCGGCGTCATCCTAGCTCCATATCCAACACCAGTAGATGTTCAGCATGAATTGCCACCCTTCAATCTCGAATAGGTCTGATGTGGTGAACTTTCAAGGTTGAGATGTAATGTTGTGTGGGTGCAGTGGTTCATGCATGAGCACGGGCACCAAAAACGACTGTTGCGTTATTTAATGTATATATAATTTTCTAGCTTGCACTTTTCAAATGCTTGATAAAAATCATATATGCACCTGACAATTCTTTTGTCGTTATTCTCAAAATGAACACATAGATGAATTTATCAACATAGAAGTTTTATTTACAATTAAGTTTTTTGCTCATTGACAAAGAGACGTTAGTTGTAGGAGTCGGTTTGTGTGTGTCACGGCAACGGAGAGACGTCAATGACACTTGACACTGTCAGCCCACTCTCTTCTTTCCTTTTCCTGTTTATGTTGTCTCTTATATCGACATGAATCGACATTTCTGGAAATGTAAGTAGTAAGATATTACATTCTTCTTTTCTATTTTGTGTTGTGCAATTCATAACCTCCCAACCTGGAATGTAAACATTTCTTTGTTTTTGTGATAATTACAATTTCGGTCATTTTTATGGGACACAAGAATGTAGATCAAAAATCCATCTGAAATGTGCATGTGTGCATACCTTTGCTTTCATCGGCATTGCCACATCTCCATATCCAACACTATCAGATCAGACTGTTTGAAGATATTGGCTTTCTGACATAAAATGTACCCAACATTAATGCTATTGCTTTTTTTTTCCTTTCTCTTTGCAAAGCTCAATCATGCTCTGCAAAGTCAAAAACAAAAACAACAATTTTCCTGTACAAGAAAAACAAATCAAACACCATGAATAAATGTTTGAAGATATAAAGAACTTAAAGCAGAAAACCTTTTTTCCAAAATTACTGGATTTGTTATTAATAATCCAAAAAAGATTGATATTATTTCATATATATTATTTTTTTTTAGAGATGTAGAGAGGTATTTATGATATTAAAACTCATATATATATATATATATACTTTTTTGGGGAGTACCACTTCTTTTTTAGAGATGTAAGGAGGTATTTATGATATTAAAAATCATTTATATATAGATGGGGGGGGGGTACCACTTCAGTCAGTCTCAGAAATGACCAAAACAGTTTAGAATATAAAACGAAACAAATTTTAATATAACAATGTTACACGCATACTTTCACTTCTATTTGATTTTATATGCCTCCGAGCAATGCTATATAACCCTGCTAGTACTGAATAAATATTTGAAAACATAAAGAACTTGAAGCTTAAAAACTTGTTAGAAAATTACTGGATTCATCATAAAATAGCCCGAAAAAGGTTGATATGTTGTAAAACAAATCAACCAAACCAAACACTATGAATAAATATTTGAAGATATAAAGAGCTTGAAACATGAAATCTTTTTCTAAAATTACTGGATTCATCATTAAATAACCCGAAAAAGGTTGATATGTTGTAAACAACTAAACCATTTGTATCTTTTTCTTAATTTTGACTTTCTTACTTGAAACTTTGGAGTTGTTTGGGGGGAAAAAATATTTTGCACTGCTTTCTTCACACGCACGAGGGAGGAGGGTACAAGTTCAAAGTTTTTTTTTTTGTTTTTGTTTTTTCGGCCAACTATATAACATATCTAATTTATTGATTGTCCGTGTGTTACTCCCTTTCCTTTCTTTTTACTGCAATCCATGTCAACCAGTATTGCCCAAAATTCTGGTAAAGTAATGATGATCATTGCCTTGCCTTTCTTTACCCTCTTATCACAGTTCTCTCTGAAAACTAAAAACTTTATTTTTCTTATGACTTTAAACGATTCATGAGCAGGGTAGGATAGTTAGATGACTTTTATTTAGTTTATTCCTCAATCTGTTCCTTCTTCATATTTTTTGATTTTTTTTTGTGTGTCATTCTCCTTATCTTTTTGCAGCAACCTGTACCAACCAGTGCTGTCCAAAATGCTGGTAAAGTAACAATGATTACCGGCACGGTGAAGAAAAAGGAAGATATTGGCAAATTGAAAGGTGAATTAATGGAAAATAATGTTGATGCCATGGAGGTAATAAATTTTTCTTTTTATGAAAACATTTTTTACTTATAATTTTTAATAAACATTTCAGAAGTTTATTTTTAATAACGTGAAATCGATATTGAGGAAAAGTAAAACCTAATTATCTCCCATATTTTCACATCACAATGCATGCATTACACTTGGTGGAGTGCAGTGGCCTTTGCTTTCATAATTCATATTAGAATTGTCTGTAAATTTCATATTAGAATTGTCCATAAATTTTCAACAAATAAAGTAAATGCCATGATCGAAAACCGAAACCTTGAGATCCTCAGTCTGATGTTCTATGAACTGAGCTATTTAGATTTTCATATTATTTGGATTATTCCGACTGCTGTTCTTGTATTAAGTGTTATTCTCACGATGTTTCGATCGGTGTAAACTCCAACCTTCTTCAGGTGTATCTTGTCAAACTCGAGAATCTTTCTGTCAAACTTTCCCAGAACTGCTCGCCCGTTGAACACTGTTACACTGACCTGCTTCTCGGTTGAATACAACATGGTAGCCTTCAGATCAAATGTAAACAAGTTCTTGTGTAGTTATCCCCATAATCAAATTCTACCCAATCTACACCATTACCGATTACAACACTACCATCTTACATTTATTAACCCTTATCCTCGAGTGGCCTTTGGGCTTTGATAATTGGTGACTCCCAAGTAAAAAAAAAAACTTGAGAATCTGCACAGAATTTTAAACAGAAGCCTTTATTTAATCCATGGGGGTTAACATGCTCTTGTTCCATTATCCATGACCAGGTAGAAAATCCTAAGTAATTCACAATTTTATTTTTTGAATATTGCCCGGCACTGAGGATTGAACCTTCAACCTCCAGTAACTTACAACTGAATTTTACTAAATACTTCATCGATCATGCCACTGGTCCTCGTCATTAAAATTTTGTGCAGATTCCCAAGTTTGACAGAAAGATTTCGAAGTTTGACAATATACACCAAAAGAAGGTCGGAAAATTGCATCGCCCGAAACATTATGAAACTAACACTCAAGATGAAAATAGTAACTCGAATCATCCAAATAATATGAATTATCAGTCTTCATCTAAAAAATTCAGAAACATATCTTTATTTTTTTATTTTTTTTACCCAGTATTCTTCAGAAGAGGAAGAAGAAGATCTGGATGCTACAATGGCTGGAATGGTGAAGAAAAAGAAGGTAAGTTTTATTCGTTTAATTGCAGTGGCATTACAGGTATATTGAAAGATGATAATCTATTTGTGTTTAATAAAATGGAGATGGATAAGAACTCAGATTGTTATATTTTGTCTGTGTTCAAGACGATGATGATGTATAAATGATGGGTGTTTGGAGGTGTGTTGAGCAAAAAAAAAAAAAAAAATTGTAGTAGACAGACAGGCTTCAACTCGGAGGTGTGTGTGTGTGTAAGGGTGTTGGTTGAGCAAAAAAAAAAGAAGGAAAATTGCAAGCGTAAAAAAAAAAAGTGGTAGTAGGCAGGCAGGCTCAAACTTATACCGCAAAGGAGGAAAAGAAAGTGAAAAAAAAAAAAACATGACGCATTAGCTGTTGCGCCCATCGCCAAACTGGAAGTGACGTAGGTTTAAATTAAGGCTAGACAATCGAAAAGACGCGATGACTTTTGAAAATATCGGTGAAAAAAGCGATCCCTCCCTGTAAAAAAGTGCCCAGTAGAAGCATGGTTTTGGCCAATTTTTCGATATTTGTCGTCCGAAGGGTCGAGCTTCATAATGATACTGATCTCGTGAAAATTTGTTGTTTCTGTCGTAAGTTTTTGCAAGACATACAAACATACATACATACATACATACATTTAAACAAACAGGTGAAATTTATATTATAGATAACAATGTCTATATTCTTGGTAATACTTATGGATGGTTGGTGTTATGCGAGAGATGCGCACTCATGGGAATTTGACAGGTTGATTTTTCTTGGCCCAATGGTCAACCAACCGTGATATCCTTTTTGATTGTTATTATATAAGCATTTGTGACCACGTGAAACGCCCATTTTGGATGGTATTTCGTGTCACCACACCTTAAGGGCATTTTATTCGGCCGTTGTGATTCACTGGACCAACTGAGATTGATTACACGTGCATAACCTTTTGCCAAAAATGACCTTTCAAACCTCATACTTTTAACTTTTCTGACAATTCCAGACGCATTTGCCTGTCATGTTTATAATTTTTGTTCTTCTTCATAATTAGAGCGAAAATCAAAATATTGAATTTCAAATAAAAGCAATGGTATCTACTTAATTGTCATGTCACAGTAATGAAAATATCCAAACATTACGAAAAATGATAAAGTAAAAATAAATTATTAAAGAAAATAGTTTTTGAGATATTTGCAATTTTTGCTTACATTAATAAATTGAATAGCACGCATAATAGCCGGGAAGGTAATTAATTTCTGAAAACTTTAAAAAAAACTTTGGCCACCTCGGGAGAAATTAGTTATTTCCCTTGTGTTTATATCACATGTACCAGCAATATTTTTCCGTTGAAAATATTTGTTTTATGGGCACTTGTACAGTTTAATCAAGACATTAAAAAATGAAAATACCGAAAAGAAATTATATTGTACGCATCCATTTTGGACTGAAGATCTCCGAAAAAAATTTAACTTAATTTGATCAAGTAGTTTTTTTTGTTTTTGTCACAGCGGAAAAACACGTTTTTATGATGGCACATTGAAGGTAGATGTCTTTGAACTTTTTGAACATGCCATAATATCTTAATTAAACTGTACAAGTAGAGTTTTATGTAATATTCTAGTAATATTTAACTAATTGTGACATGATAATTAAGTAGAAAACATTGCTTTTTATTGAAATTAGCAAGACCCCAGGCATTGCCCAGTCGTAAAATACGACTGGGCAATGCCTGGGGTCCTGCTAAATATGATATTTTGATTAATGCAGATTTCATATTTATTATTATTTTATATTAAACCCAGTATATAGTAATGATTTAAAAAGTTAAAGAAGAAATAATTTGTGCAGCTCCACCGAAAATCGAAACCAAAACTTTTAGCTTACAATTTACTTTTTCCTTTCACGTTAATGACTGTACTATGAAGACATGTTTGCTGCAAAGCTAAAAATTAAAACATGAACCAATAACTATTATGTCACGCATGCATATTTGATCGATCTTCACCTGGCAAATTTCATTTTTTTAACTTTCACACTTTTCCACCAATTTTCCCTGGCTAAAACCCAAATATAAAATTTCACATGGGTTCGAATACCCTATATATTAAGTTTCATGTCTGTAGACCAAAAACTGACAGGAGTTTGGTAGGCAAAATTTTTTAAACAAATATATATACGCGTACATACATATATATATGTATAGAAAGAGTTTTGTGTTTACTATAAACATTTTACGCAAATATTATGCAAGTATAAATTATGTAGAATATCTGCATGAATATAATTACACGTAATAGTTGACTAAAGATGATCATTCCATAAGAAAACCGAAAAAACTAATAGGGAATTAATTGAAATGAATGTTTAAAAGAATATGCAAATTAGCTAGATCTTTTGCAGATAAATGCAATTCAACAACCCATATAAGTTCAGTTGTATTTTCTTTTTAAATAAATAGAAAAAAACGGTTTTTAATATGAATATCAATACACAAAAAAAACAAAAAAAATTATAGGAGTATAGATTGGCATAAGTAATTTCTCTATGATAATGAAGAAGAACCATAATTTTTATTCAAATGACTTTTTTAGTACATTTCATAATGAGGTTGTAGTCAGCTAACATACTTCTGGAAGTGTAAGCCATGTTTAGTTTCAGAACAGTTTCCGATGGTGCATTGTTCCACACAAGTCCTGAGTGATGACTGGTTTGCAGTAGACAGTTCCACAGAGCAAAAGATTCTTACCGTGTCGAGACGGAAAAAAACATGCGAAATTCCTACAGAAAAGGTTTAATATATATGGAGCAATTCTGGTTTCTGATTGGTCGGTAGCAGAACGTGAATTAATTTGATTCATCAGTTCCTAGCAGCATCATTTATAAATAGAATCGCCCGACTGTGTGGGATCATACCCCATTATGAATCAAAAATATTGCAACAATACTTAACTTCCAGTGTGGCTGCTTCCGGAAGTGGTGACATGCCAAATCAGTTCTTTGACTTTTTCTCCCATCCTTATATCTCCCTTGTGCATGTACTTTTTTTTTTTATTACGTTTTTTGGATCATTCTTTTTATTTAATAATCACTAAAAAAATTTTTGGTCTTATTTTAATTAAGAATTATTGAAATTAGATTTTTTTTTTTTAAAGAGATAATCTTTTAAAACTATTTTGGGAATATTATGTATTGGATACATTTTTTATGATGTTTGAAATTTTGTTATTTTGATTTTAATAATTTTATTTTGATATATTCATACATTTATCATATAAATTCAAATAAAAAAAACTTATTTTTAAATGAAAAATAACTTTATTTTTATTTTATAAACATTTCTTATAAAATTTCAAATAAAATACAAACTTTTACTTTTTAATTTTATTATTAAAAGACTAATTTCATTATTTTTATCTGCATAATTTTGTTAATTTTTATTGTATATTTTTCAATAATGTCCTTTTCTTATATTTTATTTTAATAAATCACTTCACAATAGAAATACCGAAAAACAATAAAAGTGAAGGAACGGATTTGCATTTTCATTGCTCCTGGTAGCACACACCCTGGAAATTAGGAAGTACGTTAGCTAACTATAACCCCCCTTTTCCTTTTTTTTACAGGAATTGACGCTCGTCGACCACAGCCGGATTTATTATGCTCCTTTCCGAAAGAACTTTTATGTGGAAGTTCCTGAAATTGCCAAAATGACTCAAATGGGTAAGATAGAAACCAAAAAACAACTTTCTTTTTCAATTTTTAGAATTTTTTTTGAAATTCCTTTTTAATTTCTTTCCTGTTTTAAGAGCTTCTCTGTCTTCCTTCATGAGGGTCCCGGATATGACCTTAAACTATATCCGATGGTGAGGACCCAGCTTGCTGGCTCTGGGGAGTGTGGAACCACCCTTTAATTGCCATTGCTCCCAGGTCCACTCTGACCCAGAGTGGTAGTACCTGTTAGGGTCCCAACTATGGGTTAAATAGAAACTGACTTGCAAAAAACAAATATATTCTATTAAAAAATTTTTCTTCAAAATCACTAGATTCGGCATTAAATAACCTGAAAAGGGTTGATATGCCGTAAAACAAAAATAACCAACCAACCAATCCTTCGTGAGCCTAACATGAAACAAACTTTCCGAAAGATATGTTAATTCCCATTTCAGTCACTTAAATTATTTGAAGTTGAAAGAAAACACAAAATGACAGTTTTCAATATTCACACAGGGTGCAGGATTGTTTTCTTCTTTTCACCTACAACAGAGTAGATGGTCACTTTTAATATCAGCAGCAGTACTTTTTATTTCTCCTTTTTATTAACAAACTAGCAGAACTATCCGAGTTTGCCTGGACCATATAAAAAAGGAAAATGAAGTTGTATTTGACTACATTTGCTAAATGTTTTTTGCTTTAATTGAATTGTCAGCCCACTGCTATGAATTTGGAATAGGGGTATGTGAGCGTGAAAAAAAATTGCAAGTGATTACAATTTTTAAAAAATATATTTGTGATTTACGTAAGTAATATTCACACATTTAATAGTAATCTGATCTCTAAATTAACTCAGCTAAATCGACCACCGATAAAATAAAAAATTGGAAATAAGAAAAATGATTTTCGTTTTAATTTTATTAACTTCCAATTAAAAAAGTTCCTTTTGTTTTGAGCCAAGTAAATAATACAAAATACAAAACAAAAAATATAATAAAAAAATTTTTGAACCCTGTTTAAATGCAAAAACTTATTAAAATAAACATTTTCAAAAATATGTTAAAAATAAAAAAATAAAATGTCTGCCATAAGGTGGGTATGAACACAAACACAAATATTTCTCAGTCAATGTCTTAACTAATTGGGCCATGGCAAAAGTCATACCATGACATTGCAAATTTATGTACTTAACATATTGTTATACCGGCCTTCTTTTAACAGAGGAATTTACACCGATTAGTACTATAAATAGCGCTAGTAATTCCAACACCGGTGAGAGAGATGCAACTGCACTTCAACTGCTAGCCGAGTGCCCAGCAGATATACATGCTTTCCTATCTTTGTACATTATTGTTAACCGAACCTAGACTTGATTGTTCTTATTTTCACTGTTGTTCCACAATGCAACATGTATCCAATAGGTGAAGTGGTTCACGCATGCACAGATGTTAAAATCGTTTAGAAAGAGACGATTTTACATGAACACTCTTGCTCCATCAGATTCTGTGGTCGTTAACGTAGAAAAAATGAATATTTTGCTCCAAATTTCACATATTATGCATCAGTCACTGTCCTTTAAGATGGTACTAGAATCATTCTTATCCACTTTGGATTTCAAAAGTTTTAACAAGACATACAAACACACATACAAACATACTAACAGACATTTCTTCCTTTATATAATAGAAGATAAACCAACCACCGCCCAAAAGCAAAAATCTCACTTTCATTTTAGCTATTTTAGACTGCCAACAGTGCCTAATATGCATAATCATGACTCTCGCCTCCAAATCAAATAATTCCATTTTCCTTACATCATCATCATCATCATCATCATCATCTTTCAACTATAGTCAAGATGGAGTCCACATGCTCACGCTATGTCCTACATGACAACTTTTATATCCTCTCAACATTTGTTGTAATAATTTTGATAAAAGTATGATTAAAAAAAATTATAAAGTTCTATTTATAGACCTTGGCAATAGGAACAGACCAATCAAATAGAGCCATGTTCTGCTAGCAACCGATCAGAAACCAGAATTGCTCGATAAAATATTGAATCTCTTAGCATTTCCGCACATAATTTTTTCCTGTCCAACCAGGAAAGATCTTTGCTCTTTGCCTGCAAAAATTTTAAAATCTGAGTTTTAAAATGTTTTTGATTACTAATGAAGGTATGACCCCCAATACTTTTGACAATCTTACTTATAACTTACGGTTAGGACAATCAACCAATCAGAAGTTTCCGACTTTATTTTAAAAATATTGAATTTTGGATTCAATTCAGTTTGCTGTCAACCTTCGTCTTGAAACGACTGAATTGTGACTGCATTAATTCTTCGCCGCCATCTTTGTTACTAAGAATTACTCAACACTCGAGACCGTGACTGCATTGATTCTTTGCCGATTTGATTTATTACTGCCATCTTTGTTCAACATAATGTCTCATCACACTTAACACCAAGACTTATACATACTACCCACTGAAAACTCTTCATCTCCAGGACTTGTACAGAATAGCTACCCATGAGAAACTCTTCTTAAATTAAACATGGCTTTCAATTCAAAATGTTGCAGTGACATCTGGGTATATGAGCATACTACTTCTTGTGGGTAATAGGATTGCACAGAAGTCAAGAATGAATAACTTGATTTTGTCTGCTCTAAAACGATAGCCTGCAAACTGAACTCTTTTGCTTTGACAATAGATGACGCCAATGGAAGTTCATCATAGATTTGTTGTTTGGTTGGATAGGCCTTCCATGAGAGATTTTCGGCTTTCATGAGAAGACAAGTATATGTACCATTCAGGCATGTTTCTAACGTTTTGGAAGGTGTCCATGTTTCTGAACCATAGAGGAGGATGGGCTGTATTATAGATTTAAAAATTTCCAATTTGATGCTTTTGCTGAGATGTAATGTTCATATTTTTATCAAATCATTACAAGTAGACCATGCCACCCCCTTTCGGATGTTGAAATCTTTGAATAAGGATGCGATGAAGGATCCTAGGTACTTACAACAATCGATATATTCAGTTAAGTTGACATAGTTAGAGGCTTGAATAAGAGATTGTAGAAGAGACTGAGCATTTGCAAGCGACTGACTAATTAGTGCAATGTCATCGGCAAAATCAGTGTTAATCAGTTTTTTTGCAGCAGGCGCATGCTAGTCATGGCCACTTATCCCTTGGTCTCTCCATATTGTCATCTCACTTTCTTATCATGAACTTTTCATCAGTGGAACATGTTGCCACAAAATTTCTTCCCTGAGGACTGCAACATTTTTTTTAAAACTCAGATTCACCCCTAAGAAGGCATATCGCCGCTTGGATGTAAGGGGCTACTATTTGAAACCATGCCTAGGAAAGATTAATAAGATTTACATTACATTTAAACTTATGCATATCAATACAATCAGGGAAGCAGGTGGGCTTAATCCCGCCCCCAATTCTCAGAATTTAATTTCACAATTCTCAGAAAACCAATCTCTGGCAGTTTTTGAAATTCTCACACTCAAAAAAATTTTCCTATTCTTTTCCTTCCTCAAATTTGTATCTCCGACTGTCACTCTCAACAGGAGGGTTTATTGTCTCTACCTTTTACCATCACTCGTGTGGGAGGGTTTCTCCTCTTCTTGCTTCATTTGCATAAGCAAGGTTTTTTTTTTCCAAGTGCCATTTCGTATGAGTAAAAAAATAAATAATTTTGTTATCTTTTTTTGGGGATCAAATTCCCGGATAATAATTGATAGACACTTGAATTTGTATCCCCCATCTTTTTTTCCCTTATCCAAAGAAACTCATAATATATGGCCTATATTTCAGGTAACCCAATAATAAATTTTGACCAGCCAGAATTTGGTTAACTGCTTTTCTTAACAGGGGTGGCCTATTCAGGTGAATTTGTCAAATTACCAAAAGGTGTCATTTCTGACATTTTTCTGAGATATCTTTATATATTTATATTCGCTTTCAGTTAGTGTTTTTAATGGCCGTTTATGTCAACACAAATTATCATGAAAGAAAACAGTTTTGTTCTTTATCAATATCCACAAATAAGTGTGTGCGTGTATTAAATCAGTATCTTAACAATGCTCTTTCTTTCCATCATCAGCATCATCACCACCACCACCACCATCGTCATGATCAGCATCAACATCATCACTACCACCATCATCATCATCATCATTATTGTTACATCCAAATTGTTAGAGCCAAAATCAGATGCAACACACACCCCAAAAACATAAAAATAGAGGTCTGGATCATGAAATTCCATCAAGAATTATTGAAATTACATATATGTTTGGATTTGACAATTGTGGTTTGGAGTCGGAATAACAGAAAAAAATGGCTAGGCCAAAATTTTTGGATTTAAATTGAATCAAAATGGTTCCTGAGGATGATTTTTTTTTTCCACCCAAACAACTTACCATCTTCTTATTCAAAATTGTGAAGCTTGAAAAAATTAATTTTGGAGCTTTTTAGTTATCTTTTATTGAAATATGTTGACCAGACCCAAATTTTATCCATATTTTAGCAAAAAAATGCTAATTTAAATGGTATTTTTTGGGAAATAAAATCTGTAATTTGTTAGAAAGTTGTTCAAATGACTCAATTTTATACATTTAATTTAATTTATAGATCTATTTGATGTCTTACATGGAGGTTTAGGGGCTTTTGGAGCAATTTGGGTCCAAAATGGATGTGCCCGATTATCCCAGTTGATCAAATCACCAAATTTGTTTAGTCATGAAAATCTGGAATTCATGAACTTCAGGTGGCCATATCTGAGGAAGCGTTAGGACAAGACCAGCTTTTAACACTACAGAAATTGAACTTTTTAAATATCTAAGTTCATTTATGAAAATTACAAAACATTCCAAATGTCCACTTTGGAACCCATTGTGTGGATATACATCCATCAAGGACAATCTGGACTTTCCTCTTGACCAAGAAAGCTTTAATTATATTTAGCATTCAGCAAGTAATACCATAGGATTTAATTTTTATGAGAAGCTCTTCATGCCAGACTTTGTCAAAGGTTTTGAATATATCAAGGGCTACCAGCCTAACGTCTTCTGCCTTATTGAGTACGTGTTATATTTCTTTCTTTTCAATAACATATTTTTCCCCCACCTCTTTGTGTTTTACAGAAGTTGAGGAATTGAAATTAGACCTGGAAGGAATCAAAGTTCATGGAAAAGGATGTCCGAAGCCGATCCGTACTTGGGCCCAATGTGGAGTCAGTAAGAAAATTATGGAAGCTTTAAAAAAGTAAGTTTTCATTTTCTTTCATTCCACGGCCATCTTTATAGTATTCTGCTTGTTCCGTCTTTAGTCTGTACGTTACGCTTTGAAAAAGACCAAATATAATTTTTGAAGGCCAAACTGCTTCAAAAAAGGTTAAATTTGTGAAATTTGTGTTTAAAAAGTCTAATCTGGCAACCCTGGACAGGAATATGAGAGTGACCTCTCTTTGATGTAGCCTCATTTTCGAATATCATTTCAATAATAATATATGATCATTATTGTAATGGTGTGAGTAATTTCAATATGCAGCAGTTCTTCACCGAAGACAGAAATCAATGAAATGTTATATAAAAAAAAAGGGAACATTAAAAAAAAACTGGGCAAAAAAAAAAAAAAAAAAAGAACATTGTCTGCTAGGAGGTGCTGGACTGAAGAAATAAATTAAAGATTGTCTTTTGCAATGTGATTTCATTATCTGTATTGAACTATGTAGCATAATACTATTTTCTGAGTATTTATTAGTACTTGATTATTTATCTCATTATGGTCAGTTCTATATTTAAAATACAATGGACACTATTTTCATAGAAATGTTAATAAACTCATACTTACTGCGTGTTATTGGTTTTTCTGTCTGAAAAAACTAATTTTTATCTAGAAAAAATAACAGCTTTGTCAAAACATTTGTTCACTAAATATATTTCTCGTTCCACGAAATTTTCACAGATCTTACTAGTTTAATAATATCAGGGGGAAACAAGCATATTGTAAAAAATAATAATTTATAAACAAAAAATAAAAAAAAAATTTCCACACTTATTTTTAAAACTAAAAAAACCTTATTTTATAATTTCATAAACATATGTTTATCATATAAATTCAAATAAACATCTTTTATGTTTAAAATTCAAACAAAAAACTGGTATTTTTATAATTTTATAAATATATATTTATTATAAAACTTCAAACAAAATAAAAACTTATTTTTTAATTTTGTTATTAAAAGTGCAAATAAAGACTGTGTTATTTTTATCTTTTTATATTTTTGTTAATTTTTATTGCATACTTTTCAATAATGTCCTTTTCATCTATTTCATTTCAATAAATCGCTTCGCAATAGAAATACTGAAGAACAATAAAAGCAAAAGAACTTATTTGCTTTGTCACCACTTCCGGTAGAGCTATGCTGGAAGTTAGGAAGTATGTTAGCTGACTATAACCGAAAGTTCATTCTGCCCTGGTAACATCTGTTCATCTTGCTGGTCCAAATTATACCCTTGATTTTTCTTTTCACCTCTCTTTACAATCCAGACATAATTATGAGAGGCCAACACCAATTCAGTCTCAAGCGATTCCTGCAATTATGTCAGGAAGAGATTTAATCGGGATTGCCAAAACTGGAAGTGGGAAGACTGTTGCCTTTTTACTACCCATGTTCAGACATATTATGGATCAACCGGATCTGGAAGAAGGAGACGGACCTATTGGTGAGTCAACATTTATTTCACTCTGACTCCTAACCTTTTACCTTAAAACGATACCTTTTTGACACTTGATACTACTATCTTCAGAACAGTTGGTTGTAAGTAATCATAATTGTAGCTGCCATAGTAGTACTACTATTAGTTGTATCTTTTATCACTATAGTAATTATAGTAGTAGCACTAATAGTTGTATCTTTTGTTTATATAGTTGCCATAGTAGTAGTACTAATAGTTAAATCTTTTGTCGGTCCACCGACTTCGTCGGATTTGGACCTTAGAATTCACTCTCTTCCGTTTGTTCCCAAAATTCTCAATAACTACTCCTTATATTTTTCTGAAATTTTGCATGAAGTTACAACTACCCAAGGGAGGAAATGTAGCATTCTTGGATTTTTTATAAAAATTCTGCTTGCGTCACAAGGAGATCAAAAGAGGTCAAAATGGCCAAAAAATAGCACTTTTCGGGACATAAAATCTTTTCCGACCATTAAAGTTTGCTAAAAGTTATCCAAAAGCAAGATCACATAGATATACATCTGAAAACGTAATATTTGACTCTGGGAAAATTCTAGTTGTGTCCCCTGGAGGTCAAAAGGGGTCAAAATGGCTCAAAATAGCACTTTTTGGAACATAGAATCTTTTCCAACCATTAAATTTTGCTGAAAATTACCCAAAAGCAAGACCACATGGATATCCATCGGGAAACATAATATTTGACCATGGGAAAATTCTGAGGTTTGAACCCCAGTGTGTTTTAGGGGCAAAAACACCTTTTGGGGCTAATTTTTATTTTTCTCCTAAAATTCAAGGCATAAGTCGGGGGACCATATAGTTTTTGGCTTTTTGATATAGTAGCTGTAGTAGTAGTACTATTAGTTGTATCTTTTATCAATATAGTAATTATAGTAATATAACTAATAGTTGTATTTTTTGTTTACATAGTTGTCGTAGTAGTAGCACTAATAGTTGTATTCTTTGTTTTGTTTTGTCAACGGAAACGTAAAAACATTAGAAGAATCCAAATAATACGAATCATCAACGGTCTTGGTAATATTCATTCTTAGCTTAACATTTTCATTAATGAGCAATCAATAAAATGTTTTTTATACAGACTTTTTACGCTCTCTCTTCCTTTAATGCAAATCTTCCTGTTGAACTCGGAAATCTTCCTGTTGAACTCGGAAATCTGTCTGTTGAACTGGGTAGAAATCAGTGTGGGCAACACTCAAAATATAATTGCAAATTACTTCGGACTTCTTCCATGGCTGATGGAAAGAGAGCATGCTACACTTATTAAAGATAAAGGGATCTGTTCGAAATTGTGTGCAGATTTCCATAGTTCAACAGAAAGATTCTCAAATTTTTCTGTTGAACTCTGGGAAATCTGCACAGAATTTCGAACAGAACCCTTTATCTAATCCATAAGAGTAGCATGCTCTCTTTCCATCAGGCATGTGTTGGTAGAAGTCCGAAGTAGTTCACAATTATATTTTGAGTGTCGCCTGCACTGACTTCTAACCAGTCATAGTTGACGGAAAGAGAACATGCTACCCTGTGGATTAAATAGTGCATCTATGTTACTGCACTAAAATAATAAGCTTATTATTTAGAAAGCTATTCTTAACATGGGGAGAGTGTTTTATAACTATTTTGTACTTTCACTTAACAATTGAATAAACAAAAATATTGTACAAATTTAATTTAACTTGAAAATGCTATTAAGAAAATAGTGCGGTAACATAGATGCATAAATAAAGGGCTCCATTCGAAATTCTATGCAAATTTCAGACTTGAAGCAGGTTAGAAGTTACATTGACTAAAATGTAAAAATTTCACTAAAATGAGAACAGAAGAAACATTGTAAAAATGATACTCAAGATGAGAACAGTAGTCCAAAAATCCAAATGATACGAATAATTAATCTCATCTAAAAAATACAGAAACATAAATTTGATTTTACTTCCATATTAATAATAATTCTACTTTCTATATTAATAATTCAGATTAATATCAACATCTTTTTTGACATTTCTTTGGTTTTATTTTATTTCCACAGCCGTGATCATGACACCTACACGAGAACTTGCAATGCAAATAACATCTGAATGCAAGAAATTTGTCAAGTCTCTTGGTTTGCATGCAGTTTGTGTTTATGGCGGTACGGGTATTTCTGAACAAATTGCCGAACTAAAAAGAGGTTGTGAAATCATCGTGTGCACTCCAGGTCGGATGATTGATATGTTGGCAGCTAACAACGGTAAGAAATGACCCTACTTCTTTTTTTTTTTAATTTTTAAAATTTTTAACGTTGGTCAATTGATATATTTTTTAAGGGTTTTAAGTTCTTGAATCAGTGAAAAAAAACGTTTTTGTTTATCTCCTATATAATAAAATGACTGCAGAAATTTTCCTCTGGACCAAAATATCGTAGGTTTGCAACAACAGATGCCACATACAAATTGGATACATCTAGGCTATCTTATGTAGCTTTCGACCACCTTTGCAGACACATTCTCTTGTGATAATAAATTGGTACATCTGACAAGCAACACCATCGCAATTGCAATATCTACAGAGGAAGTAGTTCCTATTTTTGGTCCCCCGATTTCAGAGAGGGACCTATGTTTTCAGTGGCATCCGTGCTTCCGTGCGTCCATTAGTCCGGACTATTGCCAGATAATGACACATTTTGCCCCATAACTTTTGATCCATCCATTAGACTTTTTTTTAAAACTTGTCCAAATTTTGAGCCCATTGTTCTTCATATAATGTATGGGTGACCCTGGCAAAATTCTGGTTCGCAACCCCGGGGACTTTTAGTGCTAAAAATACCTCTTTTTATGATTTTTTATTATATTTCTCAACAAAAACTTGATATGTCTGACTATGTAGTGGTTTTTCATGGTGGTCAACTCAAATATACATGTGTTAAGGCCTGAAACTGCACTGTTATCCATTTACACTGGGATTCGGCATCTCCAAGGGCTCAAACGAGGTAAAAATGACTCTTTTTGCCCTATAGCATTTGATCCATCCATTAGATTTTCCTGAAACGTGGCCAAAATGTGGAAGCCATTGTTCTTAATATAAATTCAGTATGGGTGACCTTGGCAAAATTCTGGTTCGCATTCCTCTAGGATTTTAAGGCTAAAAAACATGCCTTTTTGGAGCTCTTTTTTCATATTACTCAAGAACTTGATATGTATGTCTATATAGTGGTTTTCCATGGTGCTGAATTCAAATATACATGTCTTAAGGCGTGAAACTGCATCATTCTCACTGGGATTCGGCATTCCCAAGAGCTCAAAAGTGGTCACAAATTCCCCAAAATTGCAAAAATGACACTTTTTACCCATAACTTTTGCCCCATCCATTAGATTTTTCTGAAACTTGGCGAAAATGTGAAGGCAATGTTGGCACTTCACGCTTCTCACATTATTTCTTTATTATTTTTGTGGCGTCATCTCACATGCATGCGCAGCTTGTTCTCCCTCAATATTTAGTGCTCTCACCGCTACCAATTCTAAATTTTCCTACGATACTGTGATTGCTCTACCACTAACTAGTTATTAGATACATAAACATAGCATAATCTTTACATTTTCCTATTCATAAATAATAATATCTCCTTTGACAAATTTCGTCCATTCTGATTGGCTGAGCTCTGAAACTTCTATTACATTATTCGCATCTTCACTATATAAAACGAACAGTTAGTGATTTTTAAATATGGCGTCATTGGCATACATATTATTTTGTTTCTTTGACAACTCATTTTCTATATTAATTAATTTATAACTATCCGTATTTACATTGCATTATGTGATACAGAAATTCATTACATTCTATGGTATTAATCGTACGTACAAATGTTTCTTCTACACTCACTATCTATATTCATTCGTCCCATCCCTTTCTGTTGTTCTTTCTCTCACTACGACTTCTTCTCTTGCATGTGGTTTGTGTCCGTGTTTTCATTCGGCTTGCTAAAATAGATTGCTACAAAGAAAAAACAAATATTCAGTTAAGTAACTGTCACTCTACATTTAATTACGTATTCACAGATTAAACAAAGCAATGATATTGACTATATTTGTTTTGATCACGTGACATGTGCCATAAAAATCTCTCTCCCTCTATCTATCTATCTATATATATATATAGAGAGAGAGAGAGAAATAAAAATGGACAAAACGAGTTATGTGTTAATCAACATTTCGTTTTTATTTCGAAACTTCCTCTGGATGAATGAAATTAAGAAAACAAAAACTCCAGTACAAATATTCATTTATTGCAAGTTTTTCTCTTGCATGCTGTTCGTTGGTCACTTTGGCTCGCTAAAATAGATTGCTAAAAAAAATAAAATGTCAGCTACCTATTTGTCATTCCGCATTTAATTATGTATTCACACATTAAAATGATAACAACCACATTTGAATTATTGGAATTCTTGAAATGAGTTATTATTAGACTTTTTTTATTTATTGATTTATTTGTTTACTTTTTTATTTCCAGACTGTTATCTTTACAACTATTTTCTTAGCTTCTTTATTTACTTGAATTCTTGACATTAGTAATTTGTATATTTATTTTTTCTTTCTTTATTTGTGGCCTGTTATCCTCATCTTTTTAAAGTGTTAGTAAGGAGGGAGGCTCAAACACATAACCAACCCAAAGGCGGAAAAGAAAGTGAAAGAAAACATGAGATCTTACTGCTACGTTACAAGGCCGTAGGAAGTGAAATTGGCTGAAACGTTCACAACGTTTCAGCCAATTATTCCACTGGCCTTTGTCAGGTGGTTAATCGATGATGGGATAACTACTGCGATCCATACTAGTTGTTGTCTGACGTTTTTGGCCAACTACTCTGAAGGCCCGTAGTGCAGTGGATACAACTGTTAAATCTTTATGGTTCCATGTGAGCATTTTCTGAAGGTAGTGGTTTCAATCCTACCCAAAGCCAGCCAGAGGATTAGTTGGCCAAAATCGTGGTGAGATGACCACAGCTATGGAGGCCAGTAATTGCTGAGGATACAGTTGACAGATTCAGCATTCCTATCCAGTTGCAGTTAATCACTTTATTAATATCTGCTGCAACGGTCACTCCATATTTTACATAAGAGTTCCAAGTTTCATGAGCATCTTTTATATAGCTCTTTTCATGCAAGTTGATAAAATAACAATTATCTGAAAAGAAAAAAATCAACTTGTAATGCTAAGAATTTACTTTAAAGGCCGGAGGAATAGTTGGCCAAAACTTTGGGAAACAACAACCATAAGATATGAGGATAACAGTTCACAAATAAATAAATATATAAATAATAAACTATTTTCTGTATTTATTAACTCATACCCAATAGTTTTTGCGTGAACGCAACATGGCTATTCAAAAGATACTGTTGCTTACACTTGAACATCATTTTTTCGATTTTCGATACAATACTGAGGAGAAACCAAAATATTTACGGACATTATCATTATTTAAATTTGAATAAACTGTTTTCTATCAAAAACCATGTGCGAAAATTAGGATATATTTTTATAATGAAAATAAAACCAGTTTACCACACTATTTACTTATAAAAAAATACATTTTGTCTTTTTTTTTTTTTTTCATTTAAACAAAATCAGCCACTACAACGCATGACTTAGTACAGCTAGTTTTGAATAAAGAAGAAAAATAAACAGTTTAAAATCCTGTACACTTGAGACTTCTATTAGAAATGGAGAGTTGGTATCTGTCTGTCCAAAACTGGAACTATACTATTACTTTGTATTACTGCATTGGTATGTGTGTTTGTGCATAGTTTCTTGGGATTACGTTTGCACGCTTGCGCATACCAAGATGGCCACCAGCGATAACATAAGAAATGACATTGCTTAATATCTGGAAAACTACTTATTTGCAGAAAATTTAAATGCGATATTTGTTTTCAGCATGCCCTAAAATCTATAAAAGTAATCTTTTTAAATGTTAAGGTGGAAACAAGGTAAAAAATTACCGTTTTATTTCTTTGTTTATATAATTGAATTTTCAGTAAAACAACAATAGAAATGACAAAAATTACCATCAACTGATGAATATATAGTTGTTGCTTATCAGAATTCCTGGTATCCTGGTACTGTGAAAGCTACATCAAGGATTCACATAGAGTACGATTTATGGTTACATCTAAGAAAATAGGGGTATATTTTGAGCCAGATAGAGGATTTACAAAATTGAAAATTGGACTGGTCCCAAAAGGCATAATTTTTGGTCAACTATGGGAATTTCCATCTTTTACAGAAATCCAAAATCTATATGAAAAATTTTCTTCGATTTATTTCTGAGATTAATTCATATCTACTCAATTTTTTTTTTCTCTGAAGAGAGTAGTAAATACAAGCCATGAATGCTCTTTAGGCATTCAATGGCTACACCCAAGATGAAGCTCTCCTTTGGTGAGGAGACAGGAAAATGCCTGCTCTCAATAAAGCTATATTTAAATACTACTATAATACTTAGTTTTGTTCATAAATAGACACCCACTGTATGACACCATGCACCAGTTTAAAAAAAAAATTGAAATTTGTACATCTTAATTTATAATTCATGGCTTATGGTAAAAAGATACATCAAATTTGACTATATAATTAGAAAGAGCACATAAATTTACATAAGAATGCCAAGTTTTATGAGAATAGCTTAAAAAATAAATAAATGGTGGCGAAATTAACAAATTTCTTGAAATGTTGAAGTCTGTAATTTAGCCCACTTTTTCTAAAGAAAAATGTCCACGGAAAAGCCTAAATTTTGGCACTTAAAATTCTCATAACTTTTGAACTACTGATGGTAGTTGCATAATTCAAACAGTTTTAAGCATCTTTTATATAGCTCTTTTCATGCAAGTTGATAAAATAACAATTATCTGAAAAGAAAAAAATCAACTTGTAATGCTAAGAATTTACTTTAATTTTTTATTTATTTTTCTTCCAATTTATATATAAAAAAAAAATGTCCGTTTAAATTCTCATTGGTTAAAGCCCGACAAAGCATTTCATATCGCTTTCTCCTTTGTTATTCGTTTTTACCATTGAGGTCGGCCTAAGTGTTCCTCCCATTGCATTGCAATCGACCATTTCTAGTTATTCTCGTCATCTGCCATGGACACCCGAATAACTTTGTGGAAATCGCGAATCAGTAAATGCAGAAGTACTTATTTCTTCTATTAATCGAATCATTTTTTAATGTTCATTTAAAGCATTCATTCAAAGTCAACTGGTTATAACTGTTGCTTGTTTGTGACAAGCTAAAGAGTCTAGTACCAGCATGAGAAGCAGCAAGAAAAACAATAATATCTGCTGCAACGGTCACTCCATATTTTACTTCATATTTGGTTGTTAGTAAAGTAATAAGGTAACGAGATATCTTGTTTATTTACAGGAAGTAAAATATCGGCCTGGAAGGGATTAAAGGGGTTCTGTATTTTAAATTCTATTTTGAATCATTAAATTAAAAGTGGGTTCTCTGATATGACGGTCGGGAGGGACAAAATATGTGCTAATAATATATTTAAATGGCTGACTTGATTTTACTATCATTACACTTCGAAAGTTGAAAGTAATTTTGAAGTCTTTAAACTGCTGAATAGAAAATAATGTCTGTCTCAAATTTCAATTAAAGTATAAAAACAAAGGCAATAATAATATTAGAAATAAAATTTTTGAACGCAAATCCATCATAAATGAGTCAGTAAACGAAAATAAATTTTTTTTTACCTAATTTCTAGTGATGAGATGATTCCAGTATTATTCTGATACCAATTCCAATTCTTTACAAATCTCTAAATATATTACTATAGAATTGTTATTTTTCCTGATTACCATAAAAAAAAAAAATGTTAATTGTGCAAATATTTTCTCAATGTAAAAACACACTTGTAGGGGATGATGTATAGATTTAAGTTTTACTGGTAGTTTAAAATCAATAAATATTTATTATTTTATTATTAGTACCAACTATGGAAGATTTTGTTTAAACAAAATCAAATAAAAAAGATAATTAAAAGAATCGTTTTTGGCATCAGAATAGGTACAAATTTTTCCAATACATTACCTCTAAAACTTCTGCTTTTTTTCCAATTCCCAATTCCGATTAATCGTCCAAGCACTACTAATTTCCCAATTATATTTGTTTTAAAATAATTCATGTTGTCAATCATGTTTACCCATAGCTTTTAAATGTTTCTTTAATTTTTCAGATATTTCTTGGGTATAGCACAAAAAAGAAAAAATCAGTACATACTTGTAATAAGAGGATTTAAGTACTTACAGAGTCAGTCCAAAGTATTGACAGATAATCCAACATGTCTAACTTTTTGCTTTTTGCAATAACATCTTTTTCTCAGGTCGTGTGACAAATCTCAGACGATGTACATATGTTGTGTTGGATGAGGCCGATAGAATGTTTGATATGGGATTCGAGCCACAGGTGAGACAACAGACCACACCTTTTTTTTCTTCTTAATGCCTTCTTCATGATTGCAGGTTGATAATGTAACTGGGGACCACTTGTGAATTTCATACACCCATGAAATTTCCTCCTTTTAAAGGAAGCTGTTTCAACCCTCCTAGGGTAAGTGCTGCTTTGGTATGGTACGTTCATAACCATGTCTCTCCAAAGAGTTGAAAGTGGACCTTGGATTTAACTTAACCCATTATGACCTGGTTGAACTAATTCAGTCGTAAACAAATGAATATATAGCAGCATAAATAAAGTGGGAATTGATTCAAACACGCCTTGTACATATTAGTTCAGTATCTGGATCTCTCTCACACACACACATATATATATAAAAATGCCCTAAAAAATCAAGAAATCTACATAAGTTTATAAACGATAAAAAAAAAAATATATATATATATATACTAGCAAAAGTACCCGTCGTTGACTGGGTTCAAAAACAGCTTACAGAAACTGGACTCTGATTTATGAAAGTATGATAAGTTATGAAAAGGAAGGGTTATAAAGAGATAGCTTCGAATTTGGGGGTATCAAAACCAAAGCAAAATATGATGAAAGTAAAAATAAAATAGATAAACCCCATAATTTATTATACCATACCTGTTCACACTGAAACACTTATCACAATATTCTGTGGATCTATATTAAAAAACCTTGTTAAACTTTGTGACATATTTCAATTCTATGGAGGTTAGGCGCGAACGAACACCCCATAATTTTATTATACTATATTTCTTCAAACTGAAACATAATTATCAAAGTATACTTACGCAGATAGATATGAAAAGTTTTTATTAAACTTTGTGCCTATTTCCATTCTATGAAGGCCAGGCACAAACGCAGACCCCACAATTTTATTATACCATCCTTATTTAAGTTAAAACATCCTTATCAAAGTATTATTATGTACATCTATATCAAAAACACTTGTAAACGTTTTTTTTTAATTTTTTATTTCCATACTTTGTGGACCAGGCGCATACGCAGACCCCACAATTTTAATGAATCATCATTATGCAAGATCAAACATACCCATTTCTGTGTCTCGATACATCTATCATTATATGTGATTAGTTTTCTATAATAGTCAACCATATAGGAGCCTATTCGTGACCAGACACACACGCAGACGTTCAGCTTTATATTTTATATATATATATATATATATACTAGCAGGCCACCCAGCGTTGCTTGATCATAAAATATGCATAAATATTATATTTTAATTCATGTAGATATTTTATTATAGAGTCAATTCTCTATTGATATTATTCAATATGTAGTAATGATTTCAAAAGTTATTTAAAAATATGACTTCAGTACTATCTGCTAGAATTGAAACCGAAGGGTTTAGCCTTTGTCTCTATTTATCTCTCCAGCGCTGTTACCATCTGAGCGACAAGCAGATGGATATGGAAGGTTAAAAATATAGTGACTTTGAATTTAATTTTGTGCATGCCTAAATAACAGCAGGAGTAATGTTTTATTCCACTTTCTCTGTTAAGTTCAGCTGTTTTGTTTTTAATTTTTACCAGCTAAAAACCAAATCAAAACTTTTGGATATTTTTAACCTGGAATAAATGTGTGTGTATATATATATATATATATATATATATATATATATATATATATATATATATATATATTACTTTAATTTGTTTTTAACATACGCAGTAATGTGTTGCTACACAGTCATGAGCATGTTTCGGTCTTCTAGTATTTAGTAATTAGAGACCTCTTCAGGCAACAACGCTTACATTAAGGCAATCAGTAAGGAATCTGAATGTTATTTTGCAGTAAGAATGTTTTTATAAAGAAGGAGAACAGGGGTGGGGTTCAGCTGTGAGTTGTGAGTAAAACAAGGTTGATTGGTATGTGTTGGGGTTAGGAGATGAACACTCACAGCTGAACCCCACCCCTGTTCTTCTTCTTCATAAAAACTTTCTTACTGCAAGATGATTTTCAGATTCGTTACTGATTCCCTTAATGTAAGCGTGATTGTCTGAAAAGGTCTCTAGTCACTAAATACTAGAAGACTGAACCATGCTCATGACTGTGTAGCAACACATTACTCCTGCTTATGTAAAAATAAATTAAAGTATACCCTGCTCTACCTCAGTATTGAGCACTCTTGTATTAATCTTGTTATACTTCACTGGTTACCTCACCTTTTGGAAAATAACCCCAAACTAATATATATATATATAAGTTATAAAAATGGCAATTGAGCTACACGGAATATTCCGCATTTCATCCACGCGAGGATTATATATATGTGTGTGTGTTTGTAATTTTCCATTTGCAGGTGATGAGGATCGTCGATAACATTCGTCCCGATCGTCAATTGGTGATGTTTTCTGCCACATTCCCTCGACAAATGGAAGCACTCGCCAGACGGATTCTCACAAAACCAATCGAAGTCCAAGTTGGAGGACGAAGTGTCGTCTGCAAAGATGTTGAACAACACGTTGTAAGTGTTTACAGAACAGACTCTTATATTTTTTTAACTCTCAAATTTATTAATATCTAGCTCTACCCATCTGGCATTGCTTGGTGGTGTTTTTACTTGAAATGTATTTTTTGTCCCAAACAAAGGTTGTAGCTCTGTATTGACCAATACAGTGTTATGTCCTCTGTTTTTTTTTTTAAGATGATGTCTATATTTAAATAATTTGATTATTGTCTAGAATTCAACCTGCATGAAAAACAAAAATGTAGAAAAATATGATGTACATGCTCATCACAGAATGAAGATGTCATATTCCAAAAATCATATGAATTGATCAAGTAGTTTGTTGGGTTTTGATACTAAATAATAAAATTCTATGAGGAACTGAGGATGGTGTGTCTTGCTCCACTATATTTTAATAAATAAAATGAGACAACTCAATTTGACCTACTAAGACAGAAATAGAGATTAAAATCAGCCTTGTAATGGCTATGATTTACTATTATTCATAAAAAATAGTATTTATATAAAAAAAAAACAAGTAATGACTAATTTACATGATTTTTGGAATATGGCATTTTTTGTTCTGTGACCAGAACATACATCATGAAGATTTTTCTGTATTTTTGTTTTTTTGTTAGGTTGAATTCTGGGCAAGAACCAATAATTCTTTTCTAGTGAAAGGAATTAAATCGAATTACATTTTATTCTATAAATACCCATTGTTTTTTTCTGGGGCAGATCGCTTTACTTACTCAACATTTTTTGGTAGTAGTGTTAAACTGATAGCTCTGTATTGACCAATACAGAGTTGTGTCCCCTGCTTTTTTAAGCTGTTGTTATAATTTTTATCCAGTGAAAGGAATTAAATCGAATTACATTTTATGTTATAAATACTCATTGTTGTCAATTGTCAATCCATGTTTTTCTTTGTTTATTTTATATTTTTAACTAGTTGTAGCTATATGGCATTGGCCAGGAGTTGATTTATATGAAATTAGTTTTATTTTTCTCAATTCTTTTCAGAAAATACTTTATCTGAGTCAGAATTATTTTTAAATGGACACCCTCTTTAAAAAAAAAAAAAAAGTGGCATAATTTTGTGTTCACGTTTCGGAATTTTTGAGATGAATATTGGTTATTCGAAATTCCGTCCAAATTCCCAAATTAGTTCACAAGATTCAAAATTCAACATAACGCATGCATAATTTGTGAATTTTTTTTAAAAAGTAACTTCTTTAAATGTTTGGATTTTTATTTTATTTTTATTTTTTTTATAAAAAAAAAATAATCATTGGATTTGTGAGAAATTGAAAACTTAATTATCTCCCCTATTAACTCTCTAATTCAAATCGGTAGATTTTACAAATGTCTTTTTTCATGAATAATTATTTTTCTACCTTATTTTCCATAATTTTTGGATATGCTATTATTTGTGACATGACAATTACGTAGGTATCCTTTGTTTCACTTGAAATTCAATATTTTTCATTATTATAATAGAGAATCATTGATTATTATATTTAAGTGTCTTTATTCAAAAATCCAGTACAGATTCTTGAATTTTTTCCAGATGATAAGGTAGATAAGTTTGAAATCAGAATATATAATGAAGGACGATAACTTCCTCTCATCCTCCTTATTTAAAGCTGCTATTAATAAAAAAAATCAAATAAAAATTCTAATACAGGGTGATCGCTAAAAAAGCGGGAAATTTGAAGGTCAGCTTAGATCATGAATTAAATGTGATTCCTTCAAAACGCCACATGAGCTGGGATGTTCAGGTTAAGACGCTGCAGTGAAGTGCACGGACGACATTTTGAGTATCTATGAGTATAATATAACATTTGTCTTTGAAAAACTTTGTAAAAATAAATCGTTGTTCGACAAATTTCCTGCTTGTCTAGCGACCACCCTGTAGTTTGGCAATCATGATATGTAATCGAGGGAGATAATTTCGTCTCACCTCTTTA
Organism: Euprymna scolopes; assembly: GCF_053919585.1. NCBI lineage: Eukaryota > Metazoa > Mollusca > Cephalopoda > Sepiida > Sepiolidae > Euprymna > Euprymna scolopes. The sequence goes on from NC_136514.1 coordinate 79,700,626, forward strand.
TTTATTGAAAAAAAAAAACAAAAAAACATGTCACTCATTGATAAAAGTATGTTTTGGTTTTAAAAAGTATTTCTTACTTATCGTGGATGATATATTCAACTTTAAATGCAAAAATCTTGTTTTGTTTTTCAGATTCTTCTGGAAGAAGACCAGAAATTCTTCAAGTTATTGGAATTGTTAGGCATTTACCAAGAACTTGGTAGTGTTCTTGTGTTTGTAGATAAACAGGAAAATGCTGATGAATTAATGAAAGAATTACTGAAGCATTCTTACCCTTGCATGTCCTTACACGGTGGTATTGACCAATACGACCGCGACAGCACGATTGTTGACTTCAAAAATGGAGTCGTTCGTCTCCTGGTGAGTCATTCTTCTTCCATTTTTAAATTTTCTAGATGAAATCATCCAAGATTTATACGAAAAATCCAAATAAAAAATGAAACAAGTACAACTTTGTTGACGCCAGTTGTACATTGGGGTGTTTGTCATCGGCTTCTTCTGAAATAATTAAAATTTTATGGCATCTTTTTGGACACAAGGAAATCCTCAGACTCTCCAAACTTAATTTAATTTGTTTTCATTAGTTTTTATTGTAAGCAAAGTAACTATTCTCGAGTTCACTTGCCTATTCAATATCAGAGATTTAAAAAAAAATTTCACACCTATTTGATAAATGGCCATGTGGCGTCTATTAGAGAATTCACACTTTAATATCAAAGATTTAACATGCTTGGATTTTTTTTTTCTGGTGCTGGTTTTGTCTGATCACCACATTCTTTGAAATATTTCATGTTTCCTTATATTTTGTTTGGTTTTGGCACAAGTGAAAATATAGATAAAAATTTCACAAGTTTATCAAAACTTTGGAAGAACAAACATTGAGAAGTTTAACTTAAAAAAAACAAACTTTCATTTACATTTAAAATACCCAAAATATATGAGATTCTACTTTTTAGGCGATTATGTGTGAGCACACTGAAACGTTATTTTAGAATTTAGAATGGGGGTTCAGTTGTGCATATAAATATAATGTAAACTGATCCCATTTCGGTACATGATAACTTTTTAAGCAGTTAATTAATTTTTACCACTAATTTTAAGGCCGATCAGCAAAATCATAAAATTACATGTAATTGCTATATTTTTTGTATTGCCACATGTACTTAGGGTTAGTAGTAGGAAAGGAGCGTGATTTTAATTAATTTTTAACATTACTATATATTAATACGATAGCGTGTGTGTTATTTATTTTTTGCGTCTCGATTACATCTGAGTGACTGTTGTTTAATTATGGATTCCCATTTCTTATAGGTCCTGGATATGACCTTAAACTATATCCAGTGGTGAGGCCCCAGCTTGCGGGCTCTGGGGAGTGTGGAGACATCCTTTAATTGCCATTGCTACCAGGTCCACTCAGACCTGGAGTGGTAGTACATGTTAGGGTCCCAACTATGGGTTAAATAGAAACCGACTTGAAAACAACAAATATATTCTATTAAAAAATTTTTCTTCAAAATCTTTGGATTCGGCATTAAATAACCCGAAAAGGGTTGATATGCCGTAAAACAAAAACAACCAACAACCTACCCATTTCTTATAATAAATAATTTTACTAAAAATTCTTCATAAGTTTTGACTTTGGTTTTGGTTTCAATTATAGCTGATGGAACTCCAGTGATCCGGTTTTTTTTTTGGTTTTTTTTTTTAATAAATAATTTTACCAAGAATTCTTCATAAATTTTGGTTTCAGTTTTCGATTCTTTCTTAGCAAGCACCGAAATGATCCTGCTACCTCAACTGTTTTACATTTACTAACTCAAGAACTCTCATCTATTCCTTCATCATAGTTGGTTTAATACCCATTTTACATGCTGACATGTGTTGGACAGCTTTTTGAAATTGATTTACACATTAACCAAGAGTCTATCAACCAGCATATAAAGTGATCATCAAACAGAATATGGAGATGTTTTAAATACCATTTTTTGAATATAAAAGAAATTTAGGTTTATAGAAGGCAGAACAATGTAAAGACGTAACAGATTCAAACAGAAGCAACTTAAGATATAATGGTGGAGCCAGCCATAGTTCGCTTTATTGAATCAATATATATATATATATATGTGTGTGTGTGCGCGTATATATATATATATATATATATATATATATATATATAGTCTTTGAAGTTTTTAACCTTTAAAACTATACAAAAAAATATTTTTTATCATTCGTTAGAAAACCATCTAGTCAGTAAGTCATTTAATCACCTGCAATCACTGCACCAACTCGCTCTCGAATTTACTATAGTACTAATAATTTATTTTTCAAGGGATCATCAGTTGTTTACCATGAAACACTGTTTTGGGGATTTAAAAACATAACAGTATATTACATCATGGCTCCCCAGCAGTGTTGATCAAACACCGCCACCCTTAATCTTAGGAAGAAGACATGTTACAAACATTTGATCCAATTTCCTATTCTTAATTGCAATTACTAACCTTTTCATATTATAAAAATGAATTTCTTACCTGTGTGATTCATCAATTTCCACATTTAAAATGGATATATTTTTTAATTTATCAGTCTTGTATTTATAAGATTAGGATTAATCCATTTAACTACTTATCACCCCCACTATGATTAGTATTTAGTATATTTACATTCTTATTTATTTAAAATTAGATATATAAAGGTTAAAAATATTTTTACATATATACATTTTTTTTTTTTTTAATGTATATATAAATTTATTATATGTAATTATAAATACATTTTATACATTGCTAATATAGTTTTGGATTTCCTTTATTAATATAGCCTGGTCAATTTTAAACAATTCAAAAGCATCAGGATAACGAACAAATATTTATACTCATGCACACAGGAGTAAGCCAGGGAAAATATGTAAGGAAGTGATAAGGATGGATTTGAGAGAAAGAAGGGTAAATAAAGCCCTGGCCAGAGATAACTTAGTTTGGAAATCAATTTTTTAAAAGCTATCCAACATATGATATAAAACGAATGCTAAACCAATTATAATGATCTGTATGATAAACACTTCTTTAAATTGATGTTAAATCACTGGTTTATTACATCCAGTTTATTGTAGTCTATTAAATAAATTTAATGAGTTTGTAATTATAACACTAATCCCAACATAGGGTACTTCAGCGAGTAAACTCATATTGCCATCTTCTATAATATAAATCTCACCTGTCTGTTGAAATGTATGTATGTATGTATGTATGTTTGCCTAAAACTTTCGACAGAGGCGACAAATTTTCACAAGATCAGTATCATTTTGAAGTTTGACCCTTCCGACGACAAATATCAAACAATTGGCTAAAAACATTAATTTCTTTACCCTCAACTGGGCACTTTTCTACAGGGAGGGGTCACTTTTTTCGCCAATATTTCCGAAAAGTCATCTTCTCTTTTCAATTGACTAGCCTTAATTTAAACCTTTGCCACTTCTGGTTTGGCGATATATTTTAAAGAATCTTTTTTTTTTTTTCTCATGTTATTTTCCTCCTTCGTGGTATGGGTTCGATCCTGTCTTATACCACTTTTTTTTTCTGAACACACACCCAGGCAACGCCGGGCACCCAGTCTAGTTTTTTAGTAAATGTTGCATTCATTTTCTTTTTTGTTTGTCAGGTCGCAACTTCCGTCGCCGCCCGAGGTTTAGATGTGAAGCATCTTATTCTTGTGATCAATTATGATTGTCCGAATCATTACGAAGATTACGTCCACCGATGTGGGTAAGAGCAAGTATTTTCTAATAAACAAGAGCACATCGCATTTCTAATTCATGAAGCATTCCATATCGGTTCTTAAGTTGCAAGCATTTAATCGACAAGTTTTTGACAATGAAACTGCTAACATAAGTATGGCAAGCCAACGAAAATACTTCTTCAAGACCGACAGAGGTGGTGCTACCAGATCAGGCTGTCTGAAGATACTGGCCTTCTGACGTAAACTGCACCAAAGATTAATGTGTTTTTTCCTTTCCCTTTTCAAAACTCAGTCATGTTCTACAAAGTCATAAACAATTTTCCCATACAAAAGAAAAAAAAACTAAACACCACAAAGAAATATTTAAAAATATAAAAAACTTGAAACATAAAAACCTTTTTCCAAAATTACTGGATTCAAGCATTAAATAACATAAAAAACATTATTTATGCCATAAAACAAAACAACCAAACGAAACCCATACTGGCAAAACATATATTTGAAAAGATATATCTAAAAAATAAAGCCAAAAATTACATCGGTGAAAACCTTGTGAAGACAACAATCAGGAGGAAAATATTAGTTCGAATAATCCAAATCATTTTCTTTCTTTTCCATTTTCAGCAGTAATCTTAACTTACCGACAGCTTGCCCTACTCATAAAAAAACAATCCACGTTTTATTTTTAATTAAAATTTAGCATGCCCGATAGAAATCAAATGGCTTTCAATTCTTTTTATTATCGCTACGAAGATTACGTTCATCAATGTAAAAGCAAGTATTTTTGATAAGAATGTGTCCCTTCTTAACCTTTATCCTGCCGATAATTTACTTTTCAATTTAATATTTTTTTTTTAGATATAAGTTTATCATGGCTTGGTGACGACATAAATAAATTTTGTAGTTTGTGTGAAAGGACAGGGTGGAATGATAAAATTGTTGCCCTAGAAAAGATGACATGATTCCATTTCCATTTGATGAAAACCAGTTTTCTTTTTTTGTTGTAGACCATCTACTAGTTGGCTTGTTATGTACAAATCCCAAGAGTGATAGGAGCCTTATATCATGTCTGAAAGTGACACAATGTTCAACGAGCGAGATCAGAGATGCGCCACTGTACAACTCATGCTCTCTACAGATCCAAGTTAGGACAACAGGACCATTGCCGGCGCCCTCAAAATGCATCGCTGGATTGCCAGGGACATGCTCAGGATGATGAAAACAAAGTTTACGGCCACAGTTATGGTCTTATGGTTTCAAGTGAGGGCCACATCATGCCACCTCACATCTTCAAAGTCGGCTTGAAAGTCAGCACCAAAGTATACCTGGATGTGCTGAAGAGTGTGGTGGACCCTTGGTGCAATCAGGTGGCCACTAGCAGACCCTGGGTGTGGTAGCAGGACTCGGCGCCGGCCCACAATTCCAAAGAGAGCCAGGCTTGGCTTCAAAAGGAGTGCTATGACTTTGTACCCTTCTCTCACTGGACCCCTCCTCACTTGACCTGAACCCGCTGGACCACTTCATTTAGTCATACGTCAAGAACATCACCAACATGACCTCCCACAACACCAAAGCCAACCTGATCACCATCATTCGCCGAGCTCCTGCCGGCGCTTGTGGAAAAGGCATGCTTCTAGTTCTGGACCCGTATCAAAGTAGTGATTAAAGTTGAAGACGGCTACCTTGAATAAATGTCAGCTCTACTACATAAACAAATTACGTGAATTGTTTTTTTTTTCAAAAAAAAGTTTTAAAATAAATATGGAGGGTTGTTTTCTTTAAGGTGACAACTTTATCATTCCACCTTGTAATATACATGAACTATTAAAATCAAGTTAGTTTAGTGCAATTATGTGATGAAAATCGAATTTGAAATAAAATTATGAATTCTACGCTATTTAAAAAATTATGTTCCATTTAAGGAACAATGGTAGGGAAAGGTTACACCCATATATGATTGCATCTGACAAATTGATCTTTTATTTTGACTAGCAGTTGCTTCCATTATATCCTTGCTGCATATTCTAATCTCCTTTAAATTTACTTCACTCTGCCTTGATGATTATTATGGAGGGTGATGATTAAACTTTATCCTGTCAACCATAGAATTTACTTTTTGATTTAATTTTTAAATATAATTTATCATAGACTGCATAAATATCTTTCGAAGTTTATGTGAAAGCAATATAGATAAACTCTGAACAGAAATCAAGTTAGTTTAGAGCAACTTTGTAATAAAAATCAAATTTTGAATAAAATTATGTATTTTACAAACAATGGCAAGAAAAGAATTAAACAGCAAACATTTAATCTGTAAGTTTAGTAATGAAAACACTAATATTGTTATGTGCAACTGCACACGTATCAATAAATAACCTCATTTAATATTGGTCGATTTTTGTAGTTAGCAGCCATAACGTTATGCTCTGCTACCATGAAAGAAACACGCAAGACCGATGTAAATGAATAAAACTAAGACATTATTCATTGACTTGTGTGCACCTCCATATAACAATATCCAAAAAGCCAAGATGGCCACTCCTCCTACGTCAGCACGGTGTGGTCTCGTCAGTTCTTGTTCAAATCTCGTCGTAAGCATGTTTTGATGAAATTAAAACATGTAAGGGAGACTAACTAGACTTAACAATATAAGCTTGACAGACTGACAAAAAATGCTAACTTAAGTGTTAACGACCAATGAAAAATGTTATGTCAAAACTAAGAAAAATGCTATTTCAGACTTGAATATGACAGACCTACAAAAACGCTATTTCAAATTTGGTCTGTCGCACTAAAGTTTGAAATTGCATTTTCATAAAATGTTATTTTAAACTTAAACATGACAGATCAAAGAAAATGCTGTTTTAAACAGATCAACAAAAATTCTATTTCAAACTTTTGCAGTCGGACGGGCCGTGCAGGGAATAAAGGTTTTGCATACACATTCATGACACCAGATCAGGAGCGATATACGATGGATATCATCAAAGCCCTGGAATTGTCTGGAGCATCAGTCCCTCCAGATATTGAAAAATTATGGATGGAATACAAAGACAGGGCAAAAGCTGTAAGTAAATGTTTTTTTCTTTCATGATAAGTGACTATCAGTAGCGCCAAATTCATATAGGGACTCGTATAGAATGAAGCCCATCGACCCAAGTCAAAAGGAAGTCCTATATATTCGGCCATTCTCCTGATGTAAAATCTGAGTAGGGAATCGTCATTCTGTTTTACATCCTGGCATATTTTTTTTTTAATTTTTTTTTTTTATTACATTTTCACCCCATACAAGGCACATTGCCACTTTGGTGTAGGGGGCTACTAACAGGGGCAACAACTACTGGGGTACTATGTAGGTATTTGGGCAGCAAGATGTTGGTTCACGTTGCACTTGAACTTCTGCACGTCAGTACAGTTGGGGAAGCAGGGACCTGGAATGGAATTCCAAAGTCTAGCGGTTCTGGGGAAGAAACTACTGGAGTAGAAAGATCTTTTACATCTAGGGATCTCTACAGTGTGGGGGTGTAGGACGGGTTTTAGAAATTGACTTCCAAACTATCCCATCTCTGGCCAGGTTTTTATTTATCCCTCTTTCACTTAAGGCCATTCTTATTACTTATGTTTTATTGGTTTTCCTCCCTGTGGGTTCATCCTGCTATCCCAACTGTTGTACATCTGCTAACCTAAGTACTCCTATCCATTCTTTCATAATTATATTCATTTTAACATCCATTTTAATATCCTCACATATGTTGGATGGCTTTCTTCTTAAGACTCTTTAAACTTTAGTCTTAAATTTTGCACATTTTCTAGAATCCAAATCCTGTAATAGTTTTTGATCAAAATTGGAATAAGGATTCTAGACATAAGTTTAATACTTTATGATTTTACTTAAGGCCATGCTTATTATGTTTTTCTTGACTTTCTGCCTGTGAATTCACCCTGCTACCTCAACTGTTTTACATCTAAGCACTCTCATCTATTTTTTTGTAATTCGTTTCAACATCCATTTTACGTGCTGGCAGATTTTGGATGGCTTTCTTAAGATTCTTTAATCTTTAGTCTTAAATTTTAGACATTTTCTAGATTTCAAATCCTGTGATAATTTTTTGTCAAAATTGGAGTAAAGATTCTAGACATAAGCTTTAATAATATTATATTTTTATTTTAATCTTCGTAAAGGGGACATAAAAGTTGTGCAAAACTGTTCTGTTCTGAGAATTAATTTTACCTATCCTGGGATGGATATTCTTCTTCTACATAAAAAAAAATAGTTGTGTTTGAAGGCTATGGCAATGCAGTCTTGTAGAAAAAACAATATTGGATACAAGACAGAATAAAAATGACAATATTGAAAGATTCAATAATTATCAATTATAAAGTATTTATTTAGCAACATAATGTATCGAATCAGAATAGTGTTGTGGTGTTATGTTCTCTAAATTTTCAAGGTCTACCTCATCTTCAGTAAAAAAAAATGATGAGGTATATACCTTGAAAATTCAAACATAACACAATTCAACATCCTGATTCAACATGGTAAATAAATACTTTGTAGTTGAAAATGATTGAAATCTTTTTTAATATTCTCATTCTTTGGACCTTGTCTCTACAAGACTGCATTGATATAGCCTTCAAACACAACTCCTTTCACATTATGCATAATGCTTCAACCAAACTACAACATCCTCATCATAAAATACTGTTATATATTCTATAAATTCATCTTTTGATGTTTAGTTAGATTGAAACCTATTTGAAAAAAAAATAAATCGCAGAAAAATCTTTATGATGTACGTACTCGTCATATTCTAAATCACATGTAAATTGATCAAGTGTTTTTTTTATATACAAAAACTAATTTTTTTGTGAATTTAGCAATTTTAATAGGAAATTGTAGCCATTACAAGGCTGATTTTACTTGATAGCTCAAATTTAGTTCTCGCCCTTATTTATAAAATATGGCAGATCAAAACATAATTTCTTGCTTCGTTATAAAATTTTATTTTCTTAGTTGAAATAAATAACTACTTGATCAATTTACATGACTTTTGGAATATGACATCTTCGTTCTATGATGGGTATGTAGATTATGTTTTTTAAAGATTTTTCAGCATTTTTGTTTTGAAAATAAATTTAATTCTAAGTAAGCACCCATCTTTATTTTTTTTAATTTCACCTTCTCTTTTTTTTTTTTCTTCAGGCTGGTAAGGTTATAAAAAGTTCCAGCGGTTTTAAGGGCAAAGGTTTCAAGTTTGATGAAACGGAGGCCCAATTGGCTGATGATCGAAAGAAACTGCAGAAGGCAGCACTTGGCTTGCAGGATTCAGACGAAGAAGAAACTGCCGTTGATGTAAGTACAAGATATTGATGAGAAATAAGATGCTGAGTTGGATAGCAAAAATATGAAATAAGATGCTGAGGGATGCAAAAATATGAAATGCACGAGAGATTAACTTATATTATTTGGATTCTTTTGACCACTGTTCTCACCTTGAGACAAGATTCAAGCAAGGGCGCATGATCCACAGAGTTTTATAATTATATAGATTTTATAATTATATAGATTTTATAAACTATAAAATTTCATGAGCTGAAGACAATATTCAGATATAATAATAATAATTTTAAGATTGGACCAGAAATATGCACGAAATTATGAATTGAACTTTTCTGTCAGCTAATTGAGCATTTGACTTGTTTCCACAGATTGAACAGCACATTGAGGACATGTTTGCCAGCCGCAAAAAAGTCACAGACGTTACAAAACCTGTGCCTCAGAATCAGCAGCAGCAACAACAACAACAGCAGCAGCAACAACAACAACCACAACCGCAAATCGTCCAATCGTCAGTGATGAACCACCAAAAACTAGAAGTAGCCAGACGAGTGGCTGCCCGGATTAACATTGCCAAGAAACTGGGACCTGAATCCCAAGACATCATGATGCAACAAGCAGCGTCAGCCATTCTTCAAGGTGGAGGCATGTCGGCGCCTCTTGTCGCCGTGAGTTATTTTTTAATATCTTTCTTGTCTTTTAGGGTTGCAGAGCACACTGTTAAGTATTATAATTGAAGTAGTGGTTGGGAAAGGGGGGTTGTCTGCCCTTCCCACGACCAAGTTGGTGGGTGGCTGGGGGGGGGGGGTGACACATCAAAGATGGAAAAAATGGAAATAAATTCCGCTTCTTCAAGGTGGAGGCTCGTAACAATCATAAATAAAATCAATTTCCCTGTCAGGTGATTTGGCCACACACTAACCAGAAAGTTTGCAGAGCACAATGATTCCATCTGACCCCTGAGGAATTTCTTTAACTCCTTTGGAAATCACGAGCAGTTAGCAGACAGAACCCTGGAAGCAATGAGGAAAAACATCCTTGTTCACTGGTCGCGTCAGCATTGATAATCTTCATCTGAAGATAACTGCTGGCAGACTGGCCTTCGACAACTCAAAGAACTTTCAATTCTTCATTTTTCTCACTCGGACACTTGGGATGCTATCAGTCCCCCCCCCCTCCCTGAAGTGTTGGAAAGTGGGGGAGAACAAGAAGTATGACAAAAGAAAGGGGAATTGGGTTTATCTGCAAAATAATGGAGAGGAAGTTGTTCACAAAGGAGCATAAAAGAAAGCTAGAATGGGATGGTTGATCAAGGTGTGGCAATAACAGCAACAAAAGATCGATCAATATATTTTGGAGTTAGTTGTATGCGTTGTTTGCGACAGTTTTTCAACGGTTGGGAGCGGTTTGCGAACAGTCTTGAGTTTGCAGCAGTTAATGACAGTAAGAGTTATCAGAAAAGCTTTACGAGATCGAGATGAGTTGATTAACTCTACCTCAACAGAAAAACTAAAATACAGATGTTAGAGGATAGTTTCGCACAATACACCCAGAACCCAAATGACATCCACAGAATGTGTTTTGAGTCATTTTATTTGTGAACTTGTGACTGCTTGGAAGACGTGATCTGTTTTCAACTGCATCCAACTCTCAGCTGAACTTGGAGTGCAAGCTTCAACTATCTATTTTTTCTTCATTAAAATTATTAGTTGATAAATGTTTTTGTCTAGAGTTTTAAAACTTGATCAGCGTTCGCATATGGCGGTGATTTATGTAAGTTGCCAGAATATGTCATGGCAACATCATGGAAAAATGGGTCGTACTTATAACAAATTTGGCTGGTCAGTTTAATTCCCACTTTTACTCCAAGGCGTGATTTATGTTCAACTTCATCTAACTCTCAACTGAACTCCTTGGAGTGTAGGCTCCAATTGTCAACTGTATTATCATAAAGAGTCCAACGCACTACTGTCGTAAAACCCCTTGCTTCAGTGTCATTAAACTCATTGTCAATTTTAAAGTATCCACAAACCAAATCTAAATATATCTCAGGTCCATTGTTCAATCCCTCCATTAATCACTGCAACACTCTGATCAACAATCCTATGACATGTTTCTTTTGTCTATCTTCCTACTTATTGTCTACTAAGAAATCTTATTCTCCATTTCTTTTGTTGTCCTTTTTCTTTTCTATCCTACTTGATAGCATTGGGTGGGGGGGTCAACTATTGTATCACAGGTTTATTTTTTATTTTTATTAATTGTAGTTCTATTTTTCTTCATTGAAATTACTATGCAATAAAAGTCTTTTTCTAGAGCTTTAAAATTTGATCAGTGCTCGACTTATGGCAGTTGCCGGAATATGTCAAGGCAACATCATGGAAAAATGGGTTGTTCAGTGCATAAGTACCCGTAACAAATAAAGAGTGATTTTTTAATAAAAATGAATGACAGAAAAATATTTTTATTGTATAATTATGTGGTTGATTCCAAAGAATAAGCTTTGGCATTTATACTTTTGATACAATTTCGGGCATATGCCCCCCCCCCCCCCCGCATATATGATGTAATCTAGAAGTCTAATTTTCACAAACTCTATGCATTAAATTAGACTGTATTTCATTAATAACTCTTCAAATGTTGTCTTCCAAATGGTTTATTGTGTCTGGCTTATCAGCTTAGACATGGGACTTTACATTTCCCCAACGAAAATAATCTAATGCGGTTAAAATCGTACAAATGAAGTGGCTAGTTGACAGGACTATTTTATGAAATTATTCATCAAAAAATATTTTTTCAGTAAATTGATTGTATCACATGCTGTGTGGTGTGTGATTGTCCTGCTAAAACCACATGAATTGAACTCAAAATAACCAATAGTTGCCAAATTAAAGAAAATAGAGTTGTCGATTTAGAATTTGACGCTTCAAAAAAAAAAAAAAAAAAAACCTTCATACAAGCAATGTCTCAAAACAATTTGTTGGTGATGAAACTTGATGACTGGCTGATGCTAATTTTTTTCTCATCTTTTTATCTTTTTTTTAGTCCAAAACAATTGCAGAACAGACAGCAGAAAAAATCAACGCCAAACTTGGTTATCGTCCCGTTTCTGAAGATGACAAGGAAAGCCAAGATCAAAACACAGAAACTGTCAAACGCTACGAAGAAGAACTGGAAATTAACGATTTCCCTCAAATCGCTCGATGGAAGCTCACGTCGAAGGTAAATCACCATTGTGTTCTTTTCATTTAATTTCTTTTTCAGGTTGTACAAAATTTTTTATTAACTCCACCTTTTATGAGCACTCAGATCTTGCAGCCTTGTACCAGGAGAGTAGAAAGTAGATCTTGAGTTCATTTTCAGTCAGCTTTGTATCTCTCGCTTCTCTTATTTTGTCCTTAACTTCCATGAGCGATGTTTCTGACAAAGAGGGAAGAGCTGCTGTTTTCGGGATTGGAATTTATCTAGCATTCATCATTGACTGGGTTTTTACCTTTAAGTAGATATGTTCACTCCTAACAAGGCATAGCGCCTCTTGGACATAAGGGATTACTATTTGGGACCATGCCTAGGAAAGATTAAGATGTTGGTTTACGTTACATTTAAACGTCTGCATATCAGTACAGTCAGGGAAGCAGATAGCAGGAAGGGAATTCTAAAGTCTAGCTGTTCGAAGGAAGAAACTATTAAAGTAGAAAGCTTTCTGACATTTAGGGACCTCAACAGGGAAGGGGTGTGATTTTGTTGCTAAGCGGGTTTGTCGGGGATATGTACGTCGAGGAGGCACAAATATGAGTTCATCAGAGCACATTCCATTAAAATATTTGTAAAACAGACACAGAGATGCAACAGGCATTGGAGTTTAGTTGACAAAGTGGGACGTATTAGATTTAAAACGCTGTTTTGGACCTATCAAAGAGGGAGAGGCTAGTGATAGATGCACCAGTCCAGATGTGGCAACAATATTCCATGCATGGGCGAATGTTGATTTTAGCTTCTTACATCAAGTGAGTTCATGTCTTGTCTGGAGCAATTTCCATTAATGAAAAAAGGTTCGTACTAGTGCAAATACATAAAACTAAAGAAATGTTTTTTTTTTTACATGAGGGTCACCACTTATCAAGGCCCGAAGGCCACTCAGGGATAAGGGTTATTGCGTGTACAGTAATGAATGAGATAGTATTTTAGTAATCAGAGTGTCTTACTTAAGGGGGCGGTTTGTCAGGAGTTTGTTTATGTTGGACTTGAAGACGTCCAAGTTGTAGTCAGGTGGGAAACAGGCAAGCGGCAGAGAGTTCCACTGGCATGTAGTTCTAAGAAAGAAGCTTTGCTCATGGAATCTACATTTGGATTTAGGCACAGATAAAGAGTGGGGAAAATTATTGGCAGTAGTTTTAGCCAGATGGGTGTTTCTCGTGAAAGATTGGCGAGGGGGGACGAGGGATTGGAGCTCAGACAAGCACCTGCCATGGAAATAGCGATAAAACAAAGACAGGCTTACAATGTCTCTTCTGTGGGAGAGAGGTTGCAGGGAAGAGAAAAAGGCATCCCCCCACTAAACCAAGAAGTCTATTTTGTACTCTGTCAAGGCAGGATAGGCTGTTTTTAGCAGCTCCTGCCCAAATGTGGCAGCAGTACTCCATCCTTGGACAGTCTCATCAATCACTCGAGTGTCATTTTAAAGTCAAACAGTTTTTTTTTTTATTTTCAATCAGGATATATATAAAATGCAGTTAGGTTTGATGCTAGATGCGACATTTATTCTGAGACAAACACAAGATGTGAAGAGTGTAGATGCGTTTCTGGTTTGTTGTAGAATATGGATGGTTATTGTTTTACTTTTAGATTTCCAGTTCAGTCCAATTGCTTTTAGGAAATTCAAAATATCTTTTATTTAAAAAGTTTTTGTAGGTTATTTACTTGGAAGAACTGGGATCTTATTGTATTGAAGTCTTTGCATTCAATTAGTATGTGTTTAATGGACATAAGTTTTTGACATGGTATACATAAAAGGGGATTTTAGGATGTAAGTGTGTGTAATGAAGATATTATGATTCATACGTAGCTAGGATTACTTCTTCGTTTCTCTGCTCCCTATATCCCAGTTATCATTGACGGTAGGTGATTTGTGGTGTCATTTTTTTATTAGGGCAGTTGTTCCATGCTTCCTGCCATTTAGTGGAAATGTCTTTGTTAATGGTTTGTTGGAAATCTGTATGGAATCTTGATATCAGATTGCTTCATTATAATGGCTTCTTTAGCTGCTGAGTCAGGTTTTATTTATTTCCCCTGATGCCAGAGATGCCCCCCCCCCCAAAAAAAAAAAAAATTTATACTCCTTGATAATATGGTTATTTTATTTAATGGTCTTTTTATAAGTGGATTGCTTATATCTTGATTTTTTTTATGATAAAAGTGTGGCTTTGGAATCTGAATTTTTGAATTCCTTTTCTGAGCTTATATCTAGGGCTAAATCGATTGTTGCGGCTTCTGCACTGTAATTGGATGCTTTGTAAGGTAAGCGCTTTTGGGATTTAATGAGATTGATTGTTAAAACAAGGTATGAACATAAAAAGTCAGAGTACACGAGCAAAAGAAGACAGATTTTGGTTTGACTAATTTTTTTTTTTACATGGCATTGTCTAGATTGTGATGTAGAATATTTATTTGTGTTCCATGACTGACAATAAATAAATAAATATATATTGTGACGTGTTCCAGGTCTGGCCTAGGAATTTCGCAAGAAATTCTATACCTAAATACACGTCGTAAGAAAAAGAAAGTGTGGAATTTTGCTGGCCGTAATAATATCACAACCGCATGGCATTTCCCAAGTTTCAAATCAGTGGAATCGTCATGGACTACCCGATAACATTCACGTTTAATAATAAAGATGGCAGGGAATGAAAAAGGTCGGACACCAAATGAATAACGTTAAAATATATAAATTTATTATTCAAACAAAAAAAAAAAACAAATGAAGGAAATGAAAATAATAAAACAGTCATAATGAGAGTCCAGTCACAGACAACATCAGATCAGGATGGGGGGGGGGTCATTGGTGGAGATATATTAAACACAGAGTTACAGTTAAAACAAAATATTAGAATATTCAAAATGAAAGTCGGGTCACAGACTTTGGCAAAACAAAGACATAGACCAAATAAAATATTAGGATAATCAAAATGAAAGTCGGGTCGCAGACAATATCAGGTTGGGATGGGGTCATGATTTCTCTTTTCTTTTGATAACGCATAAAGTCACAGTTGAAACAAACATTAGAACAATCAAAATGAAAGTTAGGTAACAATGTTCTTTCTCTTTTTTTTCCAATTCTTTCACCTTTATGCTTGGTGAGGAAAGAAATTATTTCACAGAAAGAACTCGACTGTCACTGAGCGGGGGGGATGAAATATGAGAGAATGGATATCGAACGATACTTAGCTTTTTTTGGTGGGAATTTCGATAATGTGATAATGTCCTTAGTTTTTCTTTATCACTTCTTTGTCTTTCTTCGTCATCTTCGATATGCGGTTTGTCCTGACAAAGTTCTCAGGTAGAATGGCTCTCGTTAAATTATGTTGACCAAGGTAATTCCATGTTGGAGTAAATGTCCCTTTTTGATCTCATGGCCGTCCGCCAAGTTGAGTTGAGCTGATCATTTGTCGGTCACCATGCGTCATCCACGTGGGTGCATATTCCTGCTTTTTTGGGAGCAGAAAATATTGCCGTCATTTCACAACAGTTGTCAGCTTGAAACTAAACTTTTTCGCATGTTTTCTTTCCGCGCTTAATGTCACGATCGCCTGATGTTGGTTGTCATGGTTACCTATGTTTGCGTGGGTGTTTGGCTGCTGTTTATAGTTGATCAGTGAGGGAGGGAGGGGTTGTGTCGTTCGGTTGTTCGCTGTTCAACTTAGGAAGGGGAGGTCTGCTGCTTGACTTGGAAGGGGAGGTCTGTCTGGCTCATATCTATATATCCATTATGATATAAGGAGGGGGTGTATATATGTTTCTCCTAACAATATATATATATATATATTCCCATTCACATACACTTTTTCATGATAAAGCTAGAACCCAGAATTAAATGGAATCGAGCAATTGCATCGACAACGGACAACGCCAGACCCAAGTGGTATGTGAACGGGTATTTATATATCTATCTATAATTTCCTCTTAATGTCTAATATATGTAGAAAAAGCGGTTCATCTTTCGTAGAGACGTCATGTCCCTCAACAAATAGGTTGTTCCGTAATCGTGTCTGGGGAGTCGACTAATTTCACTTAATGTTTGTAGATGTGACATCTACCACCTGCATACCAGCAGTAACTGTCTTAGTTGTATGGATGAGTGACTTGTCACATAGTAGAATGTGAAACTAGATGAAATATAAAAATTAAAATCAAGGCATATAGATAGATTGTGCCGTGGCCCATATGGTTAGGTCATCAGTATTGCACACTTCATGCATGCAATGATCTGGGTTCATGCCTATGTCGGAGCACGTCACTGATGAGATGCAGTACATCAAAACCCGCTTGGGTCTGACGTTGTCCTTTGTCGATGCAATTGCTCGATCCTATCTAATTCTTTTATCATGAAAATAATAATAATTTTTTTATCATGAAAAAGTGCATGTGAACGGGTATTTATATATCTATAATCTCCTCTTAATGTCTAATATATATATATATATATATATATAACATAAACTGTTGGGTCATCTATTGAGCTAAAGGTAAATTGTTTGAATTAGGAAAAAGTGAGCTTGCAATATTAAAACAAATGGCTTTTTTCTTTTTTTTGCCTTTTTTTTTAACCCGAAACAAGGCATATTGCCACTTTAAACATAAGGGGCTACTATTTGGGATCTTGTCTAACAGGAGACGGTGGGGAGTTGAGCAGTGAGATATCTGTTCACATTACATTTAAACTTTTGTAGGTTAGTACAGCCAGGGAAGGAAGGAAACATCAAGGGAATTTTAAAGTTTAAATTTAGTGTCCATTGAATGCTATGATATTCTAAACAGCTGTTTCCCAACACCAAGTATTCATGGTTTGATATGTTTTTTGTCATTGCAGGAGGCATTAGCTCAAATATGTGAATATTCTGAGGCAGCTATAACAGTCCGAGGATCATTCATTCCTCCAGGCAAAGAAGCCAAAGACGGAGAACGGAAACTCTATTTGGCAATTGAAGCTACGAATGAATTGGCCGTCCAAAAGGCCAAAAAGGAAATCACACGACTCATCAAGGATGAATTGATACGATTGGTAAGTTGTCCATTTTTCATATTTTCCTTGACTCGGGTTTACTTATAAACCAACAATATAAACAAGAACATGAAATACAATTTGTATCCTGTATGAAACAAGATATTTTGATGAATGGTAAATCAAACCTATACATGGGTAGGATGATCAATAAGTTTCCAGACTTTTTCATATGGGTACTTTTATTAAAGAAACTCTAGTTTCTTTCAAAGTAATCTCCTCCAGCTGCAACGCACTTGTATCGGTCCAAAAACTTCTGGAAGGTCGCATGTAAGTCCTCTTGCATGAGCGTTTCAATGACCCTCCTCACAGCCTCTTTTATCATCTCAATCGTCTCATAATGACAGCTTCTAAGGTTTTTCTTGAGCTTAGTGAATAACCAAAAGTCACAGGGAGCAAGGCCTGGACTATAGGGAAGGCGAGGAACTGTCTTGATGTTCATCTTGGTCAAAACTGGTGCATTTGCGCAAATCTTCCACATCTTCAATTCCTCGTGAATAATTATGTGTACAGTCTTCACACTGATATCAAACTGCACTTGTTATTTCTATAGACACACGATAGTCCATATCCATGAAAGTCTTTATTTGGCCAATCAAGTCTGGTGTTTTGACTTCCTTACTCCTCACAGACTTCCTGCCTTCCTTTAATCTCTTATGCTACTCAAAATGTGAGGCTCAATTCATGCAAAATGGTCCAAAAGTAGTCTGAAGTATTCCATGTTTCTGTCGCATTTTTTCCAAGTTTAAAACAGAATTTTATTGCCTATCGTTTTTCCTCACGTCTAGATTGCATTTTTAAAATTTATTAGTTGTGACAATCAGGCTTCATATAGCAATAACAAACTGAATTTTTAAAAGTCTACAACCATTATAGCCTGCTTATCGATAAGATAGTCTAAAATAGCATTTGTTGAAGAGAAAATATGCATATTGTACACAATTTTTTTTTTTTTTTTAAGATATTAAACTGCTGACTAACAAGAAGATGGTAGCAATTATCTTCACCTGCTGCAAAACTTACTTTGAAATCTATGGTTAAATGATTTATCACTATATACGATCAGCTATAATAAATATTATCCAAGTTTTACTAATTATGCACGACAACTGGTTTCTGCTGAGTCTCTATTCCTGTGATATTTAGGCTTGACATTCGAGCAACCTGGGATTCTTATTTCAAGAACAAGAAGTAACTGATTTTAATTTAGATGGACTGGCATGCTGTTTTTTTTTTTCTTTTTCTCTTTTTTTACAAAAAAAAAAAAAAAAGAGAAAAAAAATGCTTTGGAGAAATTAAATTTGTTGATATATTTACTTTTCATTGTCATTTGTTTTTGGTAAACATTTACGATAGAAAAAGAAAATTTATTTGAAGACATTATTTACCCTTTTTAAGTGTGTATTTTTTTAGTGTAAGTATATGTGTATATTTATTTTTTTGACAATCAAGGTTTTCAAGCATACATGTCTTGAATTTTATAGAACAAGGATTTGTAAGAAAAAAAAAAAAAAAAAAAAAAAACTTTAGAAAACATTTCTTTAGATTCTTTTTAAAAACGTGTATTTATTCCAAAACAAACATCTTTAATTTTATAACACATTTGTCTTACGCTATTTCTAAAAAAAAAAAAAAAAAAAAAAAAAAACGAAATAAAGCAGACAATTCAATGAAGAATCCAAATTGCTGGTGATACCTACGAAACATTCAAGAATTTTTTTTATACTTTGACACAAAATAGAAAAGGGTGGACAGATTCAAACATGTTTACTTAAATATATTTCTCTTAGTCTGTTCCACTTTATTTTGGAAATTACTGGACGGATCTGGCTGAAATTTTGTACGGACCTTTGCCATGATAAAGTGCGGTGAACTAAGTAGTATGGCATCTGTTTGATGCACAGTTAGGGATAATATTTAATGAAAAAAGAGCATAAAGTTAATCATATTAAACCATCCATTTAGCATAAATCACTTATTTTAATTCGACGCGGCTTTAACATTTACTCATTTTCAATGGGAAAAAAAAATCTAGTATATACATATAAGTGATCACCTTCAGAAAATTATGGTGTCGATAAGATTTTGCAATGATTGGATTAGAACATAAAAGAACAAGTAAAAAATGAAAATGAAGGAGTCAAGAAAAAGATGAAAAGATTTGTGGGCGAAAACTAGTGTTGGGATCCGACAACTCATAACATTTTGGAGGATTGGAATAAATAAATAAAAATCAACCTCACTTCAAATGCAAAAAAAAATTTTTTTTTTGCTTTTGTTTAAAACTTAACTTTCCATTCTCGTACTATTGTTTGCATTTGATTAAAATGTTTTTATTAGTCATTGCATTTATTACACACAGATTTATTGTCTCTTTCAAGCAGATGTGTGTGCGTATGCGTGTCAGCCAATACAAATACATGTTATTATACAATGTCTTTCTACTAATCTAGTTATCAGATTTCAAGAACAATATTTGTCTACGAAAATAAAGAAAATCCTGTTGAAAATAAATTCAATTGTTTATTTTATCTCATTAAAAAGTAACATTGTTTTATTTTTCTTTTCAGCAAAATACCTACCAACCTACAAGTAAAGGACGTTACAAGGTGCTCTGAGAGAAGAAAGTCAACAGGCAAAAAAACAAAAAAACTATTTTCAAACCTACATCATAATAAAATTTGTATCAACACTCTGAAAACAAAAAAAAAATTTACAACTTTGTCATGGTCACGAAGGAAAGAAAATAAAATTTAAAGTTATTGAAATTTGAAATCGTCTTCCTTTCATTATTTTCTATTAACATTTCGTATGCTTGACTTTTCAAAAAGCCTATTGAACAACTGAGAGTCAAACTGATTTTTCTGAATTTTTGAGACGAGAATTGATTATTGATATTTGAATTTTTTTTACTATTGTTCTCATCTTGAATTTTATTTACACAATATTTCAGCCGATGTACCCCCTAACCTTCTTCAGGTTTAACTCTAATCTGCATGGAATTTTGAATGGAACCCTTTATTTAATCCACAGGGGTGGTTTAAATGAATTGCAATTGTATTTTTTGAGTGTCACTTGCACGGAAGATTAAACCTTCAACCTCCAGATAAGTGTAATTTTACAACTGAATTTGACCAAATATTTTATCCACTATGGACCATTTTAGTATGAATTTTACAAGACTTACCTATTTTTGTACAATCTTATTATATATGACTATATATTACTACATACATATTTTTTTTTTAAAAAGAATACGCACACATATATGTGTGTTCTTTTAAAATATGTTTACCTCTAATTTTTAATAGATGTGTTAAATAGCAAGATTCATAATTATTTTGCTAAATACATTTCCTCTGAAGATATGAGCCATGCATTGAAAATCCACAGATTAAGGAAACAACTTTAAATTTCTTATATAAAAAGAAATATATAAATTTTTTTTTGTCTAAAACTTCGATATTTTTACTTCACAGAATTTAATATATAATTGTAGAATGTATAGTTAGTGTTGGGACGATTAATGGGAAGTGGAAAAATTGCAACTTTTAGGAGGTATCAGAATCGGAAAGAATTTTTCCAATGCCAAAAACCAGTCCGATAATTATATATTTTTTTGACTTTGTTTAAAAACAAAATCTTCCACTGCTGTTTGTAATAATAAAATAAATATTTATTGATTTTAAACTACGAGTTTAACTAAAAACTAACTAAACTAAAATCACAGTACCACACAAATTTATCGTTATGCTTGAGAAAAGTATGCACATTTAACATGTGTTTTTATGGTGATTGTGAAAAAAATTACAATTTTACAACATTGAGATTTCTAAAGAATCCAAATCAGTAATTGTATCGAAATCGAGTAAAATTTTGGAATCGTCCCATCACTAATATATAAATAAAAAATTGTTGTTTTTTCAATGAACTGTAGATATGGCTGAAAGATTGTGAAAATAATACGAGACAAATTTTTATAAGTTAATATAATTTGCTTGAAGCACCGTAAAGGAAATTTTAATTTCTAGAAAGCAATACAATGCTAAGGTATAAAAGATCAACAAAAGCAAATTAAGACATAATGGTGAAATAAGCTGTGCAGATTCATCTTTATTAATATGGTTTTTTTTATATTTTATAATTGCAATCTGCTCTTGCATCAACATAGTCGAATGGAGGATTTGTATTGTAATATTGCGAGAAATCTTCCCTTTGTTGAACACATTTGACTTTTAAACGTGCATATTAGGGTAATTGAAAGTCAAATATGTTTGACGAAGGGAAGATTTTCTGCAATAAATAAAAACACAATTAAGTGTGTATATATATATATATATATATATATATATACACACACACATTGGGTCAGGCAAAATGATTTGACACATTTCTAGGTTTAATAAAAAGCAAATAAAGTAAAGAAACAAAAAGTTTTTTATTTCCAAAAAGTACATATGCCTTTTTTTTTCTTTTTCATATATGACCATTTTGTTTTGTTTTTTTTATAATGCTATTGTTTTTCGTTTCTTTTTTAGTTGCTAACATGAATTGGACTGGCGAGCATCGCGTTTTCATTGCAGAAACATTTATCAAAACAAACGAATCTGTAACTGCAACACAACAAGCTTTCCGTTTGCACTTCAGTCTTGGTAAACATGATCCTATACCAGCTCGAAACACAATCTTATGTGTTACCAACTCTAGAGTTACTGGATCTGCATTGAAATGAAAATCAACTGGCTGACCTCGCACCACCAGAACTCCAGAAAATGTGGCAGCAGTAAGAGCTTCAGTTCAAGTCTCCAGGCCATTCGACATTTAAATGCGTCCAAGCTCTTAGGCTTTCCGAAAGAAGTTTATGAATAATTCTTCACAATGATCGTCAAATGGATCCATACAAAATAATGTTGGCACAAAAACTCAGCGAAAGAGACACTGAAACTCGCAGAGCATTGTGTTTGGAAATTCAACATGTCCCCCATGCACCAGGTATGTTGTTCAGTGACGAGGCACATTTTCACCTCTGTAGTATAGTAAATAAGCAAAACTTCAGATACTGGGTTGAGAACAACCCTCGTGAGTTACACGAACAACTTTTGGATTGTCCTCGGGTGACTGTATGGTGTGGCAGAATTCAGTATATGGAGTTTGTACTTCGAAGAATACAACATTACATTGAACTCTGAACAATATTGTGAGATGCTAGAGATTTTTTTCTCAGACCAAAAATGTTTCACAATATCAACAATGTTTGGTTTCAACAGGATGGGGTAACAGCCCAAACTTCTCAATGTGCAATGGGGATTTTGAGGGAGATGGTCCTTGGTCATTTGATCCTATTGCGTGGTGACATTGATTGGCTCGCCCTTCACCTGATTTACATCAGCGTGTTTTTTTTTGTTTTTTTTTTTCTCTGGGGATACTTCAAGTCAAAAGGTATACATTAATCGCCTTCAATCTATTGAACAACTTAAAGATGCAATTCGTCAAGAAATTACTGCCATTCCACATGAAATGACCTGTCGAGTTAATAAATTTTGTGAAAGTCTTCGACAGTGTGTGGACAATAACAGATCCCATGTTACTGATTTAATTTTTAAAACCTAATGAAATAGAATGACATATGTACTTTTCAAAAATAAGAAAAAACTTGTTTTACTTTATTTCCCTTTTATTAAACCTACAAATGTGTCAGACCATTTTGCCAGACCCTACTTAAAATTACCTTGGATTTATTTTATGTAATGTACATTTTGTTGCAATTTAAAAACATTATCTTTCATCTAGCAATTAATGATATAGATATAAAATTTTCAATGAATTTTTTTAAAAAGTGCAACAGAATGTACATTACATAAAATAAATCCAAGGTAATTTTTTTGATTCAATTTAAATTAAATTTTTATTCCTTACTTCGTAAAATTTATAAAAATCCACTTTGAAGATAAATAAATTTCAAATTGAATCTTGTACCTTTATTTGTAAAGCCTATAGTAAAAACATTTTGTTTAACAATTTTAATGCCTTGGATGAAATGCTTTTCTAACTTGTATCTTATCTTTTTAAGATTATATTTTAAAACTCTCTCTATTTCAGTTTGTATTTCTCCTCACACCACAACCCATTTTCTGCAAACCCCTCTTTGTAATACAGGTCTGAATAATGAGAAAATCTGAATTTTTTTAAACAAAAACTTTAAAATAACTTTTTTTAGATTAAATTTTTTTGAAACTTCTTTCAGAATAGAAAATCTTTAAAATTTAATAAGGAACATATTAACAAATATTCAGTACATAACGAGAAAAATAGATGAAAATTTCAAAAGGACTGTATAACTGGTTACGGTCAATAGTAGTCCTCGCCAGCGAAAGTCTTTGTTAGTCTATTATTATTTAAAACATTTTGTGCCCTGTTCTTTCGCGCGAGGACTTATATATATAGTAGCGTCCAAAAGTTAAGGAACGGTCGATCATTTTCTTTTAAATGGCTTCTAATTTTATCTATGAAAAAGGGAAAAAAAATTTTTGGTGAATTTTCCAATGTTAAATAAAAAAAAAATTTTATTTTTAATTTTGAATACATATTAGTTTTTTTACATATAAACAAATTTAATTAAATTACTGATGTCCAAAAGTTAAGGAATGGGGGAGATGTTACATTGTAAAAAGGGTCTGTCCCCTTTTTCATGTAAGTAAAAATAGAGAGATTTAGTTAAAATGAAATAGAATAGACGAAATTTGAACCTCGTAATTTAGGTTTAGAAATAGATTACGAGAGAGAATTAGAAAATGGAATGTAAAAACAAACCATTGTTTAGCTTAGAGATAAAATAGTTTTAAGAAAAGGAATGTGCATTTGTCAATTATGTTATGAAATTGAATTGAGGAATGTAACTATAGGATAATTTAATAAACATGTTTTTAACATATTGGAACTATAGGTTACTGGAAATATAGGTTAAAATTCCTTTTGTAAACAAAGGAAAATGTTTTGGACACGCATTTCCAGAACACGTGAAAGAAGACATGTTTTAACATGTGTATGACGTCATGGAAAATGGGAAGTTCTCAATATAGTTAGAAACTTTAGAGTTAAGCAGAGAGAGTCTGAGGACGACAGTCTGGAGTCCAGAGATGGACAGTCGAACGTCTGGAAGTGAGACGGTCACCTTTGAAACATAGAATGTAAAACTTTGAATTCCTGACTAAGAAAACCACCGACTGGTCCATGGAAATAAACGTGTCATGTGTTTTTATTAACGTCCTCTTTGTGTTGTAATTCTACCAAAAGGTAAAGTGAAATTGTCATTATATATGTCTTATATATCCTGTGTTTTAAAATGTCTTCACATACACAATGTCTCTACATCTCCTATCTACAATGTGAACACTACGACTGTCTCAACACTGTCTCCTCACTCTAAGAGCTTCTACTACACTTCTAAGTATGAACATTTTATATATATGAATCTCTTCATAACACGAACACAGAACGCAACATCTCTCTTAATATGACTTCCTAACAACGAACAATAACAATAATAATAATGAAACGCTATATAACAGAAATTATTAATGAAAAAACAAAGAATCCTTTCAGCATTTAGTGAAAAGCCCCTTGTTTTCAATCACACTATGGCATCTTTTGCTGCAAGACAGAACTAATCCTTCACATGTTATAGGGGAGATATTATTTCAGGATTTTCTTATACATTCCCATAAATCAAGATTTTTTGGGTTTTTTCTGTGATCTTATCACCAATAATTTTCCACACATTTTCAATTGGATTAAGGTTGGGTCTTAAGCCGGCCAATCCATAACGCAAATATTGAATCTATTTAGCTCTTCTAAAACTATTTTTGCTTTATGGCACAGTGTGCTGTCTTGCATAAAGATATCAGAATAAGGAAGATTAGGAACCACATGTTCTCTAATCAATTTTCTGTACTCACAAAGGGGCCAGTTCCTTTTGAAGATATCATGCCCCATACCATTATACTAACGTCCCCCTTCAAATTTTACTGTACTTTTAACGCACTTAGGGTACAGTCTTTCTCCATTTTTTTTCTTCTGACATGTGGTCTTTTGTCTGATCCGAAAAGAGTGAATTAGATTCATCACTAAAATGAATCTTTTTCCATTTTTTCTTCCCAAAACAAATGTTTTTCGCCAAATAACAATTTGGCCTTTTTATTTTTAATAGAAATTAAAGGCTTTGAGCATGGACTTCTTGAAAATAATCAAACTTTGTTTAATCTTCGTGAGATCGTTTGTCTGGAAATTTTTTGTCCAGTTTCAGATGTAAAATCCCGGGATACCGAAGCCGCAGTTTTAAAGCAATCAGAACGAGATGATAGAGTGATTTTTCTATCCTCCCTCTTAGTTGTCATTCGGGGTCAGCCCGATTCTTTTTTTTTTTTTTTTTCAGTCAGTGGTAAACCTTTTTTTTTCTATTTTCAATAACCCAAAAACCAATGCTTTTAGACCTGTTCAATATTTTAGCAATCACCCCTATGGTCTTTCTTTTCATCATAATGGTCACAAATAAGTTGTTTTATTTGTATAGATAAATTTTTTTGAATATTCGGAGTCAACATTTTGTTAAATTGTTATTAAAATTGCTAAAATTTGTATTAATTTTCCCTGTTCCTTAACTATTGGACGTTTGTAATTAAATTTATTTATATGTAAAAAAACTAATATGTATTCAAAATAAAAAGAAATTTTTTTTATTTAACTATTATTATTAAACATTGGAAATGTTAAGTTTTGAGACATTTGTGTTGAACACGGCTTAGTTCAGATCAGTAACCAAGAATCAAATGCGGTTTGTCGCGTAGCTAACCTCTTAAGTTCTGAGATATTATGTTGAACTACGCCGCCATCTTTGTTCAACATAATATCTCAGAACTTAAGAGGTTAACTATGCGACGAACCGCATTTGATTCTTGGTCGCCATCTTGGTTACTGATCTGAACTAAGCCGCCATCTTTGTTCAACACAAATGTCTCAAAACTTAACCGGAAAATTTACACAAAATTTTTTTTTCCCTTTTCATAGGTAAAGTTAGAAGCCACTCAATAAAAATGATCGACTGTTCCTTAACTTTTGGACGCTACTATATATATATATAGCATAAAATAAATATATATAGTATAAAATAAAATATACATCAAGTGCACTTGAAAACCAAATCACAACATAATATTAAGGAAAATAAACAAATATTTTACTTGCTTGAAAATTATAATTTTAATTTTGGAGTTAAACTCCATCCTCAGTATGTTGTTTTTTCTTTTCTTTCTTGCCATCTTGTAAAGTTGGAGAAAGAAAAGTCTGTAAAGATCTGCGTGTTGTTTTCAGCGATTATATTTTGAAATGTTAGAACTGTGCATTGGCAACGCAGGATTAACGTTAAAGATGGGAGTTCCATTATAGAAACGTTGATTTAATTTGAACAAAATAAAATATTCATCAAGTTTACAACATAGCAAGAAAGAAGAGAAAAAAAAAACAACATACTGAGGATGGAGTTTAGCTCCGAAATATAAATTTCAAGCAAGTAAAATATTTGTTCATTTTCCTTAATATTGTTGTGATTTGGCTTTCAAGTGCACTTGATGCATATTTTATTTTATTCAAATTAAATCAACGTTTCTATAATGGAACTCGCATCCTTTGTTAATTTCGCGTTGCCAACGCAGTTCTAACATTTCAAAATACAACCGCTGAAAACACACGGATCTTTACAGACTTTTCTTTCTCCAACTTTACATGGCAAGAAACAAGAATAAAAAAAATTAAAAAAAACATACTGAGGATGGAGATTATCTCCGAAATATATTTATGTTATAAATTTCAAACAAGTAAAATATGTTTATTTCCCTAATATTACGTTGTATTTGGCTTTCAAGCGCACTTGATGCATATTTCATTTTATTCAAATTAAATCAACGTTTCTATAATGGAACTCGCATCCTTGACACACACATATATATAGTAAATTATAAAAGGTGAATTCACATAGCTCATTTCACTGTTATGTCTTGATTTGCTTCAGTTTGTGTCTGTAATGTTACACTTGTGCATTTTATTGCCTTCTATAAACTTTAAATTTCCTTAATTTTTTTTTTTTTTTCAGAACCTCAGATATCATTGGAAAAAAATCTTGTAAATATTTATGACAATGTCTGCAAAAATCGATAGGTTTTTCGTCAAAATTGAACTTTTGTAAACACGATTGCGTTTTGTTTCATTTTCTTTTTCAAAACTTCAAATTTCATCAGAATAGAATTTTGTTCTGATGAAATTTGAGGTTTTAAAGAAAAATTTTTACATTTCGTATGTTAAACATTGTCTTGAAACAGCTGCAAGCAACTTTACTACCTTTTTGAAGATACACTTTATTTAGAGTATTATGTGAAAAAAGATTTAAATTGTCAAAACTGCATATTTAAACCAAAGTTTCATGTTTGCCAATTAAATTTCTTTTCATATCTTGAAGTTTCAATGAAGATTGCTGGTCCAGAATCCCCTCCCCCTATCAAAAAACAAAAATTCAGAAAAATGTTTATGATGTATCCATTATGGAATGAAAATGTCACATCCCAAAAATCACTTCATTCATAATTGATAATGTATTTTTTCATTTTTATTTTTTTAACCAAGAAAATCAAATTTTCTAAAGAAGCAAAGATGGAGTGTAAAAGACTTGCAAGATTTGTTGTAATATTAATCGCTTAAAAATGTGATTTTTGGAATATGACCTTTTTGATCAATGACAGGTATGTACCACATGAAATTTTTTTCTATATTTGTTTTTTAATATAGGGGAAATTCTGAACAAGCACTGATGATTCTTGGCAAAATTGAAAGTACTCGATGTGTAAATAATCATGGAAAAGGAAAAATAGAAAAATTTAAAAAAAAAAAAAAAATTGATGGATAAAATTGTTACGTCTTTTATTTTATTTATAGATATGAAACTTAAATTGTCCACACACACTTGGCCAATGTGTGTGCAAAAAATAGAGATGATAGATAAATGAACAAAGAAAGAAAGAACAAAGCTTCTTTCTTAGAACTGCACGCCTGTGGAACTTTTTTCCATTTTTCTGCTTTACGACGGACTACAATACGGTCATCTTCAAGTCCAACGTAAACAAGTTCTTAAGTAACCCAATTTACCAAATTTCCACTACTAACGATTACTACATTTTTCCATTTACTACTGTAAAATCGTTAACCTTTATCCTCAAGTGGCCTCCAGGCCTTGATAAATGGTGACTCCTTTGTAAAAAAAAAATAAATAAAAATAAGAGGCAAGAGGTGGGGGTAGAGAGAGAGAGAGAGAGAGAGAGGAAGTGAATATACAGAGAGAGGGAGAAAGATCTGTCTGGATTTGGCCAATGTGTGTGCGAGAAGTATGAATAGAGAGAGTGAAAGGAAGGTGGATGTACAGGGAGGGAGGGAGGTAGAGAAAAGGGATGTTTGTTTTATGGCTTATCAACCCTTTTTGGGTTATTTTAGAAAAGGGCTTTATGCTTCAAGTTCTTTATATCTTCAAATATTTATTCATGGTGTTTGGTTTGGTTGTCTTGCTTTTACAGCATATGTTTGGTTTGGTAGTTTTTATAAAAAATGTTTTTGATTTTGCAGAACATGATTTAGTTTTGCAAAGGAAAAAAAATAGAAAGTGGTGCAAAGAGATAAAAATAAAGGTAGAAAGATGAAACCTGGAGAGAAAAGGAACTAGAGGAGGGGGAGAAAGAAGCATAGAAAAAGAAAGGTGGAGAGATGATAGGTTATTATATATAGATATATATGCATACATACAGATACACACACAATTATTTATAAAATGTTATGAGATATTGATGATCTAGTGCATATCAATCTTCAGTATTGACTTCAAGAGTGCTCAATACATGAGTAGAGGTAGGTAGTGATTTCTGAAAATATATAGCATCCTTATAAAGAATTGTCAAGCTAGATGTGGGATGAAATGTGGAAGATTCTGTATAGCTTAATTGCCATATATTTTCACACATTACTACCTAGCTCTACTCTTGGCCTTTTTGGTCAAGATCAAAGTGTAGTATCTGTTCTTCAGATGCTGCACTTCCATTTCTTGTTCTCTTTCGGTGGAGGAGAAATCCTTCACGACTGAGACAATTTTTATTTTTGTACCTTTTCTCCACGTTAAAAAACGACCCTTGTGTCTAACTCTGTCCCGTGGGGAGGCATAGTAAATAGGTACTCATGTACTAGGCACTCTTGAAGTAAATGCTGAAGATTGATAAATAAAATATATCTTATAACATTTGATGTAGATACATGAAATAATAAATATGGCAATTAAGCTACACAGAATTTTCTGCGTTTTAGCCATGTAAGAATTTGTCATAAGGATAAAGTGTAGCTTAATTGACATTTATTTTCAAAACTTACTACCTAGCTCTACTTACATATTGAGCACTGAAGTAAATATTGAAAATAAGTACATAAAAGCTTATGTAGATACATGAAATAAAATCACTATATATATATTAGTAGAACCCCAAGATACGGTGGTCCTAGGATATGGTTTTTTCAGGTTACAACGTGGAATGCAATGTTTTTTCCGGCCCCTGGTATTTGCCTCGCCTTATGGTGTTATTTATGTTATTTGATTATATACATGTGTATTATATACTGTACTGTATTTTGTTACTAATTTTAATATGTACTGTATTAAATTTTGCTTAGGCCCCACCATACGGCGATTTCACCTTACGATCCCAATCCTGGAATGGATTAATGCCATATCCCGGGGTCCTACTGCATATGTATGCATATACGAGAGAAAGAGAAATGCAGAAAATAATTACTATTAATAAAAATTACTATATATACACACACACAGAAAGAGAAGGGGTAGAAATAATATATATAGTGAGGGAGGGAAAGAGGTGGCAGTATAATTATATATATATGTAGGGGGAGAAGGGGGAAGAAATATATTCAGGTAATAATTCAGCTTTGCTCCATCAGATCCCATAAATAATTGGCAATAAAAAATGGTGAATGTTTCTTTGTGTTGAGAGAAAATGGCTTCAGGACACCACGTTTTGAAATATCTGAAGCAAAAGTTAAGGAATAAAAAATTGTTGACATAAAAAATAAAAAATAAAGAGATCATCATTGATTATCAAATCACTGCATGTTCAGCAATGAATTTTTGTTTGTAAACTGAAACATGACAAACAGATAAAGCCTTTTATGTGGATGTGTGAACATGCTAGAAAAAAATGCTTTTCCAAAATTAAGCAAAACTAATTAGAAGCTAGAAATTGATAAGCTAAAAGCCAGAGGTGCCATTTATATTTTTTGTACCAATTATTATGTTGTAAAGAAGAAAAAAAAAATGGACTTTGAAACAGACCTTTTCATTATATTATTTTTCTAAATAATTTTTCAAAACCCCTGGAATGATTATGTCAAACTTTAGTAGGAGTGTCAAAGTTATTGTTTGAGGGTATGTTAAAAGGCAAAAGAGGCAGAGGAAAGCTAAGGAGAAGGTGAAGAGAAAATGTTTTTGATTGGACATCTCCCAACCGTTGGTGCGCCAGGCAACGCTGAATAGTCTTGCTGTTGGGATGAGAAGCGGTCGATTTTCTAGGTGGTCCTTTTAACACAAGTTCAAGAGATTTAACATCATTGGATGTAACAATGATGATGAAAAAAAAAATCTGTGTTCTTATCAGATAATTAAAATGAACCCCCCTCCACACACACAAGCTGGATAGTTGATTTAAATGGGAATCATAATATTTTGCAGGCTGTGAAAATTGGCACTTAATTTTTATTTGAGGGACCACCAGAAAATCAAGTCAAGTAGGTAGCTGTCAAGCGGTTAGTTAATTTGTAATTGGCCATGAAGTCCTTTTGGAAAAGCGGTCATCTAGATAACCGATTTTGTTATGGTGCCTTATATAGAAAGAGCATTCCACGACTGATGGTAAAAGAAGAAAAAGTAAAGACAACAAGAGTGGGAATGAAGGCCCTGTGGCTCTCCCATTTTAGTGATAAGAAGTGCAGATGAAGGGAGGAGGAGAAAAGGGAAAAGTCCCTCAAAAACTTAAGAAATAATCCTTTTTGAAATTGGTCCATGAAATAAAGTTCTGTTAGTCAGAGAGGCGGGGCTAAGCTACCTAGTTATGAATATAATGATAGGCAACAATAGCCTTGAGGACAACTTTGCCCGGAGACCCAGACCACCAAGAGAAAACATTTCACTTGGGTCTCTCTGCTTCAAACCACTGAGTCCACACTGAGGCCCCTTAGACTTTAGTGTTGGTCGCCATGACTTTATTAACAATAGCCACTAGTTTCCGAGTATTTGCATCTGGAGTCAGAAACGGTCAGAATTTGTAGCGACCCCTGAAAATTGTTATACAACAAGCCAAGTTTTTCAGTTGTCTTTCTTCTCTTCCTTTGTTTTGAAACGACCTCTACTTTCCAGTGACGCTGACTTTGGAGACCAGAGCTGAACGGATTGCACTCTATCAAAAGCAACGTGAGGAGAATAGCAACCTATGCAACCAAATCATCTTATCAGCCATGACCCTCACCAAAGAGACAGCATAGTCCCAGCAGCCACTCATGACCAGAGCAGACAAGCCGGATTGCATCACTTGCTGGACCTCATCAGGAAGTGGGGGTACACATCAACCAACTTGTTCTGGATTGGAAGGAATAACAAAAAATAAGTTTTGTGGGTTCACAATCCACACCAAGTGGAAGATGGGACTCATGATGATACTAGGAGTATCTGGGACAAGCAACCACTACTCCTCAATAAAAATTAAAAAAAAAAAAAAGTTGTGGTGGATTCTGGTGATACCGAGCTTTAAATTTTACAGAAGTTTCAATTGAAATAGTTATTTTAAGCAATAAAACTTTATGATCCGTCCATATTTAAGGAAAAATGATTTTTATTGAAATTATAAAATAACTTCATAAAAAAAAAAAATTCACTGCCATCTGTCATTCCTACGATAAGTTTTCTTAGATTGGTATTCATTTGTTCTGTCTTTATGGCATACTTTTGTTTGTTTTTTTTTAAAAATAGAAGTCTCCCTCAAAATTATCAGACATTATACCATCATATCTATATTTAACACTAAGTCCATATTTATTTATTTATGAAAGATCTTTTGAAAGAAAAACAAAAAGAAAAAAAAAAAAAAAAAAAGAAAAGAAAAAAAAAGAAAAGAAAAAAAGAAAAAAAAAAGAAATACAAAGTTTGTAATTTTGGTTGTCCATCTTTATGCATACATCACCTAACCATCACACTTATCTGGAGCATACAACCACTATATACTTAAATAACTTCAAAAAGATTAAAAATAAAACATTATACAAAACAATGTTTTTGATACTGTCACAAGTTTCCTTCATTTAAAAAAAAAAAAAAAAAGCATTAATCACGCTGGACACATCTAAACCAGACTTCACTTCAAAAACGCATGTCAACAACATTAGACATATTTTTCTATATCCATAAGATCCCTCCTAAAGTTAATGCCAGTAAAATGAAAAAGTAAACAGAAAAAAGAATAATCTTGCTTTGACGTGTAATCAGCTCTACTCTCTGCTTACCGATTTGGTACCTTAAATACATTCAAACCAAACTCGACTTCAAAAACTCATGTCAACAACATCAGACATAATTTGTCTGTATTTACAAGATCCCTCCTATGGTTAATATGAATAAAAAAATTTTTTAAAATGATAGAAAGCATGATTATGGTTTTCAAATTTCTAAAAAACAAAATTTATTATGTCTGTCCCCATTTTTCAAAGTGCAAGTCTTCAGCAGCGCGAGGCAGATAAAATGATTGCATTTTTGTGGACTTATTTTATATATATATAATTATAAAACTCTGTGAACTGTCCAACCATGCTTGTTTGAATCTTATCTTCTACAATTAGGTGATTCCATCTTTTAAAAAAAAGGGATGACTAGTGAATATATGTATAAGTTAACCATATTATTGTTTAAAAAAAAAAAAAAAAAAAAGTCAACAAATCTACGTAAGTTTATAAGTGATAAAAATAAACAGTAAAATTATCTATGACATCATAGCATAATGGATTATGTCTAGACTGTAATACATAAGGTCCGGGGTTCGATTCCTATAAACAGTCAAGCTACGCTGAAGAGGGCCTCGAAACATGCATGTCCGTAGATTACAGTTTTATATATATATATATGATTATGGGTATGGGTGTGGTTCAGAGGCTAAGGACTGAGGGTGGAAAGTTGTATGTTTTCAATTCTAGCTAATAGCACTCAAGTCATAAAAAGCTGTAGGAATATATTTTCTTATAATATATACTAATCCTTATTTAAGAAACTCAATGTAATTACAAAGCAATATAGTGAATAGATGACAAAACTATATTCCAAATTTCATGACGTTGACCATCTTATAATTTATTCCTTTAATTCAGTTTACATTTACAATTCTTGACAATTAAGTGATTGATTTTGCGCTACAAAACAGACACTGTCAAGAATTGTCAACTGAATATATTTTTTAGCGCTTATTCACTATATTGCTCAGTAATTACATTGAGCTTCTTAAAAAGATATATATATATTTTAGTTTTGATCGCACTACCATATATTGGGTTCAATAATCGATAGAGAATTGTCTATAATAAATACTTAATCCGCTTGAATTAAAATATCATATTTAAGCATATCTTACGATCAGGCAACGATGGGCAGCCCACTAGTATGCATATAAAAGTCTGTAAAAATAGCTGCGAATGGGTCAAAATTTATCTGTTAAAATCGTTTAATTTTTAACTATTTCTTAGGTATCTAATGATAGTTTAAACAGTAATGGCTAAGGTTGGAGAGCTGTATGTTTTGGTTCAATTCTAGCTAATTGGCATCCAAGTCATTTTTTTTTACTTTTGAAATCACTACTTTATATTGAATGCAATATAATAATCAATATAGAACTGACTATAATCATAAATACGAAATTTGCATAAATTAAAATAACATATTTAAGAGTATTTCATAACCAAGCAATGCCAGGTACCCAGCTAGTATTAAATATTTAAAAAGGTTCTTGTTCATAATTGCCCTATACATTAAAAAAATTAAAGAAAAATCTGTATGTACGTGTGATGAAAAGAAAATATCATATTCTAAAAATCATGTAAATCAATCAAGTAGTTTTAGTTTTTTATAAAGAAAATCATTTTTAGGCATATTTGAGTTTTTCCAAAACCCTTCCTCCCCATCACCAACATAACCTCCCACAACACCAAAGTCAGCCTGATCGCCGCCATCTGCCAAGTATTCGCTAAGCTCTTGTCGGTGCTTATGGAAAAGGCATGCTCCCAGTTCCGAACCCGTAATAAGGCGGTGATGGAAGCTGGCTACATTGAATAGATGTCAGCTCTAATATATAATCAAATTATTTGAATTGATTTTTTTCAATAGAAGTTTTAATATAAAGCTGTAGCGTTGTTTTCTTTAGGGTGACAATTTTAGCGTTCCACCCTGTATTTTTGTTTTGTTTTTTATATAGAAAATAACAGAAGACAAAAAAGATTCTGTAGCAAAATCAAATTTCTCTAACGTAACAAAATAAAAAAAGAAATATATATAAATAAAAAAAATTAAAAAATATATAAATAAAAAAAAATAAAAAAAAGAAATATATATATATATATATATATATATATAAATAAATATATATAAAAAAAAATGCATATATATATTATATATATATATATATAAAAAAAATAAAGGATACATCCTCGCCTTTCATCTTCCTCGCAGTCGTACTGCCACCGGATTCCCGTGATGTTGGTGTAGAGATCAACGTCATATCTAAAAGAAATGATAAAAAAAATTAGTGCTTTATGAAAAAGTCCATGCAAAATTTCAGTCAGATCAGTCTAGTAGTTTCTGAGAAAAAGAGGAACAGACTAAAAGAAATATTAGATTATAAAAAGAGAAAAAAAAATCCGATGATATGAATTCAAAATGGAAAGGAGGAAACAAAATGCTTGACAATTCGTCTGTTCAGCAGGTTTTATTCAAACGACTGTTTTCAAATTGAATTATATCTCTTCAGCTTCCAGTTAGTGTCAGGTATTCGGGATAGAAATATGGATAGTGTTGAATAGTGGGAGTTCATATTGGGCCAACGGATATAACGATAGTGATGAGGGAGCATTTATACATATTACTGTTCTCATGATGCTTGGGACTTCATATATATATATATATATATATATATATATATATACTGAGCGTGATAGAGTGATAGATGCACAGTTCTTATATTTCTTGTAACACATATAGAGAGGAGGAGGAGAGATACATATTATTGGAAGGGTTACACAATGTTCATAATAAGATGTTTCACACATTACCTTTTAGGTGTTGAAAGATGACACATGACAACAGTTTTACAAAAACACAAAGATGATTCTTTATTCATTGGACCGGTCGAATGATTATGATGTCAGGAATTCAAATTCGTGATCTACATAGTTTAATGTTCTTCCTTTCGCTTCCAAAGGACTCAACTCTCTCCCTGACTGACTAGCAGACTCAACTTTTCTGCCTCAACTACTCTGATCTGACTAACTCTAGCTCCTATATCGAGAATCCCGTTTTGCTATGACGTCAGAAGCGGGTTTCCAAAACGTGACCAATTTACGTAGCGACGCACATGTTTTTCCTAACACACTTTTGACAACAAAGAATTCTCAACTAACCTATTTTTAAACCTAACCTATTTTTTAGCAATATATTTTTAATTTTACTGTACATTCTTTTTAGCTGACATTTTTAATATTCAGTTTTGTAAAAGAATGAATCAATTCTTTTTACAATATAAACAATATTTATAATAGAATTTAACAATAGACCTTTCTAACATTCTATTTCTGAACCTTGCTTACAAGGTTCGAGTCTCGGCTTATCCTAATCTCATTTTCACTTATCTAATATTCTTATTTCCATGGAAAAGGGATAGCCCTTTTTCCTGTAACAATAGTTTTGTCAGCTTCCCATTATAGTTATTTCATTCGTAAATTAGTTGTAGGCTGTTTCCAATTGTAGGGTATTATAGGTTGGTTTTCTGATTATGTTAGTTCATCAGGAGAGAATGCACACTGTTTCAGGGCCAACCTCTCAACAGCTTTTTATGCGCCCCCTCCCCCCTCCACTGATGTGAAGCCATATTATTCGAATTGCAAGTAAACTGTTAAAAAAAAAAAAAAAAAAAAAAAAAAAGACGTTTAATAATAGTGTAGTGGTTTCTATTTCAGTTAATGGATAGCATCTTAGGTGTCAAATTTGAAGCTTAACTGTTACACCTAACATATGCATTAAGTTAAGAAACAATCTTATCGAAAGGAAAGAATGAAATAAATTAAATAGATGAATAAATAAACAAATAAAATAAGTAATAAATATAAAGAAAATAAGATAAATAAGTAATTAAACTTATAAAATAGATATATCAATTAGGTTATCAAAGAGTAAATCTTTAAAAAGCAAAACTTATCAAGATAAGAAAAGCTCAACACGATTAAGAGGAGCAATAAACAATATTAAATGAAAAATGAGGAATAAAAGTTATATATAAATTTATTATATCATCAGAACAATAAGGACAATTAAAAAGGGAAAATTAAGTTAAAAAAAAAAAAAAGAACTTCTTTAAGCCATGGCATTTCAAAGCTAAATATGCTTCTCAACATAAAAGGGCCAGAATTATACAAATATGGATAAAAACTGGCTTTATAACATGGCTTAAAGAGTTTTTTTTTTATTAAGTTTCCTTAAGATCATAGCGAGGGACTTCTGTTTTTTTTTTTTATACTAGCAGTTATTCTATTCGATGAATTTTCATAATTTTTGGATATATTACTATTTTTTACATGACAAGTACTGTTGCTTTAAGCAAAAAAAACTTATTTAAAAAAGCGATTTGTCAACTAGCACCAAACATTCTTTCCTTCTACATTTTTTAGCCTCTCCTGGCATTTCCCACTTGTGAATTTGTCATTCTATATTTTATTATCGTTCGATTTGCATGGCAAAATCTGGGCAGGTCACTCAATAAAAAACTTTCTTTATGGCAGTCAAATGGCTTCTCGGCAGACATCATCAAGACAGGGTTAAAAATGTGTGGAGTAATTCCATGGGATCCCACATAGATACCACTCCTCGTGTATGACTTTGCAAAACTGTTTGATCGACCAGCATCCCCATTTGCATTAGACTATCTGGTGCCCACATCCAGCCAGACGTGCTGTTTGTGCCATCTACAATGAAGATTATAAAGGATTTCTTCATGAGAAAGTTGACACTCATGATGGCTAGGCCTGAAAGAAAAAAATGATGCCAACAGACAAAGGACCATCGAAAGGAAGTATGGAGAGAGCATAACCTCAACTGAATGTCTGCAGCAACTTCAAAAAGATGAAGAGGAAACAGCAAAAGAAGGACAGGAAGAAAGTCTCAAAATATTGGTATGAGGATTGCTTTCGGACATTTCCGTATGTGTTGGACAGCCAGATGCTGACACCTCAGAGCCAGACGGTGATATCACAGAGCTACAAAGAAATGATTACTTAGGTGTTGGTGATCCTGAATGGATTCCTTCAAAAGCCAGAAGAAACATTTTTGAAAGTTTCTCATCTGCTACGAACTAAGGCTCGTGCAGTTTGTCTTTTGTCAGAAACAATTGACGGTTAAACAATCAATCAGCGCCTCTCTTTTTTCTCATCATACCTATGCTTATTCTATGTTGTTAGGTGTTTGTTGGATTTATTTCTATCTTAATTTGTTGATGTTTTCAACATTACATAATCATTCAAACATTATATAATTAACAAACATAATTAGCAAACATTATATAATTAGCAAACATTATATAATTAGCAAACATTATATAATTAGCAAACATTGTATAATTATCAAACATTGTATAATTATCAAACATTGTATAATTATCAAACATTATCAAACATTATCAAACATAATTATCAAACATTATATAATTATCAAACATAATTATATAATCATCAAACAATTATCAAACATTATATAATTATCAAACATTATATAATTATCAAACATTATATAATTATCAAACATTATATAATTATCAAACATTATATAATTATCAAACATTATATAATTAGCAAACATTATATAATTAGCAAACATTATATAATTAGCAAACATAATTATATAGTCATCAAACATTATAATTATCAAAAATTATATAATTATCAAACATTATATAATTAGCAAACATAATTATATAATTATCAAACATAATTATAAAACATAATTATATAATTATCAAACAATTATATAATTATCAAACAAAATTATCAAACATAATTATATAATTATCAAACAAAATTATCAAACATAATTATATAATTATCAAACAAAATTATCAAACATAATTATATAATTATCAAACAAAATTATCAAACATAATTATATAATTATCAAACATAATTATCAAACACAATTATATAATTATCAAACATAATTATCAAACATAATTATCAAACATAATTATATAATTATCAAACATAATTATCAAACAATTATCAAACATTATATAATTATCAAACAGAATTATATAATTATCAAACATAATTATCAAACATTATATAATTATCAAACATAATTATCAAACATTATATAATTATCAAACATAATTATCAAACATTATATAATTATCAAACATAATTATCAAACAATTATATAATTATCAAACATAATTATATAATTATCAAACATAATTATATAATTATCAAACATAATTATATAATTATCAAACATAATTATATAATTATCATACATAATTATATAATTATCATACATAATTATATAATTATCATACATAATTATATAATTATCATACATAATTATCAAACATTATATAATTATCAACCATAATTATCAAACATAATTATATAATTATCAAACATAATTATATAATTATCATACATAATTATATAATCATCAAACATTATATAATTATCAAACATTATATAATTATCAAACAGAAAATATGAAATTACTCCATTTTCATATGTACTCAATGATTTTTTTTTTTAAAGTCAAATTTTCTGCTTTTGTTTGATTTTATTGGTTTTTGGTCCGTTGTATGATAACTAGGGCTATGACAACAGCATATTCTTTTCATTGTTTTGACTCCAGTATATATCTGATACAGTCAATCGACCAAGAACCACATCACTCTACATAAAAATCAGTAAGGGGCTACTATCGGGGACATAAATTGCAGGGATACTAAGTAGGGAGATGAATAGCAAGATGTTTGTTCACATTACACTTGAACTTCTGCATGTCAGTACAGTTGGGAAAGCAAAGTCTAGCAGTTCTGGGGAAGAAACTATTGGAGTAGAAGGCTTTCTTACACTTAGGAATCTCTATTGTGAAGGGGTGGGATTTAGCTGCTTGTCAGATCGAGGGGACACAAGTGCTTGTAGTTCGTCAGAGCATTAACCATTAAAATACTTGTAGAACAGGCAAAGGGATGCAACATTTCGTCGATGGGACAGAGGCTGAAGCTTAGATGACAGTTCAGGACCTATCATTAGCAATACACATGAAAAAATTGAAATAGCTTAAAATATTTCAATATTGGTACACATATAAAAAGAGCTCGATGAGCTAAGAAAGAATCTTTTTAAATTTTTTAAATCCAATTAAAATTAAGGAAGTTATGACTATTTTTGTGCTTCACACGTTTGGATATTTTTTCTTTCTTTAAGACCATATGCGTTTTTTCACATTTTTTTACACTACTTTTTCAATAAAAATGTCATATCTTTGTTAAAACAAAAGATTAAGCAATAAAATTTATGATATAGGTGTATTTTTATGCTAGGAATTAGAATATGCTACTGAAAATCTCCAAAAGTCAATGGTTTCCAAATAATCTGCAGTAAATACACATAAATATGCTGCAATTCCTTAAAAATGCCATGTATCCATTAAAAGAAAAGAAATTAAAGAACTCAAAGCTGAATTGTAATGCATTATATGTACAAATATCTGAAATCAAAATCTAGGACTGCTTAAAATTGAATATATTGCAATATTTCTTTGGTATTATTGTAGATTAATACCATCCGTTAACCCCTCACCCCATCTGACCACCTCTCCAAAATATGCGATTTTACCTTTGTAGGCAATTACGTGTGAATACCTTAAAAACTTTAATGAAAGATAAAGTATTATTTTAGCATTTAATGTAAAATGATTCCCCATTTTGAGCCATTCTAGCGTTTTAGGGCAGTTAACCATTTTTTTTTTCTATCGGAGATAAATCCTATGCACCTTTTTTTTCTAAAGATGATTATGTGTGGTTTTAAGAAGGTCTTTGTGCAATTATGAGAGGGTGGGGAGGTTGCCACTCTGACTTTGGGTTAATGATAGAGCTAAGGAAAATTATGTGTGAACACACTGAAGACTTGATAGAAACGAAACAAAAACAATTTTAGAATTTAGAGTGAGGGTTAGTTTCACATAAATTTAAGGTAAAATAATTCACCATTTCGAGACCATTCTAGCATTTTAAGACAGTTTTTTTTTATGGGTGATAAATGGTGCACTTTTCTTTAACGAAGGATTTTTTTTTTTTTTTAGACACTTATATGTAGCTTACCAAGGAACTTTCTTGGTGAGGAGTTTGTCACCTAGACTTAGCGTTATTGTTAGGACTAATAAAGGTTTTAAGAGGAAGAAACTTGCCACTCGTACCTTGGTAGGTAAGTATGAGGATCGAACCCGAACCATTGAGGCAAAGTTGGAAATTAAAGTGTGAAAAAAAAACAAAAAAAACGTGCGATGTTAACCACTGGGCCACCGCGAAATACTAACGGAAACACATTTGAATTTATTTAACTATTTAGAATTGGCAGGTACACATTTTAATGATTTAATGAGGTCAACTTTGACTGCGGAGTAGTATTTTATTTACTGCCGGAACGCTTTTTTTTATTTTTATTTTCCCAAGATGTTTTTGGGGAGCTCCCCATAAAAAGGGGATTGTCCAAATTGAATAGCAATCATCAGATATAAGGAAAATATTTCCACATTGATCAAATCTGATCGCTTTCGGACATTTCCAGCAATCGCGACCAGAAAAATACTGCCAGAATTAGTGTCGTTTTTATTATACGAAAAAGCCTAATCCACATGTGGTGAGCCAAAAATGTTGAATATTTATCTTTTCAAAGTCGTGCAAATTAAATAGACAGGCGATCTCTGTTGTTAATTCGTAGATATGATTTATATGTGATATAAAATTTTTAAGAAGTTGTGAGCTGACCACCCTCTTCTCGGAAAAAAGCCTTTCTTGGATATACACAAAAAGCAAACATACATACACATTTTCACTTTTATATATATAAACTAGCGAGGGGTACCCGGCGTTGCCTGGGTGTTTGGAGGTGTGTGTGTGTGGGGGGGAGGGTAAAAAAAAAAAAAAAAGTAAGTATGAGGATCGAACCTGAACCGTTGAGGCAAAGTTGTAAATTAAAGTGTGAGAAAAAAAAAAAAAAAAAAAAAAAAAAAACGTGCGACGTTAACGATTGCCCCACCGCGAGATGCTAACGAAAACACGTTTGAATTTATTTAATTACTTGGATTTAGCAGGTACCCGTTTTAATGAGTTAATGAGGTCAAATTTGACTGCAGGATAGTATTCATTTACTGCTGAATGCCCCCCCCCAAAGATGTTATAGGAAAAAGACTAACCCACATGCGGCAAGCGACAAATATTGAATATTTATCTTCCCGAAATCGAGCAAATTAAATAGACAGGCGAGCTTCGTTGTTAACTGTGAGATATTACGATTGATATGTGATATAAAAAGTTTTTAAAAGTTGTGAACCGAGCGACCGCTTCTCTGAAAACAGCCTTTTGTAGACACACAGAAAAAGTGAACACACATACATACATACATTTTCGCTTTTATATATAGATTACATTTATTGTCCAAGTGACAAATTATTTCATTAAACTTTCCAATTTAAGACGCGTTTTTTTTTTTCTTTTCTCTACCTGGACTTCGGGCCAAGATCACAGTGTAGTATTCTGATGCTACATTTCGCCTTTTCTGTCCTCAGTGAAGGAGAAATCCTTTATGACTGAGAATTTTTATGTTTGTTTCTATCCAGATTGACCCTTTTTAGGAAGCTGGATTTTCCTCATATTAACTGACCTTGTGTCTGTCCTCGTGGGGAGGCAAGTAAATAGGAACTTAACTAGAAACTGAGCACCTCCTACAAATATTTAAATATTGATTTTGTATATATATATATATATATATATATATATATATATATAATTGGGTAGATAAGTGTCCATTCGATTATCATCCGCTGAAAATGATTGTAAAAAAAAAAAAGACAAAAAAATATTGGAAGTGGTGGTGGTGAAGCAAAAAAAAAAAAATCATATTTCACATTTGTTTTTTTTTGTTTTTTTTTTAAAACAAAACACTGTTTAATTCACCGTTAAAAACTAATGTAATGAATAAAAGTGCACACGTTACATATTTATGTCTTTTCAACTATATTTTTTAAATTTGACCAAAAATAACGCCGGAGTGGTTGGGATTGCTTTAATTACATATTCTGATAACTGAATGGCTCTAGTTAAGCTAATTATGTTCTGATATGAGCTCCAACTAAATATATAAGAACATTTTTTTTATATTCATTTTCAGTTTTTTTTAATTTTTAATTCGTTCTGGAATAAAAAACAAAAAAAAAGTTTGTAATTAATATCAGCGATAGTAGCTGCTGCTGCTTCTACAGATCGTTTTTAGATACTTTTTAAAAATAGAAAGATTTTTTTTCCAGGTATCATGATTTTAAATTGCTTGGTACCACAAGAGAAAGATGGTTACATTTTTATTTTTAATGGATAAATGTAGTAAAAAGATTTATTTATTTAACAGTGGGTGTCCCAAGGAATTTTTTTTCAAAATTTTCCAAACTCGTCATGAAGTATTTTTTTTAACACAACAAAACAATGAGCTGTCAAAAGAATTTCGGACAACTGAGTCTATTAAAAGTGATATCTCTTCTAGTTAATTTCCAAATTTCATAACAAAATTCTTAAGAGAATCACGGTACAACCATTTACAAATCGGGGGGGGGGGGGGGGTCCTAACAAAATCTTACCGAAAACACTTTTATGATGTTAAAATTTTTAGCACTTTATTTGCTTAAAACTCTTAAAATATATAATGTACATTATTATTTATTAATTTCTTTGAAAGTATATTCATTTTCGAGCAAAACGGTGGTATTTTGAGAGCTTAAGTTGCTTTGGTTTTAAAATATGCCGATTTTAGCAGAACCCCCTTGAAATCCACAATCATCCAAAGTGTTTTATCATCCGTGTGTATTGCTACTATCAGGTTGGCAACTCTCTTGAACCCTGTCCAGGAGCGAGAGACAAGTAGCAGATGCACCAGCCCAAATGTGACAACAGTACTCCATACATGGGTGAATGGTGGCCTTATAGAGGTATAGGATACTTTCAGGCATAAGTAGTTTTCTATCATGGTAGAGAGAGCCCACCTTGTTCGCAGCAGCCTTGGCAATACTCTCAATGTATCTATTCCAGTTCATGTTCCCTGTAAACGTTAGGCCGAGGAGTTTAAAGGAACTACTTTTAGGTAATGTGTTCTTGGCCATTACTACTGGTGGTAGAGAAGGTTTCTTGTAATTATTGAAGGAAACAAGCTTAGTCTTGGCAGCATTGTATGTGACCATCCATTTTTGTCCCCATTCCACTACAGATTTGAGGTCATCCTCTAATGTTTCTGCCATTTCCTTAGATATGTGTTCATTTGTTTTCCCCTCGTGCCTGTTACAGAGAGTGGTATCATTAGCAAATATATCCATTTCAGAAACAATTTTATCAGGGAGGTCATTTATGAATATCAAGAATAATAAAGGTCCCAGGATAGACCCGGAGGTACTCCTGCATTTATATCATATTGTTTAGATGTACGACTGTCAAGGACAATCTGAATTTTTCTCTTACTTAAGAAGGATTTAATTATATTATGTATTCTTCCAGTGATACTATATGATCCAATTTTCCTTAGAAGACCATCGTGTCATACCCTATCAAAATCCTTAGATATATCGAGGGCTACCGCTCCACCCTCACCTGTGAACGGTATATATGTTCAGAGATTACAGTTAGGATATCTGCTGTGGAACGGGCTTGTCTAAATCCATATTGATTGTTGGTCACAAGTTTAGCAGTTGTAAGGTGATGGACTAGAGCTTGATTAATTATGGACTCAAATATTTTGGGGAAAAGCGAGAGCAGGCTAATGGGGCGGTAATTTATTTGGTCAGTTTTTTCACCAGAATTCTTGAAAACTGGTACCACAGAAGCAGTTTTCCAGCAGTCAGGAAAGCAAGATTCGCTAAGGCATTTGCTGTAAAGTTTGGAGAGAACTGGAGCAACCTATAATATAAATATAAATGCT
This sequence comes from Euprymna scolopes, assembly GCF_053919585.1. Classification (NCBI taxonomy): domain Eukaryota; kingdom Metazoa; phylum Mollusca; class Cephalopoda; order Sepiida; family Sepiolidae; genus Euprymna; species Euprymna scolopes. Next base: position 79,745,586 of record NC_136514.1, read on the forward strand.
GGAGCAACCTAATATAAATATAAATGCTGGAGTACCTCAGGGGTCAATCCTGGACCCAACTTTCTCCCTGATCTACATCAATGACCTCCCTAAACACATACTTAAATCATTCGTTGACATCTATGCTGATGACACGAAAATGACATGTAAATGACAAAGTTCTCTCTGATTCTCTCTCCTCTGATCTCAAGCACGTGGTTCAGTGGGGGAAGATGTGGCTGGTTACCTTTAATGCATCCAAAACCAAACTCCTATCCTTACATCATCAACGCTCTGATCCCCATCTGGCATCAATTGTGATGGATGGCTCTCGTCTGGGTGAGGTCCCGTGTTTTGACAAGCTTCTGGGTTTGACCTTTACTCCTGATCTGAAATGGAACACGTACATCAAGTCTGTTGCCAAGGTCGCTGGAAAGATGGTTGGATCCTTCTACTGCTCCAGAAGATATCTCACTACTGATGCAATTCTCTATCTATATAAAAGCCTAGTACGTCCAAGGATGGAGTACTGTTGCCATATCTGGGCAGGAGCTGCTAAAAACAGCCTATCCTGCCTTGACAGGGTATAAAATAGACTTTGTGGCTTAGTGGGGGATGCCCTTTTCTCTACCCTGCAACCTCTCTCCCACAGAAGAGACGTTGCGAGCCTATCCTTGTTTTATCGTTATTTCCATGGCAGGTGCTCATCTGAACTCCAATCTCTGGTCCCCCCTCGCCAATCTTTCACGAAAAACACCAGTCTAGCTGAATCCAATGTGAAAAATTTCCCCCACTCTATATCTGTGCCTAAATCAAAACGTGGATTCCATGAACAAAGCTTCTTTCTTAGAACTGCATGCCTGTGGAACTCTGTTCCGTCTGCCTGCTTCCCACCGGACTACAACTTGGATGTCTTCAAGTCCAACGTTAACAAATTCCTAATGAACCGCCCCCTTAAGTAAACACTTCATCAAATCTCCACACTAACGTACTGTACATGCAATAACCCTTATCCCTGAGTGGCTTCTGGGCCTTGATAAGTGGTGATCACTGTGTAAAAAAAAAAAAAAAAAAAAAAAAAAAACCTCAGCGGAGCATTTTTATAATAGCACAGCCAGGATGAGATCGGGTCCACATGCTTTTGAGGTGTTTAGGTTTTTTATGATACCATGTACCTGAGAAGGGATGATTGCAAAGCGACTGGAAAGCATGTTAGCCTTCTCGGTTGCTGTGCAAACAACCTCATGATTGTTTGATGGTGGGGGAATCGTTGACTGCCTATTATTTACTACACTGTTGCAGATTTTAAAAAAAAATGACAGTTGCACAAGTAAAAGTAAACCATTGGGGAGAGTGGGGCTTGCTATAGAATTTCCGTGTGGGAACATGTGCTTCAATTGCAGTTTTGAACCATTCAGTGGTCTCAATTTGTGCACTGTTCAGCTGTAATGGGGCATCTCTGATGAGATCCCTGATGGCTTCCAAATCGGCCTTTTTGTAATACCTCGTTGTTTTGAGCAGTGGCTCTTCAGTTTTGGGTTGAGAAATTAGGACGATTTCTATCATTATATCTATCTATCGAGTGGGCTGTGGCCATTTGTTATACAATCATCGCGAACTGTGGTCAGAAATAGATCTAGAAGTGAGACATGTTGATCTTGCTGGTCTGGAAAACGTGTCGGAAATGTAACGGTCTGTGATAGGGAATGAGATATAGAGAAGCTGTGTGTTGTGCTACTAGCTATGTCTGTGTAAGTAGAGAATCCAAGCCAGTTACTGTGGTGGACATTGAAGTCACCAAATACATGTACTTATGTGCTAGTATCAAGGGAGAGTGCTATATCTATGCTGTCAGAGACTTTATTTATTAGGATACAGACCAGAGTCGATGGAGAGCGGTAGAGAAATACAAGTAGCTAATATTACATTGCATGTTTAGTCTGAAGCACATAAAGGCCTGGTCGTCTGATTCTAGTTTTGTTTCTCTAGTCAAGGGGAGGATGTTACAAATATAGGCTCCAAGTTCATGCATATGTCTATCGGAGTCCTTACGACAGAGTGGGAGATAACCAGGCATGTTAAAGTGGTTTGAAGGAATGGAGGAGTGTAGGTTCATTTCACTTATGCTAAGATATCCGAGGTGTTTACTAGGAGAAATGATTCAACATCCAAGTTCTAAGCTCGTGGATATTCATAAATGCAAGCCTCAAGGGAAGAGACAGGTTGTTTGTTTTTGTTTTAGTTTGCGCCTGGTTTAAACGTAATTTTTGCTTGAACTGTCATTTCATTTTATTTAAAAGTTTAAGTTAGGGTGAGTGAGGGGTGCTGGACAAGTGGTTGTGCAGAATATCAGACATACAATACAGGTAGACCATCAACTGACTCCTCACCTTCAGGATTGTGGCCTCAGGAAAACCCACCGGGGATGAGTGCAGGGTCCCTTTCCATGTGCAACATGGTACTAGAAACATCCCAATATTATACAACTGTTGATGGAGCAGCTACTAAGTGCTACCAAAGAGTTAAGACTCCTCTACTATCAGTCGGAAACAACAGCTAGGAACTGTCAAACTATATCTAAACCATACATTAACTCCCCCCCTCTCTCTCTCAAACCAACTTGTTGCAAATTTAGTTGCCTCCACTGCATGAATTCTTACTCATCCCCTCTTCCACTAACAATGAAAATGAAAACCATAGTAATGTCCTTTTTAATCACTTTGAGGAGTGTAACTTTTCAGTAGATATATAACCTACTAATTAACCGATTAACTACTCATGCGGGGGTCGCAGAAATACCTGGTTTAGGACCCAGGCACAGGGCAGACCCTCTCAGTGCTGATAGACCTATAGATCTTTCCAGGTCATCCGTCTAGGAGAAGGAAAACTCTAAAGCTAAACCTAAGGGAGGGAGGCCTCTTCAGTCCCGGACTACAACTTGGATGTCTTCAAGTCCCACATAAACAAATTCCTGATAAATCGCCCCCTTAAGACACTTTATCAAATCTCCATTACTAACGTTTACTACGCAATAACCCTTATCCCCAAGTGGCTTCCGGGCCTTGATAAGTGGTGACTACCATGTAAAAAAAGAAAAAAAAGACAACCTTGCTAGAGCTGATGACTTGTCATAGCCCTAATGATAACTGAACTGTATGTAACCTTGTTTTATATCAAGTGTTGATATTCAACAAAGCAAAACGCATGGTATGGAATTGACTCGGGTTGCCCTACTCCACTAGACCAGATGATACCGAATAAGGACGATATACTCTAACATAGTTAAAATGGTTAATTGGGAAGAGGAAAATTAATGCTGTTCACTTCTTCACTTACTCAACGTTCAAAAAGTAGAGGAGAATCTTAAGTGAACACTCGGATATATCTATGTATGTCATACAGAAACTAAGTATTAGCCTCGGGAAGAGTCGCCTTCATTTCTGAGAAATTAATGAATTAAAATTAAAACATAATAGATAAGCCATATTCATAATGGTTAAATTGTTAGCCTCTATATTTTTAGCTGGACACAACCTACACTAATTGTGTTTACCTGGTGTTGTCCGGGAATATTTACTTTCATTTTTAATCCGCTGCCTTCTCTCCCTTTTAAAATGATCAAGACTATACTAAGATTGTGGTTGTTTGTTTTATAGTTTGACTTAACTGGACATGCACACACAAATATACGCCATCTTTTAGTGTCTTCGATCTCTGTACAAGGTTTTGTCAAACCATAACATGAGACAAATATTACAAATAAATCATATTTAAAATAATATTTGAAGCCCAAATAAGATCCCCTCGACTTGATTATACACTGGATCAAACAAGGAATAGGGTATATTCTCATAGTTATGTTACTTCAAGTAACAGCACTTACCTGGATATTCCACCAGACCAGATGAACTATTCTCCTTAAACCCAACAAGACCAAAAGAAGGATATACTCTAACATAGTTAACATGGTTTATTGGGGAGAGGAAAATTAATGCCGTTCACTTCTCTACTTAACGTTTGAAAGGTAGAGGGGAATCATAACTGAACACTCCGAATATATTCATGTATTTCATATAGAAATCAAATTTAGCTTCAGAAAGAGTCACCTTGATTACTAAGACTTTACAATTAAGTAAAACAAAAAAAAATATATATAGTGATAAGGGTGCTTCTGTATTTGTCGACCCGCGATTTTCACAAAGTTACTTAGGTATGTTCGGCAGATGATGGGTATAACCAGAAACGATCGAGCGAGCCTAATTACAAAAAAAATAAATAAATAAAAAATTGTTACACCCACCTCCCCATGTTAAGAATGGCGACAACCACTGAAATTCATTAAGTAATATATTGGAAAAAAATGTCTTAATATCCAGAAAACTACTTGTCGAATGTTTCCTGTTCTTCCCGTCATCCGCCGAGCACACCAGAAATAATTTTGTGGAAATCGCAGGTTGATAAATGCACCGTATACCGTGTATTGTATACCGTGTATTGTATACCGTGTATTGTATACCGTGATAAGTACTAGGACTACACATCTAAAACAAAAATAGGTTTAAGGATCCAAAAATTCATACTAGAATTGGTGCAATGGATAAAGTACTATATAATAATCAGTTCTTCTAAGTGATACTCTTCCGGAGGTTGGGTGCTCAATTCTAACCGTAATCCTAACCTTGGCAAGACATGCTGTGCATTAGAAAATGTAAGACTAGAAAAACATTGGAAAACTATAAGACGTGGAGATATTGAAACGCTGAATATGGCCAATCATATTCGAAGGGAAAAGGAAACTTATCAAGAGAAGAATGGTAAAAAACATCTCAAAGAAGCAGCGCATGCGTTGGGTGGCAATGGCCTTGGCAATTTGAGAATCAATAATTATAAAAAAAAAAAAATTAGATTCGGATGTCAGTAAGAAATCTGTATTATTCGTACTACTGTTCTCATCTTGAGTGTTATTTTCACATCGTTTCAGCTGATGTAACCTTTGGCCTTCTTTAGGTGTATCTTGTCCAACTCAGGAATCTTTCTGTTCAACAAACATAATATTCGAGATATTGAAACGTCCGGTATGGCTGATCACATCTGAAAGGAAAAGGGAAACCATCTATCCTTACGGGATAAAGTAGAAATTATAGACAAAGAAGAATGGTGGAGAGGAAGACGATTCAAAGAAGCATTGTATTCAAAGAAGCATTTCTGGGCGATAATCACCTACTAAGTAGACCTAGTATAGAATTTAATACAATATGGGAACAATTGATAATGAAGTAATTTATATATTAATGTTGGGACGATTAATTGAAATCGAAAATTGGAAAAAAATCAGAGCTTTTGGAGATATTGGAATCGGAAAAAAATTTGTCGATTTTCCAATGACAAAAACGATTCTTTTGTCTTTTTATTTTATTTTGTTTAAAGCAAAATCTTTCGTTGCTGGTAGTAATGATAAAATAATAAATATTTATTGATTTTAAAACTATAGATCTTCCACCCCCACAAGTGTGTTTTTACGTTTGAGAAAATATCTGCAGATTTTATGTGTGTTTTTACGGTAATCAGGAAAAATAACTATAGTTAAATATTTATAAAGAATCGGAATTAATAATTGTATCGGAATCGGAAAAAATATTGGAATCATCCCATCACTATATATATATATATATATACATATATAGTAATAATCTTTAGTAATAAGTACTAATCTACAGTGAAAAGTAGTAAGATTGTACATCTAAAAACAACAATAGATTAAAGGTTCCCAAAATTCATACTAGAATTGTCCGCAGAGTTCGATAGAAAGATTATAGAGTTTGACACGATATACCTGAAAAAGGTTGGCAGTTACATCGATTAAAACGTGAAAATAACACTCAAGAGGAGTTAGAATAATCCAAATATGAAAATGTAAATAGCTCAGTTCGTAGAACATGATAAAGGATCTCACAACTCCGGATCATTTCATGCGTGTTACTTAAGGTTGTATTCCTGTCTGTTTGTTCACAATTAATATGTACAAAAGGTACACGCTTTCACAAATTCATTTTGGTCCCCCGACAAAATTCACAAATTCACCATTGCCCGTTTGTTTGTCTGCACTTTTCTCAATAATTGGAATTTTTGCGCAAACATTAAAAATGGCATAAGTAAAAAAGTAACAGAATGGATTTTCCAGAAAAACTACTGTTGCCCCCCCCTCACCCCCCACCTTGGGGTGACTTTCGGGTTAAAAATGGCTAAAATTGACACTTTTGTGCTTATTCAAAAAATTTGATGCCTTGGATTTTTATAAAACTTTCTGAAAAGTTGTAACTAACCGATTTCTATATGATTTTGTCTATACTTTGCGATAACTCTTGGGTGTGTCCCAGGGGCTCTTTTAGGACTATTTTACCATATTTGTCCAAAATTTTCTGTGTATGTCTATTTAGCAGTATTGTATGGTGCTGAACTCAAATTTAAATATGATAAGGCCTTCGGGACTTTTGGGGCTAAATGGGGAGGGGGGGGGCAAATGATGGACTTAGTCATTCCTTTTTTGCATGGCGCAGAACTTAAATTTACATATGTTAAGGCCTAAAACTGTACCATTCGATCAATTTCACTAGGGTTTGACGTTCCCTGGGGACTTTTGGGGCTAAATGAGGTGGGGGGGGGAGCAAATACTGAAATTAGTAATTTTTTTTTTTATGCCTCGTTCACTGTGCACTCACAGGGGACCATGCAAGCTTCACTTGTTCATACTGAAAACAGACTTAGATGCATTTTTATTCCAACATAATTTCCATATATACTATTTATTCAAAAGAAATCTACATTCAATGAGTAACTTCATTTGTATATTTTAATAATTAGCTCCAGGTTATTAATTACTGGATGACCCATTGGGTCAGTATATGTTATAGCTAGCTATGGAATAGTGAGTATATTAATTATGCCAAAAATATGCACACTTGCACATACAACAATGGCCAATACTAACATAAGGAATTACACTGTCAACAGATGCTACATTATATAGTGTTGATCATCCGTACCTTAAAATTTTTCTGACATCACTTCCGCTGAATGGCTTTGTAAACAAAGAAGTGGGACTCTTAACAAAAGTCAGTATGGCATAAATCGCTTATTATAAGTCAACGGCTATAACTTTTGATCGTTTTTAACAGGCTAAAAAGACTTGAGGTTCACGTTCAGCACGAGTCATCTTATCTTCAAAGTAATAATGAACATTTGTAAGTAATTTTAATGTCTTTAAACTGCCAACTACAGAATCTAATGCAATAAAAAAAGATTTAAAAGTAGTTTAAATCATAAAAAACTAAAGCAAATATGTAAAGAAAAATAACTTATTGCATTTGGTTACAGTTACAGTGAGAAATAGGATTTACTGGTTAAATGGTTTTAATTTCTTTGTTTTTTCTTAACCAATCAGTTATGTCACTTTTACTGCCTTTGGTAACAGTTACTTATTGTACAATTTTGTTATATTCCATTTATATAAAAAAAAAAAAAAAAAAATGTTATGTGCTGATAGTTTTATTAACAGTTTCAACAACTGGGCAAGCTGATCCGAGTAATTTTAATGCCTTTAACCGGTCAATTACAGAATATATAAAAGACTTTAAATTGTAAACATATTTACTTTGTTTGAAAATGATTCTAACTTGCAATGAAAAATACAAACAAAATTTCTAAACTGCCATTGTTAAAAAAAAAAAAAAAAAAAAAAAGCGAAAGGGATTTACAGTTTTGTTTTTATTTACATATTTTAAATGTGAAACAATTGTCAATTATAAAAAAAAGAAAACTTTCATGGCTTTTTTTTTTTTTTTTTTTTTTACTTATGCGCAGAATTTTTCAAACAGGAAGCTGTTAACCAAATAGACGATTTCAAAGCCCAAGCAAGACTATTTGAGTTTTATAATATAATAGACTTTTTGTAATAGAATTGTTTTGATTGTTCAATTTAGAAATATTATTTAAAGTTGATTAATTTAACAGTCGCGTTTTAAACCGGAAGTAAACTTATTTAAACTATGAGAGTTATTTCGCATTTCGTTTTCATAGACCAAGATGGATAGGTTTTATGCTTCCCTAAATCAAATGTGGTCACTTTTTGAAACAAGTTAGGATATTCAATGTATCTTGAACAGTATGTGACTAATCCCTTCGTCCAGCAATATGTTTTGACTGGGCAAGGCCGGGTAAATGCAGCTAGTTATTTAATAACTATGCAATATTTTTTCATTTCTAAAAGGCATTAAGATTTTTCAATATTGAAATGAGATAAATTTTGCAATGTATTTCTTGTCAACAGTGTCCGAGGCAATTTTGTGATGTGTCTGAGACAAAAAAAATTCTGGAAATGAACGGATAATGATTAGACTCACCGCAGTTTCTCGAGTTTAACAGAATTGTTGTCACGAATGTTTTCTCTGTCAGATGTCAGTTTCCCTAATTCTTCGTTGCTAATCTGCAAATTTGCCATGGATTTCTGCAAATCGACGAGCAGATTTTCTTTGTATTTCTTTGTGCGTTCGATTTGTGTTTGGGTATCTTTCTCAATCGGAGTCATGCTTCCTTCTTCAGATGAAGGGTTCTCCTTAAATTTCTTCTCCATAACTAAAGAAGGAAAAAAATATATATTAAATGAAGTTAACAAAGAATATCTTTTAACACAGCAAAAAATATATGAATAACAAAGCAAACTTATCAAGTTAAAATTACTTAACACGTTAAAGAGGAGCAATTCACTATATATTAAATAAGAGACGAGGAATAAAAGTTATAACTATTATATCATCAGATTAGTAAAGAACATAAAAATGGAGAAAAAAAACTATTTAGGCCATAGCATTTCGAAGTTAAATGCTTTTCACCACAAGAGGAGAAAGAACAGCATTATACAAAATATAAACTATAAGCTGGCTTAAGAAAGGAAGGATGTAGATATATATTAAAAAAATTTTTTTTAATTTTAAAAAAATATATATGTAAAATGTTTTTGACTCCTAATGGGGGTATGTGACGAATGGATTTGCCAATCATTTTTATAACCACTTGCTGTGCTAAACAACCAATGAAAACCTTTCAAAATTATTATAAAAATTGTCGAATCTTGGATTCAATCAGTTTGCTGTTAACTATGCCACGGACTGCATTTGATTCTTGGCTGCCATCTTGGTTACTGCCAATTACTGATCTGAACTACGCCGCCATCTTTGTTCAACATAATGTCTCAAAACTTCACAGGTTATGGGCCCAGCCATCGTCTTTTTTTTGACGGCTCGGAATCTTAATTCGAATTGTGGCAGGTAAAATTTCTGGGATATCTAAGGATTTGAAAACTACACAAAGTGATACAATCTCCAACAGAGAATCCTAACGACCCCGAATTTCTCGAAAAGAACGCAACTTTTTGCAGAACTGATTCAATGCTTAGACGATAGGAGTCTGTCTGATTATAAGAGACGCATTGGATGACGGACGGAAAGCATTGAACATATTAAGAGAACATTTATCAAAAGGGAAACCAAAAATTATATCACTATATACAGAATTAACGTCTCTGAAACGTAACGAGGATGAAACTATTACTGACTACGTTATAAGGGTAGAAACAACCGCCAATGCCTTAAAACTCTCAGGTGACATAATAAGCGAGAGCTTGTTGATATTAATGATCCTCAAGGGACTTCCAGCCGATTTTAAACCATTTACAACTGTTATAACTCAGAAAGACAAACCCATAAATTTCAGTGAATTTAAAGTGGCATTGCACAGTTACGAAGAGACTAATCGTATGCTCATGGACAATAATAACTCCAGCAATATTATGAAGTTCAAAAATGCTTCTCGAAAGCAGACACCACCAAATTATGCACCTCACCGCAACGTGTTCCCCAAAAGTAATTTTCCTAAGAAAAAGAATAAAATTATCTGCTATGATTGTGGAAGACCCAACCACAAAAGTTTCCAATGTCGATATAAACACTCTAAAATGGACTCTGTAAAAAACAAGAACTTTAAGGAAGAGCATACATTTCTATTCACATGTAACTTTGACAATACCATAAACGGTAAAAATCTTGTAGACTGTGGTGCTACAGCACACGTTATCACCAAGGAATCTGATTTTATTAATTTCGATTCAAACTTTAATTCACAAAGTCATTTTGTCGAACTTGCCGATGGTAGCAAAATAAAGAATATAGTCTTGAAAAGAGGCGATGCTAAAATATCTCTAAAAAATAATAAAGGTGAAATCTGTAACTATTCTAAAAAAAATGCTCTGTTCATACCTACATTTAAGCAAGACATTTTCTGTGCAGGCTGCAATTAAACAAGGCGCAAATATAAAATTTGGTCAAAACAAGTCAAAATTGATATACCCCAATAGAACTGTATTTGACATTAAAGAAAATGCAGACTATATTATTTAAAAAGTATGGTTCCCTCAAAAACTGCCTGTCAAGACTTGGAAACCTGGCATAAAATTCTAGGACACTGCAATACAGCTGATATTAAAAAATTACCAAATGTAGTCGAAGGCATGAAAATAATACCTTCAGATGATCTCCCAAATTGTGATGTGTGTGCACAGGGGAAAATGACAAAATATATAAGCCGAACGCCAGACAAAAAAGCTACGAAAATTCTCTCACTTGTGCATTGGACTTAGCAGGTCCAATCAGCCCGATGGGGAGAAATAATCCAAGGTACGTTTTGAACTTTATTGATGATTTTTCCGGTTTAATTATAGTTTATTTTCTAAAAAACAAATCCGACACTATCCTCGTCATTAAGAAATATTTAGCTGATATTGCCCCGTACGGTTCAGTAAAATGTATTCGCTCAGACAATGGGACTGAATTTACTAGTAAAGACTTTGAACTTCTATTAATTAACCACCGTATTAAACATGAGAAGTCGGCGCCATATTCCCCCTTCCAAAATGGCACCGCTGAAAGAGCATGGCGAACCCTGTTCGAGATGACAAGATGCCCACTTATCGAATCGAAATTAGCGCATAGTTTATGGACACATGCTTTAATGGCAGCAGCATATATCAGAAATCGATTGTTCAATAAGAGACTAGGAAAAACGCTGTATGAAGCGTTTTACGGTATAAAACCTAAAATGAACAGAATGCATCTATTTGGTTCTGATTGTTTTGCATTTCTAGAAAACACCAATAAACTAAATACTAAAAGCAAAAAAGGTATTTTCGTAGGTTACGATAAAAACAGTCTGGCATATTTAATCTACTTTCTAACCCAAAATGCCATAAAAAGGGTTAGATGTGTAAAATTCAATGATACATTAAATTTAAAAAATGGCGATCCAGTGGATGAAAAACATGAAATATTACCTTAACCAGACACGTCGATACCCAATAAGGGAGCAAAAAAGGCCAGACTTCTTACAAATTGAAAAGATACAAGATTACGCTGTGGATTACTGTTACTTGTTGAACAGCGCACCGGAAAGTTATGAGGCGATTAATTCAGAAAATCACCATGGGAACAAGCTATGATATCCGAATTGAAAGCTTTATCTGAAAATAACACATACGAAATAGTGGCAAAACCAACAGATAAAAACATAACTTCTTCATGATGGGTTTTTTTTCAAAAAATATCACAGCTTCTGGCAGTGAAAATTTTAAAGCAAGATTTGTTGCAAAAGGTTTTTCACAAATTTCTGAAGTGGAATATTTTGCAACATTTTCACCAACGACAAATCTAACGACAATTAGAATTTTATTACAACTTGCCGCTCTATACAATTTAAAAATACATCAAATGGATGTAAAAAAATGCTTATTTAAATGCTCCGATTGATTGTGAGGAATTTAAAATGAAAAATAAAAATTGGGTGTGGAAATTAAATAAATCGTTATATGGACTAAAACAAAGTGCACACAATTGGAATTTAACACTCCATAATTATTTAATAGAACAGGAATTCAAGCAATGTCCCGTAGACGCGTGCATGTATACCAAAAATGTAGGTAATAAATTGTTTATTTTTGTTTTTTGGGTTGATGATATATTACTCGCCTCAAACTGTAACAACACTTTAAAAGATGTTAAAAATGAATTAAATAAAAAATTTTAAATGGGCGATCTTGGACGACTGTCATGGTTCCTCGGTATAAAATTTACCTATGAAAATGAAACTATAACTATGAACCAATCACGATACATTGAAAAAATTCTGCTTAAGTTCGGAATGCAAGATTGCAAGCCGTGTTCAACTCCCGTCGAAATGGACATAAATAAAAATATAGGGACCGAAACAAAATCCATAGATAACCGAATATACAGGGAAATGGTAGGCAGCCTCATCTACTTGATGACCACAACTAGGCCTGACATATGTTACACTGTAACAAAGCTATCTCAAAACTTATCGAAACAGACAATTAAGAACCTTAATCGTACAAAACAAATCCTTCGTTACCTAAAAGGAACCTAGGAACAATCTCTAATATTTAAAATGTCTACATATTCTCTAAATTTAGGATTTTTGGATTCAGATTGGGGTAACTGAGGATAGAAAAAGTATAACGGGGTATTGTTTTAGACTGTCAAAGACTGGGCCTATGATCTCTTGGAAAACTAAAAAGCAGCAAATTGTTGCCATTTCTACTTGTGAAGCAGAATATGTGGCCCTTACTTATTCCGTGCAGGAGGCAATTTTTCTGAACATCCTTTTAAAATCTATTTTAAAACCAGATATAAGTAAAAACCTATAGTAATTCATTGTGAATTCTATCATTCATCAAAGGTTGAAGCATATTAATATCAGATATCATTTTATAAGGGATGAAATAAGTAAAAAATCTATTACTCTTATGTAACGTCTGAAAATAATATAGCCGACATTTTCACTAAATCTATAAGAAGAATAAAATTAAGACATTTTATAACCAAACTTTTTGGAATCTAATTATGAATAAATCTCTTTTCGGAAACCCAAAAAGAGAAGCATGAACAGTCAAAATCACACCAAAAAAAAAAAAGTCACTTGTTAAAACCCTTTCTTTGTAAATTTCTTATTTGTCAAATAATTCTTTTTGTATCTTTCTTTTTTTTTTTTTTCGCAAACATTTGTTAAAACAAAACAGAAACAAAAAATAATGTATATTTGTGAATTTTTGTGCATATGTTTATATGTATTTGAAAAGTATTCTATTTGTATATTTATATATATATTTGAAAAGTGTTTATTTTTATATGCATCCAAAAAATAAAAAAATTTTTTAAATGGCTTCTTTTTGCACACATTATACTAATATATTAATAATTCTTTTTGACCAATGAGAATAAAGACAAATTCCCCCAAAACCAAAAAAAAAAAAAAAAAAAAAAAAAAAAATTATCTTATTGGTTTATTTTTATTTGTTCATTTATTTGCTTGTTTATTTATTTTCTTTCCTTTTCTCAAGTCAAACTAAAATTGAATCCGAAAGGATTTTTCCATTATATCAAAAAAAAAAAAAAAAAAAAAAAAAAAAAAAAGAGGTGTGTAAAATGTTTTTGACTCCTAATGGGGGTATGCGACAAATGGATTCGCCAATCATTTTTATAACAACCGGCTGTGCTAAACAACCAATGAAAACCTTTCAAAATTATAAAAATTGTCGAATTTTGAATTCAATCAGTTCGCCGTTAACTACGCCACAGATTGCATTTGATTCTTGGCCGCCATCTTGGTTACTGCTAATTACTGATCTGAACTACGCCACCATCTTTGTTCAACATAATGTCTCAAAACTTATATATATATATATATATTAAGAGAGGGTGCAGACAAAGAGGGAGAAAAAGAGAGGGAGCAGGCAGTGAGGAGGAAATCAGGGAAGAGGAGAAAGACAGAAAGAGATAGCTTTAATAAAAATATGTTATACTTTTCCTCTGGGCAACAACGAGTATCCATGCTAGTTATATATATATATATATATATCTTTTTATATACTCCCTAGATTATAATACCCCTGATTTACAAAAGGAGGCCGTCTATTTTTTTATTTGAGCGACTTTTACACGCTATTTTCACACTATTTCTTCCTCTCGCCTGTTTGTTTAGCTTTTCTGTATAAAAGCGGAACTAAAAACGAAAAGCGAAGTGTGTTCTCGGCCTTTTGTGCCAGCACGTCCAGACGCAATGAGCTTTGATCAATGAGGGGAAAGTCCGTCATATCAGACAATTGCTATTCATTTGGAAACTCCCCTTTTTGTGGGGAGCTGGTTTTCCCAAACATCTTGGGGAAACAAACAAATACGCAAAAAACGTAAAGCTTAACTGGCTCTGCATGATTTCATTTCTCTATAGCATGATGTTCGACCTAGAAAAGCAGACGTTTTTCAAGCGTTTAATTTCACTTCTCTGCCCTCTTAGTGTCGTGGTAAGATGTCACGCTTTTCTGTCTTCGCCTCAAGGCTTCAGGTTCAAGCCTTCCAAAACTTTTTTTTTTCCTACACACACATCGACAAACACCCGGCCAACGCCAGGTACCCCTGCTAGTCTAATATATAAAAGGCAAAATGTGTGTGTGTGTTTCGACAGAGGCAACGGATTTTCACCAGATTGGTATCATTTTCATGCTCAACCTTTCAAATGACAAATACCAAAAAATTGGATAAAAACATTAATTCTTTCACCCTCAACTGGGCACTTTTCTACAGGGAGGAGTGGCAAAAAATCGTTCCTTCACGATAATTTAGCCAAACACGCATGCACAAAAAAAATTCTTTCTTGAATTAGTCTAAATATAAAAAAAACTGATACAATTTTGCTGATAGATCAGTCGGTTAAGTAGCAGCGTCATTATCTTAAGATTGCACATTCAAACCGAGATGTAAAATTTTTTTTTTGATTTTTAAAGTTTTAATGTTGAAACGGGGTTATTTCTGCCATTTTTTCGTTCTTTTTTCCCATCACATTTGCTAAATTTTTTTGTTTTTCAAGTTTTAACATTATTCGCTTACACATTCATTCCGCCCCCCCCTCCCGATTTTTTTAAAGTTTTAACATTTTTTTTTTTTAGCATATTTAAACAGGGTTCTTACTTCCCTTATTCTAAGTACGGCCAACAAAAAAAAAAAAAAGTACTCAATATCCAGAGAATAGCTTCTTCTCTTTGTATTCCTTGTGTCGAAATATCTGATAGAGAGCTTGTCACATACTTTGGGGGAGGGGGGGTATATTTGTGTTTTTATCTGTTGTTTTTTTTATTTTTGAAATTATTGTGGGGGTAACGATGGACTTGACGTATAATAATAAAGTGCTCAATATCCTTAGTATAGCTGGAGCACCCAAACTGAACTTCATATCAACCCAGCCAATGCTAGTCTATTATATAAATCTGAGTCGTCTGTTAGTGTGTGTGTGTGTGTGTGTGTTTGTACGTCCATCTAAAAGTAAAAAAAGACCCCGATGAATATGGTATCGACTGAAAGAACACGGATCTGGATGCATAATATCTAAAGATTAGAAAAAATCCTCAATTCTTTGAGGAATAAATGTCATTTTATTTGGAAGGGGGGGGCAGGTAAAAATCTTGCCTTCAACATTCTTAACGATTACAATCTACATATGCATGAATACTGTTCATTCTGATCATTTTAAAAACATAAAAACGTTTATTTTGGTTAAAAAAAAAAAATTTAAAAAAATTCTAGTTTGTTATTTTTAAACTTGAATTAATTTGTTTGTTTTATTTTTAACTTTTTTCTCTCCTATCTTTGAAAGTTCAATGATTTGACCTTTGAAAACTAACAAACTCCTCTGCCAATTTTGGGTTTAAACACTTGAAATTTTAGATGTAGGTTATATGGACATGGATCAAAGTTTTTTAATTTGATTTGAGCCTAAAAACAATAAATGTTAAGGGGTCAAGATTGGGGTCAAAGTTTTAAAAAAATTGACCTCTGCAACCTCTACTAAATTACTCAGCCAATTTTTGCTCTAAACATTTGAAATTTTACATAAAAAGGTATACAGACATGCAGCAAGCTTTTTAATCAGTTTTTTTGGCAAAAATTTGGATGGCAAGAGGTAAAAGTTTACAGATTTGACCTTTGCAGACTCTACCAAACTCCTCCGTCAATTTTGAGTCTTAACATTTGAAATTTTACATGTATGTATTAATCAGCAGGTAATTGCTAATCTACCTAATTGGCCACTGCCGATTAATCGGTAATCGGCAAATTTGCCGATTAACCAGCTGATTATTTACTTTTCTCTTTCCTATTAAATTTAAATCATTTCATCACTGCCAGGTGACCCATCAGATAGCTTTGACACATTAACATAATAACTGCTTACTATTATGGTTTTTTGTCTTTATTAAATAGAATTACAAAATACAATTTCTAATTCTTAAATGAATATAATTAAACAATTAGATAAGAAAAATAAATTACAAACCAACTACAAAGTACAAATTGTAATTATTTAAGTGAATAACTATAAGCTGAAGTTATGCACCTGCTGCTGCTCTACTTTCTCTTCTAACTCCCTGCCTCCTCTGATTTCATAATCTCAGTATTTTTCAAAAAAGTCTCCATTCGTAAGTTGTTATGGTATGAATCTTATCCATGACAAATAGCACCCTTTCTGAGAATTCTACCTTCAAACTTCACGGCGTAACATTTGTGGGCAATATGAACTGGAACAAATACATAGAGGACATTGCAAAGGCTGCTGCAAAGAAGGTGGTTTCCCTCTATCGAGCTAGAAGACTACTCACACCTGATAGTAACCTGTACCTCTACAAGGCCACTATTCACCCATGCATGGAGTATTGTTGCCACATCTGGGCTGGTGCATCTACCACTAGTCTCTCCCTCTTAGATAAAGTCCAAAAAAGAGTTGTCAATCTAATCGGTTCCACTTTATCAACTAAGCTCCAGACCCTGTCCCATCACTACAATGTTGCATCACTGTGCCTGTTTTACAAATATTTTAATGGAATGTGTTCTGATGAACTCATTTCATTTGTACCCCCCTCAACATACATATCCCCGACAAACCCGCTTAGCAATAAGATCTCACCCCTTTATTGTTGATGTCCCTAAATGCCAGAAAGCTTTCTATTCTAATAGTTTCTTCCCTGGAACAGCTAGACTTTGAAATTCCCTTCCTGTTGCCTGCTTCCCTGGCTGTAATGATATGCAGAAGTTTAAATGTAACAAAAACAAATATCTTGTTAATATTATTAAAATAGTAGCCCCCTTATGTTCAAGTGGTGATATGCTTTGTAAGGGGCGAACATTAAAAAAAAAAAAAAAAAATGTACACATTACAAGAGCTTTAATTGTTCTTAATTTATTTTCAGGATATAATATGTTGAATTCCACCATGTGATCACATCTTGAATGAGTTTGTTTTTCCAAATGAAGCTGATCCTGTATTTCAGTTAATTTACGAATTGCTAATAGAAAGCGATTAAAGTGAGAAACTGTATTTCTGTTGAATGATGTAATGGTTGTCTTCACAGCCTGAGTTACAATGTATGATAGTTATTCTAAATCACATTCCCTGACATTAGCAACTATATTTGTTTGTGAATCCTGCAAGACTAAAAAAAATTTATTGAAGATTTTATACTCATCATTATGAACATTGTGCAATTCTTCACTTATTCTTGTACCTGTGTGTGCACCAGGGAATACAACCACTCTAAGCACAGCTCTGTACTGTTCAAAGTAATTTGAAAACCATTGACCTGTCAAACTCAGAAAAGGAGCATTATCTGTTGTAGCTGTTCAAATGTCTGTAGTTCATAGAATGTTAATTTCAGCAAAAAACAGTTGAATTTTTGTTTTACTTTTGTAAATATATCAAATTATTTTGCAGTGAAATATGTTTTTGACGGAATGCTGTCATTTGAACAAAGTTCTGCAACAAGCCTATTAAATGTAATGCCAAATGTTTAATATCAAAGCAATCACTTCTTAGCATTACAAGTTGATTTTTTTCTTTTTAGAGAATTGTTATTTTATCAACTTGCATGAAAAGAGCTATGTAAAAGATACTTAAAACCGTTTGAATTATGCAAATACCATCAGTAGCTCAAAAGTTATGAGAATTTTAATGCCAAAATTTAGGCTTTTCCGTGGATATTTTTCTTTAGAAAAAAATGGCCTCAACATTTCAAGAAATTCGGTAATTTTGCCATTTATTTATTTTTCAAGCTATTCTCATAAACCTTGGCAGTCTTATGTAAAATTGTCTACTCTTTCTGATTATGCAGTCAAATTTGATTTATCTCTTTACCATGACTTATAAATTAAGATATACAAATTTCAATTTTTTTTTAAACTGGCGCATGGTATCATACAGTGGGTGTCTATTCATGAACAAAACTAAGTATTATAGTGGTATTTAAATATAGCTTTATTGAGAATAGGCATTTTCCTGCCTCCTCCTCAAAGGAGAGCTTAATCTGGGGTGTAGACATTTTATAAATAAAGAAATAAAACTGTAATTTTTTACTTTGTTTCAACCTTAACATTTAAAATGATTACTTTTATAGGTTTTAAGGTATGCTGAAAACGAATATTGCATTTAAATTTTCTGCAAATAAGTAGTTTTCCAGATATTAAGCAATGTTATTATGTTATCGCTGGTACACACGATAATGTTATTATGTTACACGCGAGCACACAAATGTAACCTCCAAAAAACTATGCACTAATGCACATACCAAGATGGCCACCAGCAACAACATAATAATATTGCTTAATATCCGAAAAGCTACTTATTTGCGGAAAATTTAAATGCGATATTCGTTTTCAGCATACCCCAAAACCTTAAAGGTAGTCATTTTAAAGAAAAATGTTAAGGTGGAAACAAGGTAAAAATTTACAAAATGCATCACAATGAAATTCTTTATCGAACCGCCTAATTATTATTATTTAGATATCCTCAGTTAAAAAAGATAAAAAACAAAAACAAAAAAAAAAAAAACGGGTTTGTGTGACAGATCCGAAAAAATGATCTTGATAAGGAGTTAAAAATAAATTCAAGTTTCACGATATATTTTATTTAATTGTTAGGTGAAAATACAGAATAGTTGACAAAACACCCTTCCTTCCCCATGTTAAAAATGGGTTTTAAATAACATTATTTCAGCATGGTAGCATAAATGCACAAGTATATTTTATTTGTTACATATCTGGGTTTTTTTTTTTTTTAACTAAAAAACACAATTCAACTTTAAGTGCAAGTACAGTGATAACAGAAACGCATGTACTTAATATATTTCGTTGTTTTTTAACGCTTTTAGTACATGTGCACTAAAAGCGTTAAAAACAACAAAATAGTATTGTTTGGAAATAAAATTTGAAAAACTTGATAATTTTTTTAAATTGACAAACTCAGAATAAAAAAATGAAACTGATTTTTCTGCTTTCGTTTTGAAAGCAGAAAAAAACAGTTTAACAAAACTTGTTAATGCGCTGATTTGGTCAGCTCATTAGCGCATAGTGAGCCGTTCCCGTTAAGCGGATTTGAATTTCTATAAAAAATAACATTTTAAAGAAATTTCCGCATAATTAATAATTATCAAATATTTACATATTATACATGAAAATAATTCTGAAACTATTATCTATATGAAAATGGATGATATATACCAATTTATCCTATCAATTTGGAAATATTCTTCAACTTTGCTCGGTCATAACTTTGCTTCCTATGGTCGTAAAATATAAATCAAAGTACAGTGGAGATGGACTTCTATGCTTATATAGCTTGTAAAATTTCAGCCCTATCCAATCAAATTTATCCAAACGTAACATACGAAATGTAAACATTGAAAAAAAAAACAGTTTCCCCTTTTGCTGTTATTTTTTACTGTGTTTTCAATTTTAACTTGGAGCATAAAAACATTGAACGCATAAAAGAAAAATTAACATCACTGGAATGCTTATTCTATTATCATTAACATCATTGGAATGCTTATTCCAGCAATGTAATTCTTTTAAAAAT
This sequence comes from Euprymna scolopes, assembly GCF_053919585.1. Classification (NCBI taxonomy): domain Eukaryota; kingdom Metazoa; phylum Mollusca; class Cephalopoda; order Sepiida; family Sepiolidae; genus Euprymna; species Euprymna scolopes. The sequence continues at coordinate 79,765,578 of NC_136514.1, forward strand.
TGACCCACAAATAAAAAAGATATGACTTGTTGAAGCATATTAGGTATGTAATATTGCAGACGTCCACAAAAATACAGCATATGCTTGTAATGCGACATTTCTCTTATCAAATAATGAATCTCTTGTGACCTGTGATCATTAATATCTCAAATTTTCTTTTGGCCAATATTCATTCTATAGTAGTTTGGTATTTCACTGGGGGCTCATAGTTGCTGCCACTTGTTCATGGAATGTCTGTTTCTGAATATTTATTGTGCTTCTTTTTTTTTTAACTACAACTTTAGCTTCTTTTGAATGAAGATGGTTTAAGATATTAATCATAAACGTTTTTGCTGATTTGCCACCTTTTGATGTAATAGATTGACATAACTTGCAAGCAGCTGTATTCTTATTCTTAGGATCGCCATCAAAATACTTCCAGCAGAAACTGATTGCCATAATGGTTGAAGATTATTGTTTTTAATATTTAAGTTTTTATGTATATAAATTACTAATGCCTGATATCTAATTAGTAATTTATCTCAATAAAATATACATTATCTAAACCAGAAAAATAAAAATGCATATGTAATGGTAGCAAGAGGCCGAAAATGAGGAACAAGAGTATGACTGATGAAGAATGCTTTATTTTCGATTCGCACATCGTCGGAATTTACTGTACTGTTTTCTGAGGAATTGTACAGCAAAGTATATAAACAGTACAAAAAAAAAAAAAACGAAAGATGAAATAATTTTCTTTGACAAATGATTTAAAGTAAAACAAAAATGTTAATTCGATACGATGAAAAAGGAGGGAAATTTTCCATATGTTTACATCATTTTGTCTCAAATTCAGTGCAGTTGTAAAAGTCTACATGTTAACATTGTATCATTTGATAATATGGTTTAGCGATGCATGTTTCTTTGATAAATCTTCACTGGTAAGCAAAAGAGCGAGTTAATTTATCTTTGTTTCCAATATAATTAATATTAGTATCATTTATGACAACAAAATTTGCTGATGAATCAGCATTAGAAAACCTATTAATCGGCCGATTAATTGGTAATCGGCCATATATATATATATATGCACATAAAGTTATGAACAGTAATATCTAAAAGAAAAGATATTCATTCTCCAAGGATCAACTGACCCAGATTTCATTGGGGAGGGGGGATAGGTTTTACAGTGTTATTATGCACGAATTTGGGTAGAAAATGCAGACTAATTCGACGAGGAATCTATTAAAGAAAAGAAAATTGTATGTGTGTGCGTGTGTGTCCAGCTAGAAAGGAATAGGTTGTGCGAAGGAGAAAGTGAGGTTTGAGGAGGGGGGGAGGTGCAGGGGAAAAAAAGAAGTTTTAACAGCAACACCAGGTAGCCCTGCTAATATTAAATAAAAAGGAAAGAGAATAATTAAAAAATAGTTGTATCTACATAATATATTCAATATCTCAAGCAAACTGTATTTTTATGAAAATATATGTCTATAAACTTTTTATGTCAGCACATAATTTTTTCAGCAGGTAGTCTCGTTAATAATCTGCAAACATCTTGGTTGGCTCAGACATACCATAAGATTGACTTTAGATAGAATTGCCAACCAAGTGCTTTAACGGACCCTGATGAAAAAAAAAAAAAAAAGAGGAAGACCCAAAATATTAACTAAAAACAGACAATCGAGAGAGATCTTATTGCTACGTGAAAAAACTGGAGGGATGCTATGGATCTGGCTTCAGATCCAAACCGATGACATACTCTTAACTGCCTCATGCATCGGGAGTTTCTAAGTCTAAATAAGTCTGAGAGCAATGAATTGGCATTGATTGACTTCATAGTTAATATTTCTGAAATTGCGGATTTTCTTACCGGTGATGTTTCTCTGGATAGAGGCCTGCATTTCCGTAAGTTGATCTTTTTTTTCCTGCAAGTCATTTTGGATTTGCTTTAGGTAATCCATTTCAGTTTTGTTGTCTTGAAGAGACATTTCGATCTTCTCAAAGATTTCTTCGAGTCGACCCATTGCGCGTCTTGTCACAGCTGGAAATTTAGGAAGAAGAATTAGTAAACGTTTTCATATTGATGAAATCGGTTTTGTAATTAGAGGGAAAGAGAGAACAAGAGAGAAATTATATATATATATATATATATATATATATATATATATATATACGAGAGAGAGAGAGTGGCGGAGGGGGGAAGACGGACAAAGAGAGGGAGAGAGACAAAGATTGAGCACAAGTATTTTTTAATTTCAAGATTAGACACGACACAAAAATTAAAAATACACCCTATAAGAATCTTCTAAAAGGCTTGCAAGTCTCAGATGTCCAATTAAAAGCACTGCAGCAAATTAAGAAATAAAAAAAAAATTTCTTTTTAAATGTTGGACGATGAATATCTTGTAATGTTGTAAGGCTTTACAAACAAGCAAAGGAAATAAAAATTCGAGTCGGCATTTTTTCTGTTTTAACAAAAGAGTTTTTATTACGCGTTACTTTCTTGTCTCGACATCACTTAAAAGTCTCAACATCGCTTTTCTCTTTCCTCCGGACGCAGCTGGCCCATTCTCATCCTCGATTTTACACATCCATTTTCTTTGACGTCGCTCTTTGCTTCTCCCTTAACCACATGTTTTTTTTTCTCCTTTTTCTTTTCGCTCACACTTCCTAATTTGCATATGCCTTTTTTCGGCTGCTGCTGCTAATCTATTCTCAGCCATCCTTCGCTTCTGCTGATATTTTCCCATGCGCTCATATGCACCATGTTACATTGTCACTTAGTCTCATTGAAAGGAAAATATTTTAACAAACATTGGCTAGGAGCAAAGTGTAGTATCTGTTCTGATATTACACTTTTTAGTACTTGGACATGATAGCACAAGGTGGTGCTTGTTAAGCTATAGTAGACAAATCGATTTTTTAAATATATCGTTTTAAGCAAAAACAATATTACGTACTTAATTGTCATGTCGAAAATAGTAATATATCCAAAAATTACGAAAATTCATCCAATAGAATAATTGCCATTTTGTTTTTAGTAAAAAAAAAAAAAAAAATTAAAAAAAAACATCTCTATAGACAACAAATATTGCATCCATAAACAAGTAATTTAAAATATTCCTTTCAGAGTTGCGTCCCCTGTTTATAGCCTTCTACTGCTTAGTTTATTACATATAAAAAAAAAAAAAAAAAAAAAAAAAATTTTCCATAAAATTACTTTTAACTAGAAATAAATTTCTATGCAATGATTTTTCATAATTCTTGGATATATTACAATTTTTGGCATGACAATACGTAATATTGTTTTTGCTTAAAAAACATTTAAAAAAAAAAAATCAATCTGTCGACTGTATCTTAACAAGCAAGATGTTAAAACTAAAATAATTATTTTAAATAAATTATTTCCATATAGTTTCGTATCGTCTTTACCGTGTTCCATTCCATGGTTATGGTACAAAGATGGGGTCTGAAGATCCAGTCTTGTTCTGAGTTTAGGGAAAGGTGGGTCTGTCATCGGTGTTGAGGGGGAACCTAACCCCTTAGAATAAATGCGGAAAAACATTAACCCTTTTAACAGATATAAACAATATGAGCAAGTTTTAGGGTTGCAATAATGAAGCGAAATATCTTAACAGAAAGGCCCATGTGCCTAATTTGTCAAAGACAAATGACAGACATAGCTGTTTTCTAACTATTCTTTACTTTCATTTAATTTAATAAAGATATAAAACTTGAATTTAACTTGAAAATACTATTTTAAAAAAAATAGTGTGGTAACAAAAGGACAAATGTGTAGTTTAACGGCGTAAATTATTTGACAAACAAAAGATTATAAAAACTATTTTTATATAAAACAGACCCAAAGGCTGAAATAAAAATGCAGAAAAAAAAATTCATTTTTTTCAGCATTTTTATTTGACTAAATGTACGACAATCAAGGCCGCCATTTTTAATTTTCCAATACATCGATAAACACTATGTTTTTCGGGCTGAATAAACATGTTACATTAAATAAAAAGACTGAAAACATATCCAGTTGGGTAGAAAAGTAACTTATCTTGCCTTTTGATAACGTTTATTTGTTATATATTTGTTTTTTGACAACTTTTTCGAATCTATGTGTACATTAATACAAACCCAAAAAATAAATTTAAAAACATGAACATAGAAAAATAATTAAATTAAAAAAATGGAAAAAATTATACAAACGTTCAGAATGGGAATGTACAGATGCACGTCTGGAGGGGGGGGAAACTTATCACACTCCTTCCTCCCTTTTAATTACATAGCGTCATTTTCAGTCTTTCGACTGGCTGAAATTTTGGGTCTTCGTATATTCCGTGTTTAGAAAAACTTTAGTTTGTTGCGTTTTGAACGGCAGAATCCCTCGGTTTTGGGCTATGTTTTGTATAAACAAGGCGTTTTTTAAAAATTAAATTCAATATCTAAGGACTTTACTAATTATCTCTGAAATAGACCCAGAAAATTAATATTTATCTTTTAAAGGATTTTTACAATGAATTTATTTAACTTCAAAATTTGGTACTAGTGCAGAGAGTGATCCGGACGTAACTCAGCCACTGCTCGGCTGTCACCGGAACACTGACATCAACAGCCAGAGTAAGTAGAGCGTCGCTGTAACAAAGCTGGGCCACTAAAAATGAGGCGCAATGTTTTTCAACACAGCGCGCGTTGCAAATTCAAAGCTGCAGATGACAATTTAGAGGAAGAAAAGAAAAAAAAAAGTAAAAAAAAACAAAAATACAAAAACACACCAGTTCCTACATTAAAGGAAAAGACACATAAATTATTAAATTCAGGGCAGGAAGAAAAAAAAGATGAATTTCACATCTATGTGCCCAACTCAAAACCCCAGCCGGAGTACTGGATTTTTGCCAACAAAAAAAAATTACTAGCAAGGTCGAAAACGTGTTCGTCATGCGGACACAGCTGTCAGCTTATGAGAAGAGCAAAAGTCAGCGATGGCTATGCCTGGAGATGTCAGGCTAGCAATTTCCGAACGTATAATTCACTAAGGACTGGCACATTTTTCGCCAAATCCAGGCTTACAATAGCAACAATTATCAAAATCATTTACCTGTGGGCCTACCAGCGAGCCACGAAAAAAGATCTCCAACACGAATGCGGTTTAAGGTCATCACACACCATCGCCAATTGGAAAAATTTCCTGAGAGACATCTATGGAGAATATTTTCACAGAAATCCCTGGCAGATAGGAGGCCCGGGCCATACAGTGGAAATAGACAAGGCAGTATTCAATCGCCGAAAACATAACGTAGACCGACTAATCTCACCAGTCTGGGTCTTAGGTGGATACGACCCCGCCGAAAAGGGGGGTTTCTTGGCGAGTGTACCAAACCGGAATGCAGAAACCCTCCTTCCCTTAATAAAACAATATATTCTGCCGGGGACCACGGTCGTATCAGACTGTTGGAAGGCATACAACAAAATAGGGGGAGAGGGGTATCGCCATTTGACGGTGAACCACAGCCCCCCCCTTCCCCAAAAGTTTTGTTTCTATTTTTCTTGTAACAAAAAAAGAAAAAAAAAATCTTTGAAAGTATTGTATTACCAGTGAATCTTTTATTGAACTAACAAATGTTTAAAATTATTTTTCCATAAAAAAAAAAAAAAAAAAAAAAAAAAAAAAAAAAAAAAAAAATGTTATACCATTTTCCTTTATCGCTAACTAGCGGGGGTACCTGGCGTTGCCCGAGTGTTTGTTTCCGGGATGGGGGGGGGGGGGAGTTTTAAAAAATGTTATGGTAGGTAAGTAGGAAGGATCAAACCCGGAGTCATGAGTAAAAGTAGGAAAATAAAGTGTGAAAAAAAAAAAAAAAAAACAAACATCTGCAACGTTAACAGTTCGGCCACCAAGAAAAGTCCATTCCAGTTGTTTAGGAAAAAAAAAAAAAAAAAAAAAAAGACTACGGTAGGTCGGCGCGAACGTGAAAATATAATGTGAATTGTCCAGCACGCTAACCACTACGCCACAGAGCACTGCAGCTTAGTTTAGTGATTTTAAATAACTTCACATGAAAGAACTACGAAGCCAAACCGGTGTTCTCTCCTCAACTGTTCCTTGTGAACGATCCCCAAACGGTGTTAAGTGGTGGCAGGGGGAGGAGGAATTTATTAGAGAGAAAATATTTTACCACTTCCATTGATCTTAACCGATTTTGGCCGTGACTTCTCAGCAGAAAAAGTATAGAAATCTAAGATTATCGAGGAATTTGAGAAATAAGCCTATAACACACCTCAGATATTGTTCTGCCGTTTGTGCATATTATATTTGCATGAAATATCTTGATTTTTAATCCTATTAAGGTCAAAATCCGACAGGAAAAAATGAGTTCATTTTATTTATATAGAGATAAAACTTCAAAGTTCCAAGGTAAGTTTTCCTTTTCTTTTAATGCTATGCGACGCTCGGCTTAATTTCCTCAGCGATGCTCGGCTTACTCCGGCTGTTGACGTCAGTGTTTCGGTAGGTGTGTCAGACCCTTCGTGAAAAATATTGAATAATTCGACCCCCTGTCTTTCCAAGCTTATAACTACTCGAAAAATGTAATTCAAACTAATTTTTTTTCAATTAAAGGAGAAAGGACCAAGGTTTCACTTAAAAAAAAGAAAAAAAAAAACAATGTGATTTAAAAAAAAGAAAGAAAAAAAAAGAAAAAAAAAAAGGGTTTTTAACCTTCAGACTTTTTTTGTTTTAAATTTGAATATATTATTTATTGATCTTTTATCTTCAATTTGTGATATATAAAACTTTGGTGAGTAAATTATTTACTTTTTAATAGACATTTCAAAATAGGGGTGGGGCATGAATTTAAAAAAAACGTTTGTTTAAAATATTATATTCGGTTTATTGGAAAGAGCATAACATTTCACATTGACCCTGAAAATATCGTAAAAATAGAATCAATAGAAAAATTTTGATAAATGTTTAAAGTTTAAAAATTGAAAAATACTGAACTCGTAAAATTCAATTAATTTCATTACTGTTTTTTTTTAATGAAAAAATAATATTTCTATTATTTTTTATACAACTTTAATAGTTTATTTTGGAAGTATAATCCATAAAGAAAATAAACAACCCACTTTTACATGAGAAATTACGAGTTTCTTATATTTTATTCGCAGTTTCGTGTTAGGGGTGTCAAAAATTCGGCCCTCTTGCACTTTAAGTAAATGGAAATTAGGAAGATAAAAAAGGAACAGTAGTCGTTTGACACCGGTTGAAAGAATGCAATTTGATTGGATAGAGAAATATTGACGTCATTACTATGAAATATTGATAAAATTTAAAAATTGAAATTGTTGAAAAGGAATTGGAAAAGAATATTTCCGCATATAATAATATGTATCAGAGAACAATATCAGTTCTAATTATCTTTGTTTGGTTGGTAAAAAAATCTGTTTTATCTCTATTTAAATAAAATTAACTCATTTTTCCCCCCCCGTCTGATTTTGACATTAATAGGATTAAAAATCAAGATATTTCATGCAATGCACAAACGGCAGAACAATATCTGAGGTGTGTTATAGGCTTATTATTTCTCAAATTCCTCGATAATCTTAGATTTCTATACTTTTTCTGCTGAGAAGTCACGGCCAAAATCGGTTAAGATCAATGGAAGTGGTAAAATATTTTCTCTCTAATAAATTCCTCCTCCCCCTGCCACCACTTAACACCATTTGGGGATCGTTCACAAGGAACAGTTGAGAAGAGAACACCGATTTGGCTTCGTAGTTCTTTCATGTGAAGTTATTTAAAATCACTAAACTAAGCTGCAGTGCTCTGTGGCGTAGTGGTTAGCGTGCTGGACAATTCACATTATATTTTCACGTTCGCACCGACCTACCGTAGTCTTTTTTTTTTTTTTTTTTTTTTTTCCCCTAAACAACTGGAATGGACTTTTCTTGGTGGCCGAACTGTTAATGTTGCAGATGTTTTTTTTGGTTTTTTTTCACACTTTATTTTCCTACTTTTACTCATGACTCCGGGTTTGATCCTTCCTACCATAACATTTTTTAAAACTCCCCCCCGTCCCGGAAACAAACACTCGGGCAACGCCGGGTACTCCCGCTAGTACTAAATAAAAAAAAAAGTACTTCCTGGGATACGTGGACCCTGCGTAAACAGTTTTCTTTTAATGGTTACTCCCTGAAATGCGCAAAAAAGTTTTTTCACTTTCTTCGTATTTATCTCATAGATCTTTTTTTATTTATTTATATATATCATTGGTGTATTTATTTATTTCTAAAACAATCATTATCAAAAAAAAAAAAAATTTGTTTTCTAATATTGTCAATTTCAATATCGTTTCTTTTTATCATTTCTAATTGATTAAAAATCATCTATTAAAAAATTGGGTACTTGTGCATTTAACGAACCAGACGTAACTCAGCATTTGCTCGGCTTTGTCCGGCGCATGACGTCAACAGCCGGAGAAAACCGAGCGTTGGTGATAAAATAAAAACAACGCTACAACAAAACCGTACAATGAAAATGTAAAACGTAGAAACATAAAAAAATTAAATAAGTAAAAAGCAAAAACCTATCGTTCATTTATGTTTTTTATTATTATTATTGTTTGAAATTGTTTTCTGTTTTCAAAATAAATACATAGAAAACAAGTTTTTTTTGTTAAATAATAGGAAACTTTTTTGTCTGAACTGTTTTTTTTTCAATTTTTAACGTAAAAAAACATTGTCTATGTAAAAGTTAATATTTTTTTTTGCAACTCTTTATAAATGGAAAAAGCCTAAAAAAGGGCAATAAAAAGCATTGGGGGGGGGGGGGCAGGAACAAAGATTATTTGTACATTTTTTTTCGCCAGAAACAAGGATTTTTTTATTTATTAGTGGAAGGAGAGTTTCGGCGTTCCTATTTGGTACAGTGACCAAGAAACCCTCCTTTTCGGCGGGGGTCGTATCCACCGAAGACCCAGACCGGTGTCAGAAGTCTGCCGACGTTGTGTTTTCTGCGGTTAAAAACGGACTCGTCAATTTCTACCGTATGGCCTGGGCCTCCAATCTGCCGGGGATTCCTAAGAAAGTAGTCCCTGCATATATCACGCAGGAAAATTTTCCAATCCACAATTGTGTGGTAAGAACGTAACCCACATTCGTGATGGAGATTTTTTGTAGATGCCATCTCGAACGCCCATAAGTATATTATTTTTATTATACATGCGATGGTTAGTCGGGATTTTGAGAAGAAGGTCCCAATCTTAATGGAGGTCCATCGACGACATGTTACACTTCTACACCTCCAACCGTAACCGTCGGAAAGGCTTGTTCTCTTTGCAAGTACACAATCCTGGCCAAAATGTAAATAAACACCTTTTCTCTTCTGCCAACAATTTCCGTTGCTGGCAAAAGTTTAGTGCAGCCTCTGGGGTCTGGAGCTGGTCCGCAAGGTTTGTAATATTCATTATTATTTCGTCAGTTATCTTTTTAAAACAAAATTTTTTTTAACTTCTTCAAATAAGCGTTTCTTGAGTTGTGACACTTTTCCAATTGATAGCGAAATTCTCGTCTGCTTAATCGGCAACGCTCGTTTATATCCGGTTGTTGACGTCATGCGTCGGACAAAGCCGAGCAAATGCTGAGTTACGTCTGGTTCGTTAAATGCACAAGTACCAAAAATTGTTTTAAAAAGTCCTGCATCAATAAAAATCATCTATTTTAAAAAAATTCTGTTTAATATTGTCAATCGATTTTATTTATAAAATGACGTCATACTTTCTCTATCCAATCAATGGCATTCTTTCAACCGGTGTAAGACGACTGCTGTTCCTTTTTTTATCTTCCTATTTTCTATTTACTTAAAGTGCAAGAGGGCCAAAAATTCCTACAAAAATTCTGATACACCTAGTGTTTCGGTGACAGCCGAGCAGTGGCGAAGTTACATCCGGATCACTCTCTGCACTAGTATCCAAGGGTTTGTATTACTGTACACATAGATTCGAAAAAGTTGTCAAAAAACAAATATATAACAAATAAATGTTATCAAAGGCAAGATAAGTTACTTTTCTACCAAACTGGATATATTTTTTGTGTTTTTATTCAATGTAACATGTTTATTCAGCTCGAAAAACATGCATTGTTTACCGATGTATTGGAAAATTCAAAATGGCGTCAGACTCTCTCTTTAACGCGGTAAGTTTGGGAAAAGATGTTATAAATAATAAACTAGACAAAATACTATTAAAAAACCACCGAATATGTCAGCCTATGTCACGGTAACATATATTGAGCGAATTTCTAACAGTATTTTGTCTAGTTTATTATTTATAACACCTTTTCCCGAACTTACCGTGTTAAAGAGAGAATCGGCGCCATTTTGAATTTTCCATTACATCGGTAAACACTGTATGCTTTTCGAGCTGGATAAACATGTTACATTGAATAAAAACACAAAAAATATATCCAATTTGGTAGAAAAGTAACTTATCTTGCCTTTGATAACATTTATTTGTTATATATTTGTTTTTTGACAACTTTTTCGAATCTGTGTACAGTAATACAAACCCAATATTTTTTTCCCTTTTGGAAATTAAGTTTAGTCCTTGATCTTTCAAATACAATCAAAAACTAATCGGAAACCTACAAAAAAAAAAAAAATAAAATAAAATATGATAAATCGGCTTTCAAAACTAGGTCCCCCTATCGTTGTCCGCCCATTTTTGCCCATACCTATATCTTGCCTTTGGTAACATTGCTGTATATTAAACCTTTTCCGTTTTTCTATTGTTTGAACTTAACAACTCGGCACTTTATTCAAAGAGGCTAGGTTCTCCCTCGACACCGGTGACAGTACCACGTTACCCACCTTTTCCGAAGAGCTTCGATTTTCGGACCCCATCTTTGTAACATAACCCATTCCATATTTAGGTAAACAGAGTCCACTTCCAGCGTCTTAACTTTGTATACTGAATTTCTGGTTTTTGCTTAAAACAAAATTAAAAAAAAAAAAAAAAAAAAATATCGAACTGTTGACTATCTGAAGAAGTACCAAATTTTAGAAAATGACTTGATGCCTTTAAACTGTCAATTTAAAACCTGTAAAATTTCACCCTCTGCGCCAAATTTCACACTTAGTTAAACGAGATTGTACTGTTTGTATTATGTAGAATTTTGAAGTTAAATTCAATTTTTATCTTTTGTTTATAAAATTGTGAGGTGAAAGTACAGAATAGTTAACGGTCAGTATTCTGCATAGGAACCTAATATCGTTTCAATGGCAACTGTCTTAAAGATGAAAAGTTCAAAATAACTGACTTTTTGTTTGTTGTTATCAGAATTAAAGCTTAACGGTTTTCGGCGTTGTTATTTTGAACTTTAAACGGATTCTCGAATTGAATTTCTTGGCTCGATGATGAAAAAACAAGAAACAACTTTTAAATCAAATAAAACCAAGAAAATTTGATAAAATAAATTTATAAAATAAAAGCAAACAATTATTTTCTTACCTTGAAAGAAAGCGAAAAAAAGTTGAAAATTTGCGCCGTTTAAATACACAATTCTTAACAACCAATCAGATTCAAGCAAATCGGTGTCGAGCAAGAAAACGTCCCGCACAATTAAAACGACCGGCTACCACAACCATTTTTTTTTTTTTTTTTGCTTTGACTTAATTTACTTGCTTTCTGTGGACGTTTGGCCAAGCTCAAAAGGTATCATCTAAATTTATATATACGTATATTAGTGTACATAAAGTTTCCGGACCAGATAATTTTATCGGAAAAGCAATAAGCAGTAATCTAAAACTTGTACTGCGACTGCGTAGATTGTTGAAACAAACGCGCTTACGATTTAAGACGGTGACGGTGCTTAAAAAATATTAAATTTTAAGTAAAACAAGTGGTACCTACGTAATTATCATATCGCAAATAGTAATATATCCAAAAATTATGGAAAGCGATAGGGTAGAAAAATAATTGGTACTCTTGCAAAATTTGGCCCGGATCCTCGGGATTTTCCGTCGATGATGGCTCAGGCTCAACCGGCAATCACCGGATTTAGCTCGGCATTTTTTGTTTGCTTTTTGTATAAAAAAGATGTAATTTTTTAATTATTTGTTAGAATTTGGGGGGGGGGGTATTTTTTCCTGTTTATTTTTTTAAACATTTGTTGACAAAAATAATTTATAAATTTTCTTGAAAATAAAAAAAAAAAAAATTTTCTGTACTTCACAATTTACAGTGAAAAATCATTCATCTTTTCTTATAAAAAAAACAACTTCTGTTTACAAAAAAAAAAAAAATGTTTACTGCCGGTTTTCTTTTTTTAAAATCCAAACAAAAATGTAAGTTTCTTTGAAAAAATACTGTACTTTCATTTAAGAATTTGCAGTTAAAAAAAAACATTAATTTTTTCTTGAATCCTGTCCCCCAATCAACTTGTTGCCTGTCCCCTACTCAACTTGTTGCCCCATTATTGTGTGCCATGGATTTTGCTTTCATCTTCTCTTGTTCTGGTTCTGGCCGTGTCATTGTTTCTTACACATTGGCGATTGCCAGGAGTGTACACATGTGTTCAAAAATATAAAAATTAAATAAAACAAAACACAAGATAACACTGACACATTCTGCATATATCCGTTGGCCTCTGGCGCATGTGTGACACCCCTGACCCTCTAAATGCTAAAGTTCATATGTACATTCTGTTGTGGTGTGTCCATCAGTTACTTTTAATGCATCTAGATCTGTTCAAGGTTTCTGAATCTGGTTCAAACCACGATCTGCCTTTAACTCTGTCAAAGTCGCAACTGTTGTCAAGTCTTCAATTGCCCTCCTAACCATCGTCAACCGAACAGTTGTAAAAACACTAGAGTCTGCTAACTGCTTTCTCACCCTCATAAAAAAAAAGCTTGTAGCAGTAGGGGCATGCATATAATTGTGGTATAAGATTTTGAATATGTTTGCTTTAAAACATCGTTGCTGATTGGTTGTAGCGGTCAACTTCCTTTCTAACTTGTCCAATCAAAACCATCACTCATGTGAGTTGACCACGTGATTGAGTTTATAAAAGATTAAACATATGGCAACTCTCTCTCTTTTTCTTGCCAGATCTTGGACTGACAACAATTGCATGTGGCATCGACTAATTCCCAACTGCTCTCTTGGGATGCAACACAAACTACCCAGGCCTTCTATCTATAAATATAAATGCGAAAATGTGTGTATGTATGTATGTTCGCTTTTTGTGTATGTCTGTAAAAGGCTTTTTTCCGAGAAGCGGTCGATCGGCTCACAACTTCTTAAAACTTTTTATATCACATATAAATCATAATATCTATGAGTTTTTTAACATACATACATATCACATTTTTCACGGAGGTCGCCTGTCTATTTAATTTGCTCGATTTTAAAAAGATAAATATTCAACATTTTTCGCTCGCCACATGTGGATTAGGCTTTTTCGTATAATAAAAGCGACACTAATTCTGGCAGTATTTTTCCGGCGGCGATCGCCAGAAATGTCCGAAAGCAATCAGATTTGATCAATTTGGAAATATTTTCCTTATATCAGACAATTGCTATTCAATTTGGACAATCCCTTTTTTATGGGGAGCTGGTCCCCCCTGACATCTTGGGAAAATAAAAATAAAAAAAGCGTTCCCGCAGTAAATAAAATACTACCCCGCAGTCAAAGTTGACCTCATAAGTCATTAAAACGTGCACCTGACATTTTGGGATCGCCGCATGTTTGCTTTCGTTTTTCGGTATAAAAAAAGCGAAACTCGATTCACATCCTGGCCCACGGCCAGTGGTCTCTAGAAAGCGATGTAACGTTTGGTCAATGTCGGCTTACCCTCGTCATATCAGACAGTTGCTTTCATTTCAAGACGAGCCACTCCCCTAATAAACGGGGGAGCTGGTTTTCCTCAAAGTTAGGTAAAAAATGAACAAACCGGGTTATTGACCTCATTAAAAACTGTCCCGCAAAAAATGTTCACTGCTGAATAGCTATTGCTTACGTCGTCGTCATCGTAACGCTTGCACAAAATGTTAACTCTACGACTTCCACTTGACGTCATTAAGTGCGGGCACCTTTCAATTCTCTTCTTGCTTAAATAAATTCAAACTTCTTTCAGTAATTCATTCTGGCTGACTGAGTGGTTAACCTGTCATGTTTTTTTCACATTTTATTTTCCAACTTCACCTCAGGGCTTCGGGTTCGATCCTACCAACTTACCAAAACTTTTTTACCCCTCTCCCCCGGTTTCTTTTTGATTTAAGAGCACACACACTTCGTGACACCTGGGCAACACCGGGTATCCCTGCTAGTTATATATAAGATGTGAATACAAACAAGCCAACATGGCTATCTCTGCACATGGACTACAATGCGGTACACACATGACCTCTCCTTTTTCCACAGGACTTTTAATCTTTTATCTGCATCCATACATAGACGCATGCTCCTCCTAATTTTCGCATGTAGCTGTGAAGGACAGGTAAAGAATTGACTGGTAGGTGATTGAGAAGCAAAAGGTCATAAGTGAAAACGAAACATACCGATATGTGATAGTGAAGGAATGTAGACTTATTTACATAAATATACATGTGATGACATGAATATAGAAGAAATAAGAGTTTATTGAGAAAGGAGTAACATTACTTGCGATTTATGAGAGGCTGATGATAGGTCAGGAGGGCTGGTTGGGTGGCCATGTCAACCAGGGCAGCTCTTCGTTACATATTGACTGGTTCAGCACGAAAGAGGAGAAATATAAGAAACAGAAAGTGACGTGTCACTCTCCAGTTATCAGAGTTAAATGGCAACAATCAAGTTATCCTAGGATTACCATTTTGTGTCTGTGTGTCCGTTGGTTTGGAATTTGTATTCCCACATATCCATGAATTCTCTCTTTCAACAGGTCTATCTAATCATTCACGAACGTCTCTACATAGGAACTCTTCCCAACCCTTTCTCTTACAAGTCATATTAACGAAGAAAATTAATAAGTTGTTAAGAATGAGACTCTTCCCAACCCTTTCTCTTACAAGTCATATTAACGAAGAAAATTTATAAGTTGTTAAGAATGAGACTCTTGTCTTTCTATTCTACAAACTCATTGACTGCCACAAACCCATAGTCTCTCTGCAACGTATGCACAAACCAGCTCTAAATATATCAACATCCATTGTTTGATTCTTTTGTTACAGTCATTGCTACACCTTGATTACAACCTCATCATAGCTCTCTTTTGTCTGCGTTAATGAACAAATTCTGGTGCTGTTTTACAATTTTTATTTATTTATTTTTGCTCAACACACACCTACAAATACCCGGGCAACGCTGGGCACTCAGGCTAGTAAATAATAAATTGCAGTTTTCGTTTAATAAAAATTACAATGCCTCTACGACTATCATCACATTTTCATTTTTTTGCTATGTTAATGTATCAGAAGTCTTTGCCTAACGCAAAGCAACAAAACTTTTTGGTTAAAATGCTAGTCACAAGTTGAGTCGAGTAGAGTTTGTTGTTCATAACACAAGATACACGTCGACGTTCTCTATTTGCATGTTTTAAATGCTTCTCCCACTCCTCCCAGCAACTCGCCTTTTATAATGTTTCGGGCACACCCAATTTGCATATATCGCACGAGACTGTTCGAGATCTACGCGTGACCGGAGGCTTTAAAAGACAACTGCCGCCATTTTGGCCTGTTTTTTTTTCTTTTTCTGTCTTTCAGCCTGTTGCCGAGACAGATTCTCGCTCGTTTCTGAGGTAGGTCCTCGCTATGTCTATCACAGTTAAAAACTAGATGCTGGTGTTATTAATATTATAAGCTTTATTACAGTAAAAAAAGTTGCCACATCTTTAAAACTTTCATTTTTGTTTCATTAAAGAGTTTCATTCTTGGTATTTTTTTAAGGTTAAAGACTAACCTCTTAATAACCTTACCATAACATTTATTTTTTAATTAAGAAAAAAAGAGTTGCCGAACTTCTTTTTTAAATGTTTTCATCTAATGAAAATATTGTGGGTTCATTGGTTTTCTCTTAATACTTGCGTAAAGACCACATTTTATATTATTAACTTTGTTACATTAAAAACATTTTATATTATTAACTTTGTTACATGAAAAACATTTTATATTATTAACTTTGTTACATGAAAAACATTTTATATTATTAACTTTGTTACATTAAAAACATTTTATATTATTAACTTTGTTACATTAAAAACATTTTATATTATTAACTTTGTTACATGAAAAACATTTTATATTATTAACTTTGTTACATTAAAAACATTTTATATTATTAACTTTGTTACATTAAAAACATTTTATATTATTAACTTTGTTACATTAAAAACATTTTATATTATTAATTTTGTTACATTAAAAACATTTTATATTATTAACTTTGTTACATTAAAAACATTTTATATTATTAACTTTGTTACATTAAAAACATTTTATATTATTAACTTTGTTACATTAAAAACATTTTATATTATTAACTTTGTTACATTAAAAACATTTTATATTATTAACTTTGTTACATTTAGAAATTTTCCACAAGTCTGAAAATGCTATATACCAAATTTCAAATCTCTAGATCAAAAATCAGTTGAGTATATAGGTTGAAAAGTGTCCTCATACACACACACACACACACACACATTCTCACTTTTATAGACACCTATAATATAAATCTCACCTGTCTGTTTAAATGTATGTATGTATGTATGTATGTCTGCCTAAAACTTTTGACAGATGCGATGGATTTTCACAAGATTGGTATCATTTTGAAGCTCGACCCTTCAGACGATAAATTAAAAAACATTAATTCTTTCACCCTCAACTGGGCACTTTTCTACAGGGAGGGGTCGCTTTTTTCGCCGATATTTTCGAAAGTCATCCCCTCTTTTCAATTAACTAGCCTTAATTTAAGCAATCGTCACTTCCAGTTTGGCAATTGGTGCAACAAAGACGTAACGCTTTTTTTCTTCACATTCTTTTTCTCCTTCGTAGTATGGGTGCCAGCCTGTCTACTACCACTTTTTTTTTTTTCGCCACACACATCTCCAAACACCCGGGCAATGCCGGACGGCCATGTTAGTCTATATATCTATAAATATAAAAGCGAAAATGTTTGTATGTGTGTTCGCTTATTTTGTATGTCTACAAAAGGCTTTGTTCAGAGAAGCGGTCGCTCGCCTAACAACTTTTTAAAACTTTTTTATCGTAATATCTCAGAGTTAACAACAAAGCTCGCCTGTCTATTTAATTTGCTCGACTTTGGGAAGATAAATATTCAACATTTGTCGCTCACCGCATGTGGGTTAGTCTTTTTCCTATAACATCTCGGGAAGCGTTCCCGCAGTAAATGAAATACTATCCCGCAGTCAAACTTGACCTCATTAAGTCATTAAAACGGGCACCTGCCAAATCCAAGTAATTAAATAAATTTGAACGTGTTTCCGTTAGCATCTCGCGGTGGGGCAATCGTTAACGTTGCACTTTTTTTTTTTCACACTTTAATTTACAACTTTGTCTCAACGGTTCGGGTACGATCCTCATACTTACCTACCAAAACATTTTTTTTTCTTAACCCCCACCCCCACCCCCGGAGTTTCCACACACACCTCCAAACACCCGGGCAACGCCGGGTACCCCTCGCTAGTATATATATAAAGGGCAAAATGTGTGTTTGTGTGTGTGTGTGTGTTTGTATGTGTGTATGTGGGTGGGTGCGTTTGTATGGGTGTATGTGTGTGTGTGTGTGTGTGTGTGTGTATGTCTCGCAAAAAACTTTCAACAGAGGCGACAGAGGGATGAAGATAAAGTTATCTGTTGTTCTGCATGTTGTTCAACTCTTTCTTTCTTCCTTTCTTTCTCTCTTTTTCTTTTTTCCTTACTTTCTTTTTTATTTCTTCCTTCCTTTCTTTCTTTTCCTTTCTTCCTTCCTTTCTCTTTTTTCTTCCTTTCCTTCTCTTTTTCTTTCTTCCTTTCTCTCTTTTTTTTGGACGGCAAATATTGAAAAATTGGCCCAAAACATTAATTCCTTCACCCTAAACTCAGTTGTTTTGTACAAGGAGGGGGTTGCTTTTTGCGTCACCATTTCAGCAAGTCATCGTCCCCTTTTCAACTGACTACGGATGTTCTGATGTTCATGACTTCCGGTCACGCCATGGAGACATCAACTAAGACATCAGGTTTTTTTTCTTTTCCTCCTTTACGTTACGGGTTCTAGCCTGTCTGTCTATTACCACTTTTTTTGCTTTTTTTTTTTTTTTAAAACATCTCTGCTTACTGTTGTTTTGATTTCCACCACCCTGCTACTATCACTTTTTTACCCCCTCCCCTCCCTGGGGTTCCGTATTACACCACCTACACACACACCGGGCACCCCCGCTATTTTTGTTTACCCCTCATCCCACCGGGGCTCTTTACTACACCATCTAAACATCTGGGCAACCTGCTTATGTGTATGTATGTTTGTATGTCTGCCAAAAACTTTTCTCAGCGGCATTGAACTGGGCTGAAACTGGTACCATCTGAAAGAGCGATGTCCCGGTCAAATAATATGTAAAAATTAGAAAAAAAACGGTCAATTATTTCGTATAGATATGATCATTTAAAACAAGGGAGGGTCGCAAAAAATCGTTCCTTTTTAACCAACTTCAGCAACCAAGCATGCATGTCTAGCATTCTTTCTTGAATTAATTTAAATAGAAAAAAAAACATATTTTGATGACATTGTCATGGAGTAATGGATATCAAGGCCGCATGGTAACCTCCGGGTTTCACGTTCGCATCTATGTAATGGATTAGTTTTTTTTTGTTGTTGTTGAAAGTTTTAACATTTAAACAGGCTGGTTAAAGCCGAGAAATGGAAAGGAAAGCTATGCAGTATTCTTGGGGTTCGCTGCTTGGTTGGCTCAGGATAGGCAGAGGTGAAGGGGATTTGTTGCTACCCAACACACCACTGGGTGTAATGGTTAACAATCATGAAAGATATATGGAAAAAGGTGTGATGCTACATGTCCTTACACTCGGTAACTCACTAACCCAATGCTGTGTGCTGTGGATTTCTCCTTTCGTCTTTTCTCATTCTGGTTCTGGCCGTGTCGTCTTTTACACATTAGCAGTTGCCAAGAGGGCACACACAGGTTCACAAGTATAAAATAAAAAAAAAACAAAACCACTCCAAACAAAACACAGACTCTAAAGACCTCTGTACATATTCGTTGGACTTTGGATGCGTGTATAACACCCTTGTCCCTGTAAATGCTTAAGTCCACATTTACATCTACTGTCAAGGATGCGTTCATCAGTTACTTGATCAATTCATTTCACTATCTGCTCCAAACTACGATCTGTGCTCAACTGTCAGTAATTTTCCCCATTCTTTATTTGTGCCTTGTGCCTAAATCCAAACGTAGATTCCATGAGCAAAGCTTCTTTCTTAGAACTGCACACCAGTGGAACTCTCTGCTGCTTGCCTGTTTCCCACCTGACTACAAGTTGGATGTCTTCAAATCCAACATAAACAAACTCCTGACAAACCGCCCCTTAAGTAAGACACTCTATCAAAACCCCCAATACTAATGATTACTACAATACTATCTCATTGATTACTGTACACGCAATAACCCTTATCCCTGAGTGGCTTTCGGGCCTTGTAAAAAAAAAAAAAAAAAAACTGTCTCCAACTCTCAACAAGTGTCAAACTCTGTCGTCGACCATTGCCAAAAACTGCTCCCAACCATCGTCAACCAGACACTGTCGTAAAAACATTGCAAAACACTCACCTCTGCAACCACCCCCCCAAAAAAAACATCCACATGCTAATTCCAAAATACAACACCCTTTTTAATTTTATTTGTCCTAAAATAACTACCCTACCATAACTCTCTTTTGTCTGCATTAAGGAACGAACGATGGTAAGGAATGGAGGTGGGACAATTAATATCACTTGTTAGTTTGACATATTACAGGAAAAAGGCCTGTCCCTTTCCATGTAAATAAGAAGAACATTAGATAAGTGAAAATGAGATTAGGACAAGCCGAGACTCGAACTTTGTAAGCAATGTTAAGAAATAGAATGTTAGAAATCGGAATGTTAAAAAGGTCTATTGTTAAATTCTATTATAAAATAGTTAGATATTGTTTATATTGTAAAAAGAATTGATTGTTCATTCTTTTATAAAACTGAATATTAAAAATGTCAAATAAAAAGAATAAAAAAATTAAAAATACATTGTTAAAAAATAGGTTAGTTGAGAATTCTTTATTGTCAAAAGTGTGTTAGAAAAAACGTGTGCATGGCCACGTGAATTGGTCACGTTTGGGAAACACACTTCTGACGTCATAGCAAAAGGGGGATTCTCAATATAGGAGCTAGAGTTAGTCAGATCAGGGTAGTTGAGGCAGAACAGTTGAGTCTGCTAGTCAGCAGAGATCACGAGAGTCAGTCAGTGGTCGGCTGCCCCCTTGAAAGTGAGGAGTAGAAAGATTAAACTATGTAGATCTCAAATGTGAATTCCTGACGTCATCATCATTCGACCGGTCCGATGAATAAAGAATCATCTTTATGTTTTTGTAAAACTGTTGTCATGTGTTGTCATTCCACAAATTGAAGGTAATGTGTTAAACATCTTATTATGAACATTGCGTAACCCTTCCAATAATATGTATCTCTCCTCCTCCTCCTCTCTATATGCGCTAAAACAAATATAAGAACTGTGCATCTATCACCCTATCATCCTCAGTATATATATCAAGTCTTAAGCATCGCAGAACAGAACTGTAATATGTATAAATGTCTTTCCCTCTCATCACTATCGTTATAACTGTTATATGTATTGGCCCAATATGAACCCAGCGTCATCCTTAAAATGTCCCCATGCTATGCAATAGACACAGAGGTAGATCAATGAATATTTGCAGAAAATGTTGGAATCTTGTCTTTCTGTAACAGTGTCGTTGATTGTAACAATGACGATGATGACGATGATGATGATGGAAAGAAAGCATTGTTAAGAAAGATTTTTATGGTATTGATTTAATGCACAAAATTGTTTGTGAATATCTATATATCTATAAAAGTGAAATTGTCTGTGTGTGTGTCTGTCTGTGTGTGTACATTCCCCTACCAAATTCCTCTGTCAACTTTCAGTCTAAAGACTGGAGATTTGACATAAGGTTTATTGAGATTTGCGAAAAATCTTTTTAAGCGGTTTACGTCCAGAAATTTGGCTGTCAATGGGTCAAAGTTCAATGATTTGACCTTTGAAAACACTACCGAATGCCTCTGCAGATTTTGGATCTAAACACATAAAATTTTAGATGTAGGTTACTTGGACATGGATCAAACTTTTAACTTGATTTGAGCCCAAAACAATAAATGTTAAGGGGTCATAATTAAAAAAAAAAAAATTGACCTCTGCGGTCTCTACCAAATTACTCAGTCAAATTTTGGTCAAAACATTTGAAATTTTACATAAAGTGTATTCAGACAGAGGGCAAGCTTTTTAATCAGTTTTTGACCGAAAATTTAGCCGCCAAGAGGTCAAAGTTGAAAAGATTTGACCTTTGTGGTCTCTAGCAAACTATTCAGCCAATTTTGGGTCCAAACATTTGAAATTTTACATAAAGGGTATTCAGACATGCAGCAAGTTTTTTAATCAGTTATTGGGCCAAAATTTGGCTGCTAAGAGGTCAAAGTTATAAGAGTTAACCTTTGCAGACTCTACCAAACTCCTCCACCAATTTTGGGTTTAAACACTTGAGATTTTAGATGTAGGTTACCTGGGCATGAGTCAAACTTTTTATATATATATGCATACATATGCACATAAAGTTATGAACAGTACATAGGGCCCGAGCAAAGCCGGGCTGAACTGCGAGTGAATTGCTAAAAGAGAAATGTTTTTTACCATGATAACTGGGTTGACACTAGCAGCCATGAAAACGAACTAGCTGAAAAATTTGGTGTCTTGGATTATAAAAATATCTTTAAAAAATGACAGAAATGGTGATTTTAGTAATTTGACAAGTCTCATCTCAATGCCATCCTTATTAAGAAAAACAGTTCCTCTAATTTCTTGGAGATGTCGAATTTGTTTGGGTGTCACCCGAAAATGGGTCAGATGTTATGAGTTTTTTTGGATAGGAAAAACAAGATAGTAGATACGAATTCATGTGCCCATTAATGGTTATTCAGGCTGTAGAAGAGAATTCAGTTATCTCTAAAAGGTAACCAATTTATTTATCTTTTTAATTGTATGAAACGGCATTAGAGAAAACCCTTGGTTATGCACATGATCAAGAGGAGAATGGACCCTTCTACATGAGTGATGGTGAAAGGTAGAGATATAATGGAGGGTGAAGGCTATGGGATCCTCCTGTTGAAAGTGGCGGTCAGAGATACAGATTTCAGGAAGAATAAAACGTAAAACTTTTTCAGAGCTTGAGAATTACAAAAAACTGTCTAAGATTGGTTTATTGAGAATTGTGAAATGAAATTCTGTAGATCAGAAGGCAAGGTCAAGCCCACCTGATTCTCAAAATAATAAAAGATAAAAATAGCTTTGCAGACAGACTCTGCCTAACCATCAGGAGTACCCACATCATTCAGAGAGAAAACTCCTTGACTTATGTCTCATCTATTTCTAAGTCACTAAATCCACACTGTGAAGAGATAAGCCCTCTCTTTTCGATCGACTAGCCTTAATTTAAACCTATGTCACTTCTGGTTTGGCGATGGGTACAACAGCAAAGATGTCACTTTTTTTTCACATCCTTTTCCTCCTTCACGGTATGGGTTTGAGCCTGCCTGCCTACTACCACTTTTTTTTTGTTTTTTCCCCCTCAACACACACCTCTAAACACCCGAGCAACGATGAGCACCCAGGCTAGTCTATGATATAAAAGACAAAATAGGGGCACGCGTGTGTGTGTATGTCTGAAAAACGCTTTTTTCGTCAGGCTTATCGCGTCGGTTAGATTCCGGGAGAAGTTTCCTTCTACTTCCACGATCGTAATATCTCCGATTTGCAGACGGACATCGTCTCTAACTTTATTTTGATTGAGTTTTAAAAAATTCCCTCGTTTTGAGTGTTTGTCTTTCTCGTATAAATAAAGCGAAACTAATTGAAGCAATAGCATCCGCCTAGCCTTCCGGGCCGGGACATTTCGAAGTCAATTAGGTTTGATCAATATGGGGGAAACCCTTCATATCAGACAACTGCTATTGATACTGCCAGAGTTCCTTCTTTTTGGGGAGAGCTGGTTTTCCCCAACATTGTGGAGAAACAAATAAATAAAATGGCAGAAAGCGGCAAACTTAATTGGCCTCCATTTCTGTGGCTGCATGACTCTTAACTTAATTACCCACTCATCCATTTCGCTATCCGCTATGGCATAATGGTTAGAGAGAGTTTGAGTTTGATCTCACCTCTATCCCTCTAGCTTTTTTTTTTTTTAATTTCGTCTTTCATCACCCAGCCAAAAGTTAATTATCAACTCTTTTTTTCACCTTCTTTTCCTCCTTCGCGGTACGGTTTCCAGCCTTCTTTTTTTTTAAAAACACAGACAAACACCCGGGTACCCTCGTTAGTATATATATATATAAAGTTAAGTTTTGCTCTTTCTCTGACATTGATATTAAAAACCTACATTTTTTTATTAAAAAATTATTAAAACAAACTTTTTTATATATTCAGTCAATTTCTTATTAGATGACGAGTTCCATTTTACTATTATACTGAATTGTATTTATCCATAGTTTCTACATTCTGCATAATTGCGTAGAATTTAAGATGAAAACATTCTAAGACACAGAAATATTTTTTTCATGTATTTTGTCGGTGTGTGTGTGTGAAAATCTCTGCCAAACTCCTCTCTGAATGTTTAGTCTACCAAGTTGAAATTTGATATATAGGGTATTTGGACCTGTAGCACATTTTCAATTTGGTTTTTAACCTGTAAAAATAGCTGCTAAAGGGTCAAAATTGAAAAAAAAACACAGTTGACCTTGATAGAGGTAAATCAACTATCTTCAGAGCATGCGTACATATACATTTTTTATCTTGACGTCACTTAATTTTTAGCCTTTTTTATCCAACTGGCGATTGATGAAGGCTGAAGCACTAAATAACGACAATGACTGGAGGGAAAGGCTAAATGCTTTGGTTTCAATGTCAGCTGTGATATTTTAACTTTTGAAGTCACTACTATATATTGGGTACAACATAATAATCAATAGAGAATTTGCTCTATAATAATATGTACCAAATCTGTATAAATTAAATAATCACATCTAAGTGTATATTACGACCGGGCAACACCAGGCAGCCTGCTAGTTTATCCTATTTTTGTTTTTAATAATTTTAATTATTTTTAATATTGACAAAACTATCACCTTTCTTTTTATTAAATCATTAGCAAAGATACCTGTGCAGAACCGTGGGACTTTGCTGTATGCTCGAGTGTAGACCAACCTTAACCATTGACTTTGAAAAATAGTATGCACATTCTCTAGATTGGAGACCATCACATCAGGTTTGGTCATGATCAATCCAGTGGTGTGGGCTGTAGGAGAGTATATATATACATAGGCTACGACCTTGACCTTGGAAAATGGTGTGCACCATCCCTAGGTCGGGAACTACCATCATGCCAGGTTTGGTCATGATCAGTCCAGTCGTGTGACCATTACCATCATCACCCAGATACACACAAACTACTACTTTATATATAGATTTTAATTAGTTACTGTTAATATCAGCAAAACTATTGCGTAGGAAAATAGAACAATAAAATTACACATGAATAACACCAAACATTAATTTATTAAACTGTTTAAAAATTAGTTATGCAAATTAGGCATGCAAATAGCAGTTGGACTTTTTTGAAAAGGTTAAGTTGCATTTTGATTTCAATAACAGCAATCCGGTTTTGATGGTAATGTAACGAAGCGATGTACTTATTGTAAGAGTGTTAATGAATGAGAAAAAGCAGCAGCAGTTGCATGTATGCAAATTAGCAATTGTGCACGCACTGATGACATGGGAAGAAAAAAGAGAGGGAAGGAAAATAAAAAATACATCACCTGGTCAAGAAGAAAAGAAAAGTGCGTTCCAGGGAAGATGGATGTGTGAAACGAGAGCAAGAAAGCGGTGGCTAAGACCGGCGTGATTTGGCAGGGAAAGAGACTTTTAAAAAGCACACGTTATATGGCAGAGCATTGTAAAACACGTGTGTGTGTGAAAAGACTTTTTGAAGAACCACAAATAAATGCTTAAAAAAATGCAGAATCGGATTTTTATTTCTTCCCTTCTTTTTTTGTTTGTTCCTTTGCGACAAAGTCTCAGACAATGTGCAAGTCCGAGTGGTTGAAATGTAATGACACGGTTAAGTAATCGCCACGTTACAATAATATATGTGTGATGAATGCAAATTTATTTTTGTATTTACAATTTATGTATGACAAATTAAGTCAGCACAAATGGGTCCTGCTTATTCTGTTTGTGTGATATTTAAGCACGAGTTAAGGCATTAATGGCTCGATGATTTTTTTTTTTTGCTAAGTCTTAAAGATTATTTTGCAAACTAAGGGGAAATACAGGGTGAGATGATAAAAGTGTCGCCCTAAACAGCACTACAGCTTCATTTTAAAACTTTTATTGTAAAAAATCAATTTAGGTAACTAATGAACCGCCCCGTTAAGTAAACACTTCATCATATCTCCACACTAACGTAATGTACTTGCAATAACCCTTATCCCTGAGTGGCTTCCGGGCCTTGATAAGTGGTGATCACTGTGTAAAAAAAAAATTAAAAAAAAAAAAAAAACTTTACTATGTAGTAGAGCTGACATTTATTCAATGTAGCCACCATCAACCTCAATCACCGCTTCGATGCAGGTCTGGAACTGAAAGCATGCTTTTTCCACAAGCGCCAGCGGGAGGTTGGTGAATACTTGGTGGTTGGTGGGCGATCACGTTGGCTTTGATGTTATGGGAGGTCATGTTGGTGATATTCTCAACGTATGACCAAACAAAATAGTCCAGCGTGTTCAGGTCAGGGGAGGAGAAGGGCCAGTGAGAGAAGGGTACAAAGTCGCAGCACTCCTTCTGAAACCAAGCCTGGCTCTCTTTGAACTTGTGAGCCGGCGCCGAGTCCTACTGCCACACCCAGGATCTGCCATCGGCCACCTGATTGCACCAGGGGATCACCACACTCTTCAGCACAACATGTACACTTTGGTATCGACTTTCAAGCTGACTTTGAAAATGTGAGGTAGTATGATGTGGCCCACATTTGAAACCACACCCAAGAACATAATTGTGACCAGAAATGTGGTTTTCATCACCCTGGGAATGTCCCTGTTATTCGTGACAATCCAGAGATGGATTTTGAAGGAGCTGGAAATGGTCCTGTTGTCATAACTTGAATTGGCAGAGAGCATGAGTTATACAGCGGCGTATCTCTAATCTTGCTCGTTGAACATTGTGTCACTTTCAGAAATAGAAAGCTCCTATTGTTCTTGGGATTTGTACACAACTGGCCAACTAGTAGAAAATCTACAACAAAAAAGAAAACTGGTTTTCATTAAACAGAAATGAAATCATGCTATCTTTTCTAGAGTGACAATTTTATCGTTTAACCCTGTATTTAAAACAAAAAATATAAGTCAGATATAAATATAAAAAAAGTTCTGTTAAGTTAAAAGAAAAAAATTTAATAAAATGTTTACTTTTTTAAAAATCGTAAATGTTTTATTTTGTTTAATAATGAATGTTTACAAACAAAAAAAAATGACAATGCAAAGCAAATATATCAACAAATTCTTTAATTCCCCTAAATCTCAGCCCATCAGTCTAAAAAGACAAAAAACAAACGGTACTTATTAAACTATAGTCGACAAATCGATTTACGCAAAAACAATATCACATACCTGTCATGTCGAAAATAGTAATATATCCAAAAATTACGAAAATTCAGCAAGTAAAACAACTGCTATTGTGTTTTTAATAATAAAAAAAATCTATCACTATAGACAACACAATTAATCTAAAATATTCGTTTCAGAGTTATGTCCCCTGTGTATAGCCTCCTACTACCTACTTAATAACGTCTACAAAAAATGTGAGCTTACCCAATTTTGCCTAAAAATTACTTTTGACTAGAAATAAATTTCTATTTGATGATTTTTTGTTATTTTTGGATATGTTACTATTTTCAACATGACAATTAAGTACGTAATATTGTTTTTGTTTAACACAACATATTTTAAAAAATCGATTTGTCGACTGTATCTTAACAAGCACCGGGGGGAAAAAAAAAAAAAAAAAAACAAAAAAAAAAAACTAACAAACTTGAAAAAAAAAAAAAAAAAAAATTAAAACAGCATGCAAGTCCATCTAAATTAAAATCATAAGCTTATTGAAATAAGAATTCCAGGTTGCTTGAATGGCGTGCTTAAATATCGTCGGACTAAAGAATCAACAGAATCCATTTGTCATGCAAAAATAGTAAAACTTGGGCATTTATTCATTGAAATTTATGTGAATTTTTTAAAAACTTATGAAACAATTTTTTGACAAAATCAGGAGACGAACAGAATAATAGAATAATAGAACACAAGAATAATAGAACAATGGAACATGAGAATAATAGAACAGAATAATGGAATAGAATAATTAAGTTGTTTCCAATTCACATAAAGGAGGCAAAAAAAAAAAACCAACAAAAAAACAAACAAAAGTCTTTTTTATTTAAAAGTTTTTTATTAATAAGAATGAGAAAAAGACGATGAGAAAAAGATTTGATGAAATATGATTAACTACACGACTACTTGAGAGAGATGGCGACAAGAAAAAAAAAAGCCACCAATCTCTTTTGGAATTATTTTTTGTTGGTCTCTTTTGTTTCACTGGTTTCTTCACTGCTGCCCTTCTTGCCTTTGGCGACAGTTTCTTCTTTCTTAGAATTCACATCATCCTTGCCATCAGCGGCTGGAGGATTGGTGGTTGAAGCAGTTGGTGACTTCTCAGAACCAGAATTTTCCTCTTCTTTCGACTCATCCTTGGAATTGCTCTCTGAAAGGAAAGCAACAAATCATTCACTTTGAATAAGAAATGTCGAAAATTATTTTCAGAAAAAAAAAAAGCAATTAAAAATAAAACTTTGAATTAAGATTTTTTAAAATTATTTTATATAAATGCTTATTATAAATACTAGTGGGACCTGTAGAAATTTCACAGCGACATCTTTCATATGTGATATATTGCTGCTGGACATTGTGGACGTTCAGTGTGAATGAAGACCCACAATATTATTGTAGCTCTTTTGTTACAACTGTAAAAGTATTCATCCAACTAATCTGGTTAATGTAGTGACAAAATATATCTGGTTATTACGGTTTATCTTTAATATCCTTATAGGAGTCTATGACATATTTCCATTGTATGGACTGCCAGTGTGAATGGAAACCCCCACGATATCATTATACCATCTTTACAACCCTTGAATCCTAGCCAGGAGACCAAGAAGGTATATTTTAGTTTCACGTATGGCCCAAAAGCGACATTTTTTTTTTTATACATTGCGTCTTCGGTGATTGGGAGATCCTACTTATTAAAAAAGGGTAGAAGATGACAAACATTAATTTAGAATATCTATATACTAATTTGATGTTTATAATATTTTATCCCCTTCTATCCCCCTTTTTAATAAATAGGATCCTCTGATCAAATAATTTATAATCTGGAAACTGTGACACATGTACGCACATTAAAGGTACTACGGGATCATATATATATATATATATATATATATACTCTGAAAATAGATGCTAAGAACTAAAGCCTGATTGTCACAGCTGGTGAATTTAAAAAATGCAATCTGGACATGGGGACACTCTAGAAAAATGATATTCAATAAAATTCTGTTTTAGACTAGAAAAAAATGTTGCAGAAACGTATTGAATGCTTTAGACTGCTTTTGGATCATCTTGCATGAATTGAGCATGAGTTTTTGAGTGACATAAAAGATTCAAAGAAGGCAGGGAGTCTGTGAGGAATGATGAAAAGTGTGGGAGGAGTAATGAAGTCAGAACATCAAAGTTGATTAGTCAAATAAAGAATTTCATGAATAAGGACTGTTGTGTGTCTATAGAGACAATAAGTATACAATTTGATGTCAGTGTGGGAACTGTACACATAATTATTCGCAAGGCAAGTGTGGAAGATTTGCATGAATGCACTAGTCCACAACTCCATCCATGTCACTGACTATTTGACCAAGATAAACATCAAGACAGTTCCTCACCCTCCCTTAGTGCAGACCTTGCTCCCTGTGACTTTTGGTTATTCCATAAGCTCAAGGAAAACCTTAGATGCTATTATTATGAGACAATTGAGGAGATGAAAGAGGCTGTGGCAAAGGTTATTGACATGCTCACACAAGAGGACTTCCATAAGTCATTGGAATGGTACAAAAAGTGCATTGCAGCTGGAGGAGATTACTTTGAAAATGACTTGAGTTTAATGTGTGTACTAGCAATAAAAGTACCCATACGAAAAATGTCTGGAAACTTATTGAAGGCAATTTGTTTAACATTTATCATGTGCATTAAACTGTTATTTGCAGTCAATTGATGGTTAGATTGAAAATTTTAAAAAGATAGATTTTGTCGTTTAATATAAAAAATTTTTTTTTTATTTTGAATGAAGCAAAGTTTCCTTACGAACAATTGCGGCTATTTTTTTCTCGGCCGCTCTGTCAGCATATTACTCTTCATACAATATGTCTGAGTTTACAAATAAAATTTCAAATAAACAAAAAAGAAGATTCAATTACCTGCAGATGCTTCTGCTTCCGACGCCTTGCCTTCCTGACCCTCAGTAGGAGGTGGAGGAGGTGGTGGCGGACCAGTTGTTGGCGGGGGAGGTGGTGCCGACTGTTGCTCTTTCTTCTCTGGTGACTCTGCCTTGTCGTTACCATTGCACTTAGTGTTGTCATCAGCACTGTCTCCTTTAGTAGCCTCGGTCTGGGGTGATGGCGACTTCTGGGGAGGTGCTGTCGCTGGTGGGATACTGCCAGCTTCGGTATTGGATTCCGAAGCAGAGGCAGCCGACTCGCTTGGACTCTCAGTGCCACCTCCATTTTCACTGACGGCTTCTTGGGAAGAATCCGGATTTGGTTTCTCCTAAAATGTTCAAAGATAAATTAAAAGAAAATTTTTTTTTTTAATAGATAATAGGACAACTCTACTGCTTCAATTTTTAACAACAATTATCAACAAAATATTAAAAATAAATAAAACATTTTTGAAACACTCGCTTTAAAAGGACACTGGGTACTTTTACCTCTTTGAATCCGACCTTACATTTTCAGCCAATCTACAATGGATCATATCATTTATTTTTCTTTGAATTTCAGTTTTTCAAAGAAAGTTCAGGGAGTTGTTGTCTGTTTTATGGCAGATCTAAATTTAGCAGAACAGAATTATTCAGCTACAACTGGGTCGCACATTCTCACATCTAATATATATATCTTGGGTCTCCAACTCTCTCCACCCCCTTCCCATTCCTCCAAGATAGCAGGTAGGTTTATCATTCTTTCAGCTAAGCTAAAGCCTACAGCCAACCTGCTTATTTGAAAACGCTCTACTACTGATACAGTTGAAATAAATTTATAATAAGATTTTTGTCTGATTTTTTGTTTTATTGTTTTTTTTTTACTTTTAACTTTTATTTTTGCTCTGCTACACACTGCGCTCTCATATTTAAGATTTCCTACAGCAATTACTCCATCCTTTACAGACCTAACAGACACTATAAAACTATTTACATTCTATTTAGGCAGTATTTTTTCATTTCAGCAAACATTGTTAAAATTAACAGAAAGCTTCTGCTTAATTATACTTTTTTTTTTTCAATTTTTCTTATTTGTGTTAGAATCAAAACAAAGCAAAAAAAAAAAAAGTTTCATATGCATCGCAACCATTTTCAATATTTACCGAATCATCATTAGGTAAAAAAAAAAAAAAAAAATGCAGGAGAAAATAAATGAATTTAAAAATGTACCTGTGAAACGGCCGAATGAAGTCAGATGTCAAGAGAACACTTTCACACTGTTCCAGGAAAGGCGTTAACAATTTAAATTCTGTGATGCCAGAATTAGCATCACAGGATAAAATATTTTTTACGTGAAACATTTTAAAATATTATTACTGGTTTCATAGTCAATATTATTAATTTTAGGTTGTTGAGTTTTGATGTAGACAGATTTGAGTATTTTTAATTTTTTTAAAATTGGTTTTGGGAGGTATTATTTTAGTGTTACTAACTAGGATTTGTCTGAAATCGGAGGAAGGAGGACAGTTATGTTTCTATAGATGGTAAATTGAGATAGATTTTACAAGATGCATGGAGAAGCAGCAAGATAGGGTAGTGGTCATAAAACCAATGTAGCTATTAGCTTTAATATTATTATTGGAGTTACATTCTACCAAAGAGCATTTGAACGTTTTACTGTAAAATTTTGGGTTTTAAATTTCTTATAGTAAATAGCAAGTCTAATTTTATTATTGCCAATTGGGGATATGTATCTGTGTACAATATTTTTAAGGCTTTTTCTAATTTCAAATTTAAAATCGAAAATGCTCATGATACATATGGAATTTATATTAATTTTCAATTCAGAATATTAGCTAAGACTCATCTTAGCTACCTTCTACCCCAGACTCTGACACTGATCTCCTTGAACCCCCAATGTCTAGAAACTAGGTACTCCTTTCCAAATTCTCTATCTTGATCCCCGCCCTGTCAGATTAACTATTCATGACGTCACTGTGTAGCTCAAAGGATCTACTGCTTTCATACTGTCATTTATTTTCTAGCTAATCTCTCTTGCTGATCTCGGGGACAGTCTTAAGTATTCCACACTCTTCCACTACACTGATATCCATATCCACTGGTACATCAATACAAACCTCCAACATCTAAAGTGTCTATATGCTATTAAAAATACTCCAGACATCATTGATGCCCAAATGTTATCAAAAAGGCACGTCATAATTGTCGTCACAACAAACACTAGAAAGTAAAGATATCACAAATGATAGAGACAATTTTCTAAAAGTATAATGAAGCAGAGATTTCTATTGTTTTTAACAACATTTGCTTACATAAAAAAATGCTGCCTAAACACACAGCTATATATTTCATATATATATATATTGAATTGAACATTTTAACATTCTGAAAGAAATAAACGGTAAGATGAACAACATCTGGGAATTTGGAATATAAACTTTTTGTCATTTATTTGTATATGTTCTGTAGTTATATTTAACATACACCAAGCTTCATAAATAAAAGTATCTGTATAAATAAAGGGTGAAATATAACTGAATAAGCATATTTTTCCCATAAACACATACACGTTTCATGTATTCACATAAAATTTTATAAGGAGATCTATTATTTTATGTAGCAAGCAGAGCTAGGTAGTAAATTACGAAAATATATTTGGCAATTAAGTTACACAAAATTTACCACGCTTCATCCTCATGACTTTTCAAGCTAAGGCATTGGCCTGACAAGTCCTTATGAAGATGAAATGTGGAAAATTTTGTCTATTCTAATTGCAATATATATATATATATATATATATATATATATATATATATATATATATATATATTGTATGTATGTATTACCTGCCTCATGGTCAGGTCACCGGCGACTAAACTGGTTCCCCCCACCAGACTTGTTTGGTGAGGAGGGGGGATAGTCTCACTGAAGGATTAAAAACAAGACCTACCAAAGGGCGAATGAATCCTTTTTCGGGGTCAACGGCCAACTAGTACCGTATGTGTTTGTGTGTATGTATGTGTGTGTGTTGGGGTGGAGAGGGCTCCTGTAAGCCGTGGTGAAAGCAACCTTTCTAGGAGAAGCAAATCTCTGATTTAAAAAAACCATAAAGTAGGAGACCAGTACCCGCATTAAGATGATCTGCAGTTTAACTTGTTGCTGGCTATCTTGCTCTTGCTTGTTGCTGGATCTCAACATTTTGAACCGAGAGAGAGACTTTGCTGTTGTACAAAGCTAAGACTCTGTAACATCATATTTGTATAGATACTCCCTCAGGCATTTGTCTATTAAAATGGTCCTGTGGCGACGGAAGTCATTTTTGGGCTCATGGACTTTAAGTGTCTGAGGGAGTGGCACTCGTCTGACAAGACGTTGCAATCATCATGTATGTACCACCATGTACATGTTATTATTTACCTTTGTGCGTATAAATTGGTAGGTCTCTGTTTATGTATACACCTCTATGCATGTCTGTGTGAGTAAAATTGTGTACCTGTGTTTTTGCGTGTATCTGTACATGTGGAGGGTGCTGTGTGTATGTATGATTCTTGGTCTATTTCTGTGTGTATGTTTTTTTTTTTTTTATAAAGTTTTTAATATATATTATTAGTACAGTAGAACCCCGGGATACGGTGGCCCTAGGATACATTTTTTTTCAGGTTCCGATGTGGAATACAATGTTTTTCCGGCCCCTGATTACGGTATTTGCTCCACCTTACAGTGTTATCTATAATATTATTTGATTATAAACATATGTATTATATACTGTACTGTATTTTGTTACTAATTTTTAATGCCGTATCCTGAAGTTCTACTGTAATTCACTTCTTATTAAACATGTTAAATTATTCATGACTCTTTTACAAGCATTTTATTAATATTTGTATTTTTAAGTTTTAATTAATAATACTTTTAATATTTCAAGATTACGATTATTCATTGTGTTCGAGAATAGCCATGTTGTCTACTAAAACTTTTCTAAATTGAAGCCGTAAACAGCAATGTTGATTAGTAAGGTGTTTAGCAAGGGCATCATTTTCAGAAAGATGCATGGTTAATCTACGACAACATGATCCAGTTCTTGCCTGAAGCAAAAAATTAATTAGAAGGTTGGAAAAAATCCAAGCCAGAATGAGTAGACATGAATTATCTATGTTGTTCAACAAAAAATATGTATAAAAGAATACTGCACACACACACGCACACACACACAAGAACCTTGTAAATGTAAAAACATCAACAATGTGAGAACACGCTTAAAAATTTTTTTTTTTTTAAAAACCCAAAACCAAAAGCAAGCAATATTAATAAGCCGAGTAAAAATTCCTGTTGATAGCAGTCAAGGTTTTAAAAGCTTTGCATTCCACAAAAAAAAAAAAAAAAAAAAAAAAATCCAAACATTCTCTATAAATAAAAATAGTCAAAACAAGAAAATTGACAATTGGTGAGTCTCGATTCTCCAGACGGCAGATTGAGACCCGGTTAAAAGTGGGGAAGGGAGAAAGACAATAATCCAGAAATTTCAGATTAAAACTTCAAAGGATGATTAGTAAAAAAAAAAAAAAAAAAAAAATGGAAGAGAACATTGCCTCTGCCAAAAAAATGTGCATAACATTCAAGAATAAAAATAAAAGAATTTGTTTTACATAGAGAAAAGGGGGAGAAAATTTATCAGCAACCACTTTTTTTTTTTTTTTTTTTTTTTTTTTTGCTACTACAGGCGTAAAGATAACGGAAGTTGAGGATCGGAAGATAAAACATGCAATTGTCTGAAAAGGGATTCTTGATTCTAAACTTTTCAAAGTTTTTGAGACAACGATAATTCGGATTATTCAGATAACAATCATCATCATCTTGATTTCAATTCATGAAATCACAAACTGTTTTCAAGTGAATCGTTTTGAACTGAGGAATCTTTCAATTCTATCAATATTGGAAGGTTCCAAAGTTTGAAAACATGCCCCTGAAGAAGGTTGGAGGTTACTTTGTGAATATAATGACCTCGATGTGAACAGTGGTCTGAATAATCCAAATCGTCATGGTTACTTGTACAGTTTATAGCTCATAAGCTGAAATACAAACATACTATTGCTATAAAGTTAGGTTTATGTACATGATTATATTTGTGACGGGACAATTCAAATATTTTTCCCCGATTCCGTACTAAATTACCGATTCCAAAATTGTCATTTTTTTTCTTCCAATTACCGTAAAAGCACATGGTAAATGTGCGTATATTCTATCAAACATAAAAACACACTTGTAGAAGTATGAGCTATAGATTTTAGCTTCACTGATAATTCAAAATAAATTAAATATTTATTATTTTATTTTTACTGCCAGAAGTGGAAGGTTTTGTTAAAAAAAAAAAAAAAAATGAAAGGAATTATTTTTGGCATCGGAAAATAGGCACAAATTTTTCTGATTCTGATACTCCAAAAAGTTCCAGTTTTTTTCAATTCCGGTCAATCATTTCAACACTAGTTTATGTATATTTTCTCTACATACAAGATCATTTCCTAAACTAATGAACGGATCATTACGGATTTGGAAACATACATTCTAAAAAAAAAAACAGGAAGTAATATGAAAATGGGAACCAGAAAGTTAACGTTCAATCTGGGAATGAAATTCCTGGTTCTGTCGCCTTTAGTTCTATGTTATAAATAAACAATCTTCTGATAAAAAATAATCAAAACATCTGTGTTTCTTTATAATTGGTAAAATAAAAAAGAAAAGAATTGCTTTGGAATCGGAAATGAGACTGAAATTTTTCAGATTCTGATACCCACAAAAGTTCCAATTTTGGTTAACCGCCTCAACACTAGTGCATATATTTTTGGAACCGTAAAAACGTGTGTGTGTGTGTGTGGAAGATGATCAATAGATTTTAGTTTTACTGTTAGTTTAAAATCTACAAATATTTAGCATTTTATTCTTAAAATCAACACTGGAGAAGTAAGTTTAATTAAAAGAATCACTTTTGGCATCAGAAAATAGGCACAAAATTTTCCGATTCCAATCCCTTAAAAAGTTGATTCATCGTCCCAATACTAATGTACACACACACACACACACACACACACACACACACACACACACACACACACACATATATGTATGTATATGTATCTATACAGGGTGACTCAAACTATCATTAATAAAATTCATAAAGGTGTTACTGGACGTACTATCCATCTGTCTCATGTATATGTAAGTGACATGTTTCTCTGTTTTCTGTGAAGAACTAAACATCAGCTGCCAAGTGGGTTTATTAACAGATAAATTGAACCTCAGTTCACAATGACAATACGGGTGTATAAGAGTTTACACATGCAGCATTAAGTAAAAATACAAAATTACTGATTCCAATTCTCTATAAATCTCTTAATATTTAACTATAAAGTTGTACCCCCCCCTCCATTATCTTAAAAACACGTTAAATGTGCAGATATGGTCTCAAACGCAAGAATATACTTGTGGAATGTGATCTATAGATTTTACTTTTACTAGTGGTTAAAAATCAATAAATATTTATTATTTCATCATTACTACCAGCAATGAAAGATTTTGTTTGAAACAAAATAAAATAAAAAAAAACAAAAAAACAACTAAATAAATCGTTTTTGGCATCGAGAAATGGGCAAAATTTTTTCTGATTTCAATATACCCAAAAGTCCTGATTTTTCTGGTTTTCAATTCCGATTGTCTGAACACTATCAGGTGAATCATTCAATGCGTGTTATAGTATACTGTTCTAGTTCTGCATATGAAATAGATAAACCTTATTCTAACAGGATAACAGGTAAAATAAACATGGGTCCGGTTCTGCTATCTGTTCCGAAGAAAGGTGTAAGCATCATGATTGGCAGAGCTCAATCGAAACCCAATTGGCATCCTATTAATGTTGGCCTTATATTTTGTTTTGTGGACAACATGAGCAGCTATGACAAAAGAAAGAATCACTTGTTTGTCCATCCGTCAATTGCTAAGTCTAATATTTTAATCACTAAACTTTAAAACGATGCAAGCCCCAGAAATTTATGTCTTATCTAATAAAGTTATCTTGTTGAATTTTCTATCCCAAATTTATGTATAAGTGATTAAGTTAAAAAAAATAAGGATTGGGCCTCTATGGGAATTTATAATAAGAAAACTTGGTGTAAAGTGATGTTCCAGCCTCTGCTGTTGAATTCTATATAACTAAGCTTACTGTATATATCCTGCTGATTAGACAATATACACAGTTTATTCTCTTCTTTCTCATGTTAATTAATGGTGGCCTAGAGGCTGAATATCAGGTTGCAAAGTCAAAGGTGATTGTGTATTAGGTTCAAATCTTTCAGCTGGCGATAATCATCATTTCTAACACTGATGATTGCATCAGTATCAAAACTAGTTTTTGTAGGTAATAATATTAAATATTCATGTAAAAATAATGCATTATTATATATATATATTTTCAAACAAACATATACACACAGAGTACTTTGAAAATAGTCTTATGGCAAGTAAGTTACACAGAAACGTTTATTTTATTCACAAGGGAAATAATCTATTAGACTGATGATCTGTCATAGGAATGAAACACAAATGTTTTTTGTAGCTTACTTGCACCTAGTATATTTTTTTTATAATTCTATAAAGTTCTATGCATGTATTTAGCACCATTGAACTAAATATTGAAAAATAAAGGCGTCACATTTTATGATACAAGTGTATGTTTGTGTGCATACACACACACATTTGTATTATAAAAGATGACATACATATGGCGGTGTGTCAGTTGGAACAGCAAAAACCATCTGATCATCTTAGGGATGATGGGTGACTCATGCTAGGAGTTTGTTTTTAAGTAAAGCTTTGCACAGAGCCATCCTCACTCTCCAACCAGCCTGATCCATCGGCAGGTTAGAGTCTAGACAGCCAGAGGCCAAGTGGGATGCAGGAGTTGCTAAAATTGTCAATTCCCTCTTACATACACCACTTAATATTCTCAAATGGTCACCCATCTGGTATTGGCCAGGATCAGTATTGCTTAACTTTAGTGATCTAATGAGAACTGGTGTGCCAAAGTGATTATACTATATATATACACACACACACACACACACGATACAATAGAATTATGTATATAATAGAAATGAAGTTTACATAAAAATAAAATTGAAATAATGTAAAAAAAAAAAAAAAAAAAAAAAAAAAAAAATGACTTTGAAAGATGTCTGAACTATTGGTCAATACTATTTGTATCTAGATACCCCCCTTCCTGTCACGTTTTAAATTTCATAAAATGAATTCAACAAAAAATTGAGAAAAATAATGTGCCATATCTTGTGCATTAGCCAGAATGTTTGTATCAGACGAATGTACTTTTCTCACTTTTGTAGATGAGAAAAACGAATATAAGCCAGAGAGAGAGAAGTGTTGTTCTCAAAAACTCCTCAGCATCTCAAATAAGAGAATGCTGAGAAGAATACTGTCTATGGATGAAATTCAATGTAAATCTGAAATATCTGAATTTTCAAATGGGAGATACTGCCTATTTTATGCTGCCTACAAAACTCTTTAAAGAGAAATCAAAATTTACAGAATATTAATTAATATGTATTGCTAAAATCTGACAAAAATTAGAGCTATCCAAATTTTAACACAGGGCTTCCACCTCTAAATTAAACTATATTCGGTTGTTCACATTTAAGGCCCTAAAATATATGGATTTTCTTTTGAAAAGTGAATAAAAAAAATCCATCAACTTGACAGCCACTTTCGTCCAAACATAAACAATCAAATAAATAGATATATATCTTTGATATATGCAACTTTTCAGAAGTTCAAAAAATCATGTCCAGAAACAACAGAAAAAACACACACTCACACTATTATCTCTACCTTTATATAAAAGTCACTTTGTGTGTGTGAGTTCCTTCCTCATAAGTTTTTTTTTTTTTTTTTTTTTTTTTTGCAAATTTCACATAAAGCTAATTTATATGTCTGGTAGTGTTCTTAGATATGTTTCGTACAGAAATTCATCTGATAAGTATCAAAAATCAGAAAATCCGATCCTAAAAATAGTCTTTTTTTCTTATAGATAAAAAAGAACAATTTTTGCAGGGGTATATTTTAAGTTACACCAGCAAAGGGAGATAATAAGATCTCAACAAATCATTTCTTCGTAAAAAAAAAAACAACAACAAAAAAATAAAAATAAAATAAAACAAATTATTGACATCTGGAGATATAGATCAGTGGTAGAGCATTCAACTACAGATCAAATAATACCCTATTCAAGACCGGGTGTACCTCACCATTTTATTTTAATATTTTTTTTATTAATGAGGTCAATTTACGATAAAAAAGAGGTACCCTTTAAAATCACCACAAATCATTTCTTTGTTTGCATATTTTAGAACTAAACATTCATCAGAAGGAACTTTTCCAGGACATTTATCGCCAAGCCCAAATAACAGCTGACATGATATTGTAAACAAACACAGACGGAATT
Organism: Euprymna scolopes; assembly: GCF_053919585.1. NCBI lineage: Eukaryota > Metazoa > Mollusca > Cephalopoda > Sepiida > Sepiolidae > Euprymna > Euprymna scolopes. Next base: position 79,804,952 of record NC_136514.1, read on the forward strand.
TGATGAATAACATTATCATCATCATTTTTTTTTTTTGCGAATTAATCCATAATCAAACTATTTCTTGTAATATAAAATATTCAATAAAGGATTGATTCTATAATAATACATACACAATCTATATAAATTAAAATATCATGTTTAAGCGTATTGTACGACCGAGCAACGCCGTGCATCCAGCTAGTTAGGATAAAAAACCAAAAAACAACAACATCAACTTCTTTTAGTCATTGGATGACATCTTTTATACTTATGGAGCCAGGAAAAAATACTTAAATATCAAGTTGTAAAAACCCAAGTAGACAAAGAGAATTATAAAAACAACCCGAAAATATTAAAAAAAACAAACAAAAAAAAAACAAAAAAAAAAAATACATGCAGACCAAAAAAAAATAACCCCCCAAAAAAACAAGAGGAGCAACTCTCAAATTTTTATGGAGAGTTACAATCCATTTATAAATCTCAAACAGTAAATTCCAAATTCTAATTTCCCTATTTAACTAAATGATATATCTGTTAAAGATACCACGTTAATAGGAATAGACATACAAATATTTAATCATTTTCACAAAGTTTGTCTTTTATTGGTAATACCTTGCGTACAATTATTTCAGAACAAAAAAAAAATATTCATAGCTCTAGTATTACACTATTGAGCTATTTAAATGAGAACATTATGCTTTTTATTCATATGTAATCAGCACCAAGTAGTTAAATCACATATAAACATATAAGCTTATCTATATATCAATCAGATAGTGTGTGTTATTTTGTGTATCACTCATCTTTTTTCTTCCCAGTGACTGTCGTTTAATTGTTATGACCTTCCATCTTTTGTAATAAATAATTTTACCAAGGATTCTTCATAAGTTTTGGTTTCAGTTTCGATTACAGCTGAAGGAACTCAAGTTATACACATATTTTTTTTCTTCGTAAGTTTTGGTTTTGATTCAAGCTGATGCACTAAAGTTATATGGATATATTTTTTTATGTTTTGAAATTACAACTTCATAATATACAAAAATCGATAGAAAATTGACTCTATAATAATATATATGAAATTTGCATAAATTAAAATATCATATTTAAGTGTATTTTATGACCGGGCTATGTCAGGAGTTCCTGGTTCCTGCTAGCTTAGATAAATACTTTTGTAGTTTTAACAAAAGAGCTACAATAATATCAAGGCATTTCCATTTATGCTGAACATCCACAGAATGTCAACATCAATATATTGCATATGAAAGAGTCCACTGTGGAATTTCCACATACAAGCTTTTATATATATATATATATATATATATATATATATATATATATATATATATATATATATATATATACACATTGCTAGTTGTGTATTGTTTTTACTGGAAACAAAGCATTAAACAATGTTTTTAAGTAAAAATATCTTTTATGTCCAATATTATGGATTATAAAACAAAAAGGTCACTTAATTGAACCCTTTATTGCCAGAAGTACTATTTGGCGGTAAAGGATAAAAAAAAATGTTTATGCACTGTTTTTATTTATATTAATTTCTTCAAATTTATAAAACCTGTGTCCGAGAAAAAAAACAGAAAAAAGAAAAAAAATTCTTTAGACTTATGTAAAATTCAATTTGCATACTGATATCATAAAATCTACCTCAGTAATGTGTACTCTGCCTATTCCTTTTTTGTCAACTAATCACGTTTCAATTTGTACAAACCCCAAAAAACAGCATAACATTTTTAACAGTAGAGAGATGTGCAGGCATGATTTTTTCTTTTGTTATCTTTGTGGATCAGTGAGCCATTTGTAATCATGCAACAGGCCATTGTTGATACATGCACCATAGGTTAGCCACCCCCAAACAAGATAATTAGCAACCCACCCACTATTGCAGGAGACAAATTCAATAAAATATATTAACACAAGACACAAGCAAACGCCACCTTGCACAGGACATGTCACAAACATAAAACATATTTTATTGGATAACATGTTTCTTGTTCGATAAATACGAACCTGTCCATTTTTGCTGAAGTTTATTAATAGAAAATATATTATTTTGATTACCAGTTTCATCTTGGTTGTTATATTCACAATATTTCGGATGATGCCCCCCCCCCCCCCCGAACTGTTTCAGGTGCTTCTTTTCGAACTTTGGAATCTTTATGTCAAACCCAGAAACTTATACAAAACTTTGAATCGAACCATTTATTTAATCCAGAATTGTTCACGTGAACGTATAGTGCAATGGATAAGTGCTGATTAACAATCAGATTTAAACGAGTCTTCTGGATGCTAAAGATCCAATCTTTACTACAGGTATTAATAACTAAAAACAACATAAAAACAGTTGTATGCAGTTATAACTGACAGAACGAGAGCAATCTACGCCAATAGATTAAATAAAGGATTCAATTCAAAATTTAGATTCCCAGATATGCCTGAAATTAAGAGGTTACATTGGTTGGTTTGGTTGTTTTGTTTTACGGCATATCAACCCTTTTTGGGGTATCTCATGTTGAAGCCAGTAATTTTGGTAAAATGTTTTATGCTTCAAGTTCTTTATATCTTCAAATATTTATTCATGGTGTTTGGTTTGATTGTTTTATAGAGGAAAATTGTTTTTGTTTTTGGCTTTGCAGAACATGATTGAGTTTTGCAAAGGAGTAAAAAAAACAAAAACAACATCGATGTTTGTTTTATTTAATTCAGGAAGCCAATATCTTCAGACCGCCTAATCTGTAGCACCATCAAAACTTTGCAAATATAACAAGGATGAGAATAATAGTCTGAATAACACAAAGTATCAATCCTTATCCAAAAAATTCTGAAACGATAAATGATGTTTTACACAATACGTTTTTTTTTTTGCATGACAACATGTTCTGCGTAAGGTGTCCGAATTTCTCTCCTGCAAGTTGTTAATTATGTTATCATCAAGCCATTTAAAGCCGAGGTCTTCAGTGACCCCTTCCCATCACCTCTTCCCATCACCACTACCAACACCAAATCCCATTCTACCAGGTTTAGTTTATCCAATGCAAACTTTTTTTAATACCCTGGTTTGTGTGCTGTCTTGATTCGGAGCAGGAGTTTGAGCCTCTGGACTCTGCTGTTCGTGTGGACCCTCTTTTGTCGACGTAGGTCCTGGCGGTGCCGCGGCCTCCGACTCTGCTTCCATTTCTTGCGGGTCCGCGGTTTCGCCAGTAGTGGAATCCTTTACAAAGGGAAATGGGTGGACAAGAGGACAATATGAAAAACGAAATTTCACAAACAGTATCAACAATAATATCATAATCATGATGATGATGCCAGTAGAGAACGATGGTTACAGGGTGTGGGAGGAGGAGAAAAGAGCGAGAAAGAGAGAGAAAGAAAGAAAAGTGGTGGTGAAACAAAGAAAATGTGCAGTAAGAGTGACTGAAATGACAATGAATGGTTTAGTTCGTTTTACGGCATATCAACCATCTATGGATTATTTAATGCGGAAAAAGTTATCAAATGGAATTCTGTACGTAGGATAATTATTTTATATTTCCGGAATATACTGCTCTCCATTGGAATTTGATTGGTTGTTTTGATTTATGGCATATCAACTAGTGATGGGACAATTCCAATAGTTTTCCTAATTCCGATACAATTACCAATTCCATACTAAATTACCGATTCCGATTTTTTATAAATCTCTAAATATTTAATTAACAAGTTATTTTTTCCCCTGATTACTGTAAAAACACATGTTAAATGTGCATACATTTTTGTAGACGTAAAAATATACCAGTCGGAGATTATCAATAGATTTTAGTTTAACTAGTAGTCTAAAATCAATACGCATTCATCATTTTACCATCAGTACCAACAATGGAAGATTTAGTTTTAAACAAAATCAAAATAAAAAATAAAGAATCAAAAGAATCATTTTGGCATCAGAAAATGGGCACAGATTTTTCTGATACTGATTCCATAAAGTTCTGAGATTCCCAATTCCGATTAATCGTCCCAACATTAATATCAACCCTTTTCAGGTTATTTAATGTAGAAATACAATAATCTTGGGAAAAAGTTTCTCCGCTTCAGATTCCTCAAATTTTCATTCATAGTGCTTAGCTTGGTTGTTTTGTAGAGGAAAATTGTTGTTTTTGTTTTTAAATTTGCAGAATATGACTGAGCTTTGCAAAGAAAGGGGAAAAAACCTCAACAAATTCATAATATTTGAATTATTTGCTGCACTCTTCTCATCATGTGTATTATTTTTATGTTTTGGTCGATATAATCTCTGACCTTGTACAGGTGTATCCTGTTGAACTCTGTAATCTGCACAGAATTTCAAATGGAACCCTTTATTAATTCTTCTGAAAAGTTTCAAAACAGAAGTCGCTCGGATCAGTATATATGCTAAATTATTAAAAACTTTAACACCTTAAGGCACACACAACATTTCCTAGTACCTTCCTGCACCTAGAAGTGAAGCTCATATTACCAGGGGGGGGGGTAGCATGCTCTTGTTCAGTCAGCCATGACTAGGTAGAAGTCCTAAGTAATTCGCAATTGTATTTTAAATGTCAACTGCATTGAAGATTGAACCTTCAACCTCAAAAAGAGTGTAACTTACAATTGAATTTTACCAAATACTTTATCCACTACACCACGAGTCCTAGTGGACTGTCAGTTTGAATTATTTTTGAGTTATTTCCCTTTGTTTCTTGAAATTGTTTTCAAAATAGTGGGCAAGGCAGTCACTCTTCAGTAACTTATAAAATTTGATTTTCTTATTTCTAAAATAAAACTACTTGATCAATTGACGTGATTTTTAGAATATGATATTTTTGTTTCATCATGGGTATGTACACCATACAGATATTTCTTTATTTTTGTTTTTTAATATAGGAGGAATTCTGGACAAGAATGTTTAAATAGATGGAAATGAAGATGAATAAATGTTTATTTAACATAGTTAAAAAAAAAAAAAAAATGAAATTTTTCACAAATAATTTAAATAAAATAAATGTACTGAAAAAAAAAAAAAATTAGCATTTTTGCATCCATTCTTTTTGCAGATTGTTATCCTCATCTTCATAATTGTTGTTTCACCATGTTTTGGCCAACTCATCCCCCGACCTTCTTGCAAGCGATTAACCACGACGGGATAGGAATGCTGAGTCTTGTAACTTATCCTCAGTAATTACTGCCTTCCATAATTGTTGTTAGACTCAGCATTGCTATCCTGCCACGGTTAATCACCTGAAGAAGGTCAGAGGATGAGTTTGCCGAAATGTGGTGAAACTATGAGGATGAGGATAGCAGTCTGCAAAAAGAATGAATACACAAAATATAAAACCCCATCTCAAAGGATTCCAAAATAAATAAAGTGTGCATTTGTCTAAATATGATTAGATTACACAATAAATACGAACTGAGTAGGCGACATTGCCGAAAAAAATAATAGAACATAATACAGTGAAGTCTTCTGAAAAGTTTCAAAACAAAAGTCGCTTGGATCAGTATATATGCTAGTTCATCAAAAGCTTTAACCCTTTGAGGCACACCCGGCATTTCCTAGTACCTCCCTGCACCTAGAAGTGAAGCTCATATTACCATTTCTATTGTTATTTTTTTCATCTTTATTTTCAAATTAGAAATCAAACTAAGAAGCCGTATTTCCCTTTTATGAATGCCTGGCTTGAATGAAAATCAAAAATATCATTGAACACTTTTTGACCCAAATGAAATAGACTTCTCCAAATACTTTGTGTAACAGTTTCAAAATATGTATGCTTATTGGAGTCTACTCTTATTTTGCAGGTTTAAATTCAATAAAATGCAAACAAGGAAGTCTGAGCAAAAATTCACCATTACAGAAACTGACATACTCTGCTGGATCTCAGGAATTACACTGCTCGTCCACATCTGTAACTGTGGCATCGCTACTATTGATGGCAACATGAGGGAATTGCAGATCAAATTGTTTGGACATGCATTGAGGGCTTACAGCACCATCGTGAAACTCACTTTGAAATTAGAAGTCATAGGGAAACTAAAACGGACCATAAAATCAGCTTTCACACAGCCTAAGCATGTAATCAAGCCAAACAGAGATAAAAATGCATTATTGAAGATCTTGCTATAACTTGAAACTAACGCAAAAGAAGAAGGAATACAATACGTCCAAGGATGGAATACAGTACGTCCAAGGATGGAATACTGTTGCCATATCTGGGCAGGAGCTGCTAAAAAAGCCTACCCTGCCTTGACAGAGTACAAAATAGACTTCGTGGCTTAGTGGGGGATGCCCTTTTTTCTACCCTGCAAGCTCTCTCCCACAGAAGAGACGTTGCGAGCCTATCCTTGTTTTATCGTTATTTCCATGGCAGGTGCTCGTCTGAACTCCAATCTCTGGTTCCCCCTCGCCAATCTTTCACGAAAAACACCCGTCTAGCTGAATCCACTGTGAAAAATTTCCCCCACTCTATATCTGTGCCTAAATCAAAACGCGGATTCCATGAACAAAGCTTCTTTCTTAGAACTGCACGCCTGTGGAACTCTGTTCTGTCTGCCTGCTTCCCACCAGACTACAACTTGGATGTCTTCAAGTTTAATGTTAACAAATTCCTAATGAACTGCCGCCTTAAGTAAACACTTCATCAAATCTCCACACTAACGTAATGTACTTGCAATAACCCTTATCCCTGAGTGGCTTCCGGGCCTTGATAAGTGGTGATCACTGTGTGAAAAAAAAGTAAAATAAAATAAATAAATAAATAAAATTAAATAAAATTGTTCAGTGTGGAGGCAGACCCCACAATATTATTGTTTCCACTTTCTTTAAAGTACTTTGGTAATCTAGTTTTAGAAAATAAATTCACATGGATCCCCATAACCATATATTCAATAAAGGACAGCTAAAACTTAAAAAATACATAACACACCTATACAAAGTTGGTATTTTTAATAAGTTTTTTAACTGGGGGAAAATAATATCTAAAATTTAGAAAAAAAAAAAAAAAAAAGATTCATTAAGAATTAAACACGTTTTTTTTTTAAGTCATCATGTATTAATACAGCTCAGGAAATGAATAAACTTTTTTTTCAAATTGAAAAACGCTAACTCCAGATTTCATCTATTGCTTCTTTAACTTATCATTTCTCTACAAAGAAAGTGGGGAAAGAGAAACTTTGTTTTAGTAAGGCTCTGGAGGCTTCCTTAATTCTATTTGGTGCTTTCAGTAGCATGCTATAGGCTTTCTGAGCTTTATTTTTCATTAAAAGGGAATTTCTCTTTTAGAGAGGAGAAAAATTTCACATTATTTAACATCTTTTTAGGTTTTTTAATACCATTTGATAACCCTGCTAATATTATATATATCCCCAAAGCCAGAGAAGTTTGTGAACCAATGTATGAAAACACAAAAACTACAAATATATATATATATATATATATATAAATAAATAATTAACAACCATGCAAATACAACATCATGACAACACTAAATTGAAGAACAGTGTCTTTCAAGTTATACTTTCATAGCAATCTGTCCAAAATTAAAAGAATTATAACTATTTAAATGCCCCCCCCCCTGCCTCCATATTTAAAAATTAAAATATTTCCGTTTTGCAAGAAATCTGAACCCTTTAACCTTGTAGTCTGGACTACAACTTGAGAACTGCATCAACCTTGTCTACCTTGGCATAAACTTGGATCGCACTATCATTCAAGGAACATGCAAAAAAAAAAAAAAAAAAAAAAAAAAAAAAAAAAAAATTTAATCAGCTCCTGGAACGACATCTTATGGAAACTGATCAACTCCAAATGGAGAACTAAGCTGTATTGCCTTGTCCCTGTGTTATTTCTTTTCAGAGTATGCATATCCTTTTTAGACAGTCTTATATATGTGCATGTGATTCTACATCTCATTAAAAAAAAAAAAAGGAGGTTAAATATTTTTGTCGTAATTCCAAAAAATTGTTTTGCTCCTTTTCCCCCCAAACAAGGCACATTGCGGCTTGGAACATAAAGGGGCTACTATTTGGGATCGTGTAATAAGGGAATTTGGAAGTTGAGCAGCAAAGATGTTTGTTCACATTACATTTAAACTTCAGCAGGATAGTATGGTTGGGGAAGCAGGAAGGGAATTCTAAAGTCTAGCAGTCTGAAGGAAGAAACTATTGCTGTAAAAGGCCTTTTGGTATCTAGGGACCTCAACAGTGAAAGGGTGAGATTTTGCTGCTTGTCAGGTTAGTCGGGAGTATGTATGTTGAGGAGGCACAAGTGCTATGAGTTCATCAGAATGGATTCCATTAAGGTACTTGTAAAACAAGCACAAAAATGCAACATTGCGGCCAGGAGACAGAGGTTAGAACTTGGCCGATAATGCGGCACCTATTAAATTCGAGATTCTTTTTTGGTCTCTGCCTAAAAGTGAGAGACTAGTGGTAGCTTCTTTAACCCAGATGTGACAACAATACTCCATGCATGGACAAATTGAGAATTTATAACGATACGAGGTTCCTTTAATAAGTTTCCAGACTTTTCTGTACAGACATTTAAAATTGTCGTAGACTCTTGAAAATTCAGTATGTTATTGCTATACATCTTATGAGATGACTAATATTTTTTATGATTTCAGATTCAAATGAACAGCTACAACAGGAATTGGAATACACTCTACTAAAGCCTTATTGTCACAGCTAGTGAATTTCAAAAATGCAATCTGGACGCGAGAACACTTTAGAAGAACGATATACAATGAAATTGTTTTAAACTTGGAAAAAATGCCACAGAAACGTATGGAATGCTTCAGATTGCTTTTGGACCATCTTGCCAGAATTCAGCATCAGTTTTTGAGTAGCATAAAAGATTCAAAGAAGGCTGGGAGTGTGTGGGGGATGATGAGATGTGGGGGTGGGAGTAAGGAAGTCAGAACACCAGAATTAATTGGCCAAATAAAAAATTTCATGGATAAGGACCACAGTGTGTCTACAGAGACAATAAGTGCATAGTTTGATGTCAGTGTGGGAACTCTACACACATTTGTGAGGAAATGAAGATGCAAAAGATTTGTGTGAAGTTTGTTCTAAGAGTGCTCAGAGAAGATCAGACTATTTGACCAAGATGGACATCAAGACACTTCCTCACTCTCCCTATACTTCAGACCTTGTTCCCTGTGACTTTGGCTATTCTTTAAGCCCAAGGAAAACCTTAGAGGTTGTCGTGAGGTTATGAAAGAGGCTGTGACAAGGGTCATTGACACACTCACACAAAAGGGCTTCCATGGAGCCTTCCAGAAGTTGTTAGAATGGTACAAGTGCATTGCAGCTGAAGGAGATTACTTCGAAGGAACTATAGTTTAATGTGTGTACTATCAATAGAAGTACCTATATGCAAAAAAAAAAAATAGCTCCTCGTATATGATACTATCTGGTGTGAGTAATTTTCTAGCATGGTAGAGGGAGCCCGCTTTCTTTGCAGCAGCCTTGGCAATGTTTTCAATGTATTTTTTCTATTTCATGCTATCTGTAAAAGTTAACTGCAAAGTTTGTAATATTTGCTGCCAGCAAGACTGTTATTTGTCATGGAAATTGGTGGTTGAGAGGATTTCTTGTATGTTTTAAAAGAAAGAAGCTTAGTCTTAGGTTAAATTCTCAATGTGAGCGACTGAAAAACACAATTGTAAATTACTTATGACCTCTTTCCAGTCATGGCTGATGGAACAAGAGTATGCTACCCCTGTGAAGTAAATTCTATCCAAATTTTCGAATTCAACAAAATACACCTGTAGAAGGTCGTATATTACATTGTCTGAAATGTTGTGAAAATACACTCAAATATATTCAACATGAAAACAGTAGTTCGAAAAATCCAAATAATGCAAAGATTAGTCTTTCTCTGCTCATCCTAGACTTCTCGTCACTGAACTCAGACAATGCTGGTTCACGAGAGGTGCAGCTGAAGATTGCACAACCTTGCTTTACCATGAGATGGAGGAATGTTAGTTGTTTTGCTTTATGACATATCAACCCTTTTCTGGTTATTTAATGTTGAAACTAGTAATTTTGGAAAAAAATTTATACTTCAAGTTCTTTATTTCTCCAAATATTTATTCATGATGCTTGATGAGGTTGTTTTGTAGAAGAAAATTGCTGTTTTTGTTTTTGACTTTTTGGAACATGAGTTTTGCAAAGGGAAAGGAAAAAAAAACCCAGTAAGATCAATTTTGATGCATTTTTGATCAGAAAGCCAAGTTCTTATTGAGCTGTTCCCTTAAATAATCCAAATTCAAACCAATCTAGACCATTAATGATAACTACACAACCACCTTACATTCATTAATCCTTATCCTAGAGTCACCTCCAGGCCTTGATAAGTGGTGACTCCTTTGTAAAAAAAAAAGAAAAAAAAAAAAAATTTTCATTTTTTCAAGTAACTTTGCATTAAATTATCGCATAATAACAGGAATAACAGTTTTCGTTGAAAATATTGGCCACTGTTTGTGAAAAAAAATCATGAAACTTGCATCTGACACCTTCTGGTGTTTTACATAAACTAACCAGAAAATTCTGACGATATCAGAGTCCTTATTCTGCATAAGTACCAGAATTCCTTCTGTCTGTAGGAAGAAGGTTTGTAGGTTGTAATGTAAATGGTCTTGAGAAATTTTATGTTATATAATGAATGGGATCTATTGACAGAGTAAAATTGGATTTTGGATTTACTCACAATTCTCATTTCCCTTATTTTGTCCTTTAGTTCTCAAATTCCATGAGTAAAGTTTCTGAAAAAAGGGGAAGAATTGCTGTTTTCTGGATCAGAATCCATCCATCTAATACTTATTGTTGGTTAGTTTTTGACCTTTTTGTTTTTTAGCTCCTTACATCTAGTGACTTCATGCCTTGTCTGGAGGGATTTTCATTAAAAAAAAAAAAAACAAGTAACAGTAAAAGAATAACACTGAAACGAGAAGCACAACTTGCTAAACCAGATGTACAATTCAACCTATTAAAATCATCTAACTGCCCATTTTAGAAGATATATGCTGAGCAATTCAATCTTGCAATCTTTAACTAGTTCTACCAATGTATTCAGCATCAAACAAACCTCTCAAATGATAAATTTTATTCTTAGCTGGTGAAAACATAAAAACAAATTAAATATTTTAACACAAAGCATTTTAATGAGTGAAGGGGATAAAAGAGGGAGTGAAATAAAGAGTGCAAGAGAAAGAAAGAGTGTGAAAGAAAAATAAAATTGTAATAATTAGAAAGTGTAAATATTTTGATAAAAAAAAAGAGGGGAAAATTTTTTTTTTCCAAAATCAGAGCATGAGAAAAAAAAAAAGAAGAAAAAGTAATCATTGACGTGATATTTACCAAGTTGCTACTTTGGTCATCAACGTCCATCTTCTCGATATTGTCAATCTTCTCGTCATCTTTGGATTTATTTGAGGCTTCACTCTCCTGCATGTCCGAATCAGGTGGTCCCGGGGTGGGTGTTGAAGAACTTGCCGGCGTGGCCGGAGACATGCTTGATCCAACGGGCGGCGTAGGAGTAGGTGTAGGTTGCTGAGGAGAGGCAGACTGCTGCTGCATTGCTGCTGCAGCGGCTGCGGCCGCCTTCGCCTGTTGCTGTATTTGCTGCTGCTGTTGTTGTTGCTGAAGGAACTGCGTGTGACGCTGGCGCAATTCCTCCTTCACCTTCGTCAGCATATTTGCAAACACGTCATCGGTGATTTGCGGCTTGCTCTCACAAAGCTGTAATCACAAGAAACATGAAACGTCAATTGAAAACTGAAACTAGGTTAATTGATTTTCTGACTCTTCTTTCTATTATATTAACCAGTTGCTAGAGAGGTAGTCAAAGTGAGAGGGATATAAAGAGAGGGATAGGGACAGATAGAGGGAGATAATCAAGTGAGGGGGATCGATAGAGGGTAGTTGGGGGTAGGGAGAGGAAGAGTGAGAGGGAGGTAGAGAGAGATAGTCGGAGGGAAGAAAAGATAAGAGAAGTAGTTGCAGAGAATGAGTGAAAGAAAAAAATTAGTCACAGGGAGAGAAAAAAAAGATGTTACACTTTTTTTTTTTTCGATTTTGATAGACATTCAAATGTCAATATGACCATATTTTAAGGAACTAAAAAAAAAGATGTTACACTTTTTTTTTTCGATTTTGATAGACATTCAAATGTCAATATGACCATATTTTAAGGAACTAAAAAAAAAAGATGTTACACTTTTTTTTTTTGATTTTGATAGATATTCAAATGTCAATATGACCATATTTTAAGGAACTAAAAAAAAAAGATGTTACACTTTTTTTTTTTGATTTTGATAGACATTCAAATGTCAATATGACCATATTTTAAGGAACTAAAAAAAAAAAGATGTTACACTTTTTTTTTTTGATTTTGATAGACATTCAAATGTCAATATGACCATATTTTAAGGAACTAAAAAAAAAAGATGTTACACTTTTTTTTTTTGATTTTGATAGACATTCAAATGTCAATATGACCATATTTTAAGGAACTAAAAAAAAAAGATGTTACACTTTTTTTTTTTCGATTTTGATAGACATTCAAATGTCAATATGACCATATTTTAAGGAACTAAAAAAAAAAGATGTTACACTTTTTTTTTTGATTTTGATAGACATTCAAATGTCAATATGACCATATTTTAAGGAACTAAAAAAAAAAGATGTTACACTTTTTTTTTTGATTTTGATAGACATTCAAATGTCAATATGACCATATTTTAAGGAACTAAAAAAAAAAGATGTTACACTTTTTTTTTTTGATTTTGATAGACATTCAAATGTCAATATGACCATATTTTAAGGAACTAAAAAAAAAAGATGTTACACTTTTTTTTTTTTCGATTTTGATAGACATTCAAATGTCAATATGACCATATTTTAAGGAACTAAAAAAAAAAGATGTTACACTTTTTTTTTTTGATTTTGATAGACATTCAAATGTCAATATGACCATATTTTAAGGAACTAAAAAAAAAAGATGTTACACTTTTTTTTTTTGATTTTGATAGACATTCAAATGTCAATATGACCATATTTTAAGGAACTAAAAAAAAAGGATGTTACACTTTTTTTTTTGATTTTGATAGACATTCAAATGTCAATATGACCATATTTTAAGGAACTAAAAAAAAAAGATGTTACACTTTTTTTTTTTGATTTTGATAGACATTCAAATGTCAATATGACCATATTTTAAGGAACTAAAAAAAAAAGATGTTACACTTTTTTTTTTTGATTTTGATAGACATTCAAATGTCAATATGACCATATTTTAAGGAACTAAAAAAAAAAGATGTTACACTTTTTTTTTTTGATTTTGATAGACATTCAAATGTCAATATGACCATATTTTAAGGAACTAAAAAAAATGGAAGTGTGGTGCATCTCAAAAATGATAGGAATTGCTATAAAGAATACAAAAGGTTACCCATCACTTGATTTAATGGACATTGGGAACTTTCAGGAAATTTTTTTATATTTTTACAAAATTTGAATCAAACAAAAGTGACTTTTGTCAAATTTACTTAATGTTTCTGAAAAAGCCCAACGAAAGTGAACTGTTGGCAAGCAATAATAATAAAAAAACACTCACTGTACATTTTTTTATGAAAAACAATTACAATGAATAACTTTTTTCATAACCCCACCTTTTTGTGAAAACTTAAAAACGGAATCATGGACACTTGTTTAACGTCCATCCATAGCCTTGAGCCCCTGGAGGGGCATAGGCCATCTACAACTTGCTTTTGTAGCGAGGAGTTCTTTTTTTGGGGTGAGGGTGCTGGCCCCACGCCCAACCTTCCCAGAAGGTACATACAGCGCCTAGCCTTCCCAAATGGTCACCCATTTGGCACTGGCCAGGCTCAACGTTGCTTAACTTTGGTGATTTGACGAGAACCGGTATGTCAACGTGATTGTGCCATACTTGTTTAACATGCATTTCGCAAAAAATTTGGACAACAGCCACCAGAAAGGAAGTCCACAGTAAGATGAGGACTAGTCTATGTGCCTCCCATTCCAAGATGGATGGGCTGAAGGCCCGAATAACAGAAGCTGTTGCAACCATTGACAACGCAATGCTGGATTGTGTTTGGCAAGAACTGGACTATTTGCCTGATGTGTGTCATGTGACCAATGGTGCTGACATCAAACATCTTTGAAAATTTCATGAAAAACTTGAGATTACAAGCTTTCTGAACATACCAGATGCGTTTTTATATCCTTAATAGTTCTTGAGATATTCAATGTCAAAATGTGCCCAAGACTTTTAGAACACTCTGTACTAAAGAAAATTTTATTTGAAACTAGCAACAGAATAAAGGAAATACTATTTCAAATTACTAACAAACCCCCCAAAAATACTAAAAAAAAAAAAAAAAAAAAAAAAAAAAAAAAAAAAAGTAAGTATGAGGATCGAACCCGAACCGTTGAGGCAAAGTTGTAAATTAAAGTGTGAAAAAAAAAACCCCCCAAAAAACGTGCGACGTTAACCATTTCCCCACCGCGACATGCTAATGGAAACAAGTTTAAATTTATTTAATTACTTGGATTTAGCAGGTGCCCGTTTTAATGAATTAATGAGGTCAAGTTTGACTGCGGGATTTCATTTACTGCTGAACGCTTTTTTTCCCCCCCAAGATGTTATAGGAAAAAGACTAGCCCACATGTGGCGAGCGACAAATGTTGAATATTTATCTTCCCGAAATCAAGCAAATTAAATAGACAGGCGAGCTTCGTTGTTAACTGTGAGATATTACGATTTATATGTGATATAAAAAGTTTTAAAAAGTTGTGAAGCGACCGACTGCTTCTCTGAAAAAAGCCTTTTGTAGACATACAGAAAAAGCGAACACACATACAAACATACATACATTTTTGCTTTTATATTTATAGATTATTTAATTAAGTATTTATTTCGAATTATTTAATTAAGTAAAAATTCCAATTTAAAAAATTAGTCGGATTTTTTTTACAGATTAATAATTTTGGGACACCCTGTATATTTTCTTGCTTCAACAGTGTTATTTTTAGCAAACACTTTGATGATCAGAGGGAGTGTAGAATAAGGCGAAAGAAAGTGATTTCTAATACCTTTTTCAATTCTTCATGAAAAGCTTCACTTGTTTCTACGAATTTCCGTTTTTTTGCCTCATGTCTATCTTCAATCAACTTCAATTCTGACTCAAGTTTTTTCTGGAATATAAAATCAAAACATGAATTCATTATTTAACAAACAATCTAATTTAAAACTAGCTACACCCTAACTGGTGATGCCTGGGAGTATTTTTGCTTTCAGTTTTGTCACCTTCCACCTTTTATTAAGCAAAATTATTATTTTTTAAATATGATTTTGAACATTAAATTTAATTATTACAGTATTGTTTAGTCATTAAATTATTAATTGAACTGATATGAAATTATAATTGTCTATATTATATTTCACTTTGTCTGTTCCATTTTTTTCTTACACGCTATGCACAGTTATGGATTAGTATTTAATGCAAAAAATGAGCACAAATTTAACATATTGAACTATCAATTTGACATAAAGCATTTATTCGAAGTCAACAGGTTATAACTTTTGCCTGTTTTTAATGGGCTAAAAAGTTTATATAATATTGTTAATTAAATAAATTTGAATTTGCTAAGAAATTTAGGTGCTTGCTACGAGTCGACAGATCAATTTTTAAAAATATGTTGTTTTAAGCAAAAACAATATTATGTACTTAATTATCATGTCAAAAATAGTAGTATATCCAAAAATTATGAAAATTCGTTGAGTAGAAAGTTATTTATAGTTAAAAATAATTTTTACAGAAAATTGGGTAAAATTGCATTTTTCTTAGACGTTATAAAGTAGACGATAATTAAATATGTAATATCGCTTTTGCTTAAAACGATATATTTAAAAATATCAGTTTTAATACATTTCTATGTGACAATTTTCTTTCAAAATTTCAGAGTCACAAAATAATTCTTTTTTTTTTTTGTTTTCAACTATTAACAAAAGATAAAAATGGTTGGTTCATTTATAACAAAACAGAAATGCATTCTGGTTGATTTAAATTTTTTAAATGAGATTAATAAAAAATTATATTTGATACTTTATGCTATGGCATTTTTTATTTTAATAAATAGATGATGAAAAAAATGTATAAGTCACTTCGATGAGAGAAACTGATACACAAAAATGCGAGAAGTGTTTAGTCATTTAGTTTTATGGCATATCAACCCATTTTGATTTATTTAATGCTGAATCCAATAATTTATTCATGATGTTTAGTTTGACTGTTTTGTAGTGAAAAAAAAAATCGGTTTATTTTACAATCCACAGAGATTCGAAAAAGTGGTAAAAAAAAAATCAAATATATAACAAATAAATATTACCAAAGGCAAGATAAGTTGCTCTTCTTCCTAGCTGGATAGGTTTTTACTTAATGTAACATGCTTATTCGGCTTGAAAAACAAGTAATGTTGACCAGTACATGAGCAAAACAAAATATGGCCGCACAAATACATTGCGGACATTTTTTCTTGTGCTTGCATATCAGTTGACATTACTTGTTTTTTGAAAACTAATAAACATTTTGTTATTTGTTATATATTTGATTTTTTATCACTTTTTCAAATCTCTGTGAATTGAAAAGCTAACCTTCTAGAATTTTTTTTATTGGCTTTGCAAACAGAAAAGAAAAAAAAACAAGGACATCAACGTTTGGTATTTATAAGTCAGGAAGCCAATATCTTCAGACGGCTTGATCTGGCAGCACCAGATATTATTTCAACGGGTTTTCTCATCTTGTATCGTCCGAGAAAACCTCCGACCTTCTTCAGGTGTATCTTGTTTATCTTAGGAATCAGTATGGAATTTCAAAGCGAACCCTTTATTTAATCGATGAGGGTAGGCTGCTCTCGTGCTATTGCATGATATGAGTCTTAAAGCATCTCTTAGTTACTAGTGGGACCTGTGGAAATTCCACAGCGGACTCGTTCATATGTAATATATTGATGCTGGCATTCTGTGGATCTTCAGCGTAAATAGAGACACCCTGATATTATTGTAGCTCTTTTGTTAAAATTGCAAAAGTATTTATCTAATCTAGCAGGGATTCCCGGCATAGTCTAGTCGTAAAATACTCTTAAATATGATATTTTAATCTATGCAGATTTTGTATATATTATTATAGTCAATTTTCTATCGATTCTTATATATTATAAAGTTGTGATTTCAAAAATAAAAAAATATATCCATATGACTTAGGTGCATCAGCTTGAATCAAAATTAAAACCAAAACCAAAACTTATGAAAAATTCTTGGTAAAATTATTTATATAAAAAAAAAATAGATGATTTAAGTGCCATCAGCTATAATCAATCGAAATAGAAACCAAAACTTACAAAGAATTCTTGGTAAAATTATTTATGACAAGAAATAGGTCATAACAATTAAACGACAGTCACTTGGAAGAAAAAAGATGTAAGCGTGACACAAAATAACAAACATGCTATCGTATTAATATATAGATAATACTTAATATTGCCTGTACTGAGAATTGAACCTTCAACCTCAAGATGACTGCCACTTGGAACTGATTATTACTTAGCACTGTTGCACTACAGGTCTATGTGAAAAATTCTTGTATGAATTATAGGAGCCATGTTCGATGTAAAGATCTACAAGATACATGTGAAAAAGTCAAAGGTTAAATCAGCCGAAACGTGAAATAAAAAAAAAAACAAGAACAGTTGGCCGAATAATTTTAATAATACAGATAATCAATCCTTGTTTTAAAAAATCAGAAATGTAAGAAGTGGTCATAGATTCTTTTTTTTTTTTTTTTTTTTTAATGAAAAAATTTGGAAAAGAAAAAAAAAAAAAAGATGATTTTGGTTGTTTTATTTTATAGCATTTCATCCTTTTTCGAAATGTGTGTCAGAAAGTCATGAGTTAGAGATGGATGTTTCTGAATTTTATCAAGTATTCTGTCCACTACCCATGGTGTAGTGGATAAAATACTTGATAAAATTCAGTTGTACACTCTTCTGGAGGTTGAAGGTTTGATTTTCAATGCAGGCGACACTCAAAATACAATTGTGAATTATTTAGGATTTCTACCCAGTCATGGCTAACAAAACAAGAGGATGCTAATCCGTGGATTAAACAAAGGGTTCTGGTTTAAATTCTGTGCAGATTTCCAGTTTGATAAAATACACCTGAAGAAGATCGGGGGTTACATCAACCAAAATGTTGTGAAAATAACACTCAAAATGAGAACAGTAATCTGAATAATTTGAATTAAAGATGGCATGTCTAGCGTTGTCTTTCTTACCTGATGCATGGTCAGGGAATGCACCTGCCTGCGAAGAACACTCATACGACTAGTCATAATCACGGTGCGAACATCAGGAACCATGGTCTCACTGAAGATCTCGTTAATCAGACGATGATTGCGGAAGTAGCGAGAATGGGCAATATGCTTCACAGAAAGACCATCGTCATAATCTAGACAGAAAAAAAAAGCAAAAAAATAAAATGAAATTTATCATAGCCACTCAATTCCAGCCTCTCTCTCCCTCCTCGTTAACACGAAAGTAACAAAAAAAATAAAAAAAATAAAATGAATGCATGAATGATTTGAGGGCAATTTTACCCCCATAATGACCCCTAGGAGAGTAACCAGTTATTCAGAAAATCCGTTCTGACAAAAACTTACTTTCATCATGACTAATGTTTGTGTAAAATTTTTAAAAAAAATTCAAGGCTTGGTTATTGAGAAAAGTACGAAGAAATGAACGGATGAATGATTTGGGGGCCAATTTTATACCTATAATAAACAGCCCTTAAGTGAACAACCAAAGTTATCCTGGAAAATCTGTTCTGGCAAAAATTTACTTTCACTATGACTTTGTGCAAAATTTAAAAAAAAAAAATCCAAGGTTATTGGGAAAAGTGCAAACAAACGAACAGATGAACGGAAGTGAATGACTAGGTCCGATCCTCCCTTTGTTGGGGAACCAAAAAAAGTGGAAATAAATTCATCAGCAAAACAAAGATATAGGAAGTTGTTCATCATGTGTAACGTTATGGGAACAAACAAAGGAAATAAATAAATAAAATCCAGATTGGCATTTTTTCCTTTTTATCACAATACATTTATTACCATTACTTTTTAAACAATGTCTCTTCTTATTTTTTCCAATTGTTCATTTTGTCTGCCATGAGATTAACAAAACCCTGCAATCTCAACACCAGCTTAAAAGTCTCTTGCCACAATCACAGGACCACACATCCATCTCACCTGACGCGTTTTTCTTTCTCTCTTCACATAGACAGCCATTTCTTGCCTTTGACTTTACATGTCCATCTTCCCCTGCTTGCACTTTGCTTTTGCTTGACCATGTGTTGTCCTTTTTCTTGTCATACTAGCCTGTGCATACTTCCTAATTTGCATATGTGCTTTTTCAGCTCCTGCTATCTTCGCAAGCTAGCTATGCTACAGCTCCTACTGATATTTTCCCAAATGCTCATATGCATTCTGTTATAAAGACACACAAAGGCAATTGATAATAGGATTGTTAATCAGTGATTGGGACAAAAGGACTGGTCAATAGAAATTGATATATTTAGAGTTAGTTTACAGTCAGTTTTAGGAGTGGTAATGGATTTTACGACAGTTTACTGAGCGTTGGGTTTGTAATAGTTGAGAACAATTTCCAGTTAGAGACAGTTGAATGCAGTTTATGGTTTGGAGTAGATTAACAGAAGATATAGATGCGGACCTTAGCGCTAAGAGAGTTGTTTCCCATGATGGTCTCATGCACACATCCAGAGCCCAACTGACCTCTACAGAATGTAATTTATTTGGAGTTGTTATATTTTTTATATTTGTGAGCCACTGTGCACCCTTCTGTTACAATAGTAGAAGAATTAAATAATTAAATCATGAATGCACCAAATTTTGTATCCCCTCCTCCCCTCCTAAAAACAGTGATTTCAACACTGTGCCATGAATTCTTTCTCCTTCGACTTCTCTTCTGGTCATCTCATCGTCTCCCACATCAGCAGCTGCCAAGGGGTGCACAATGGCTCATAAATACAAAAAATATAACAACTCTAAATAAATTATATTCTGTGGAGGTCAGTTGGGCTCTGGATGTGTGTATGACACCATCATGGGAAACAATTCCTTTAATGCTAAGGTCCACATATTTTCTGTTGATCTGCTCCGAACCATAACCTGCATTCAACTGTCTCCAACTGGAAACTGTTCTCAACTCCAAACGGTGCTTAACTATCACAAACCCAACACTAAGTAAACTGTCGTTAATGTGGAAGACAATGACATGACCAGAAGAGAAGACGAAGGAATTCATAGCACACAGTGTTGGGGCAAACAATTACGGTCGAGGGAAGCAAAGTGTACATTGAGGAAAATGGACGTGTAAAGTTGGCTGGCATGTAGTGGAGCAGAAAGAAAAACATGTGTCAGATGAGATAGACATGTAGCCCCGCAGATGCAGCAAGAGACTTTTAAGTTGGTGTCGAGATGGCAGGATTTTGTTGATCTCATGGCAGATGAAATGAACAGTTAGAAAAAAAAAATAATATGCAGGCATTGTTTGGAAAGTAATGGTAATTAATAAATACCTTTTGCTAAAAAAAGCAGAGTCGGATTTATTTATTCTGTTTGTTTGTAGCGACTGTACCCGTGTTACACAATGATCAAAATAACTGATAAGAAAAGACTGCTTGGAGCTGATCTTTAACAAAGCAAGTTTTGTTGTCAGGCAATCAGTCAGTTGAAATATCTCTGTTGCTTTACTAGCATGATTACTTACTCACACACATTAATCTGCATATCATAAACACACACACACACACACATAGAGAAAGCAACTACTGCTGACTTGTTAAAATATTTATTAAACCAGCCAGGATTTCTTTCATCTAATACTAGAGTATTATGGTGGACTAATTTTTTGATTCCAGACCATAAAGAAATATCTGTCTGGCATCTTGTAGTATGTATATAACTAATGCCTAAAGAGGCAACTCAAAAATGGATCCAAAACGTCGAGAACTCCAAGGACTTACCAATTTAACAAACTTTAAAAGATGCCCCAGATATGTCCCGAAGTTCCAAAAGCCCTTCTACAACTCAAAAATAAAAATTTTTTTGACCCAAGGAAGGAAGGAAGGAAGGAAGGAAGGAAGGAAGGAAGGAAGGAAGGAGGAATGGAGAAACAATGCTCCCAAAGGAAGGGACATCATTGAAGACCCAACTTTGTGCCTCCCAGGTTTTGCTACAAATAGTAGGAAGCAGTGGGTAGCCACAAACTGGATCAGAACAAGACATTGAAGGACTGCAGGAAACAAATAGACTCCCCAATTGCTCAAAATGCAGGGACTCCCCCAGGACACCTGATCCTACACTGTCAAGTCACTCAACTGGAAGGAGACTATACAATGGCCCATCTATCTGAAGACAATTTCTCAGACTGGCTAAAAAGTAGCAGTATAAAGGTCTAACCCATACGATACTACTAAAGTCTTGTTTTATTGACAATTTAGTTGGCTCTATGCGTAGTGATGTCTAGTTGTAAAGATGGTTGTAGTGCTGACATAGCAGAAAAATCTTTTCTCTAAAATTTAATAGTATGCAGGAACGTTTACTGAAACTAAATCTTTATAGACCACATGCTTATAAACATCTTCAATTTTAACTAAAAAAAAAGAAAGAAATTGAATTTCACTATTAATAAAACATAATATTCAAAGATGATTTGATGCATAGAATGCGTTATGTATTTAAAAAGAAAAGGGAACTGTAGCTGAAGTAAATCAAAATATTCACTCAGCTTGTGGGCAAGAGAGTCTGAATATGGCAGGAAGGTGTTAAATTTTTTATATTTCTAACTTACGAACATGGATTTTGGCCTTTCACCCACCCAGAAGTTGACTACTTGAGATATCCATTAGTGATAACAGCCAGTTTCCCTTCAAAGAGATTTATTTGCAGATAATCTTGGATATCACCTTCCTCAAACAAGATGGTACCAGCATGATCTCCAGTTTAATTGTTGTGTGTCAATAATGCAGTTAATGTGGTGCTAGCTTGAACCAACTTGCTTGTGTTCAAGTTAAATGCACAGGTCGAAAGGTTAAGACTGGTATGCTTCAAACTTATTGACTTCAGCTTACAGACGCGTTGTATCTGCGTGCTAGCAGAGATCACGAGGCAGGTCAGTGCAAATTGTGTTAACAGGATGCTACTACCCCACACATACATCTCAATATATAAGGGTGACACACGTGAGTTTTTGAAAAAAAAAAATCGCAGTTAGAGAGTTCTTTAGTCAGACTACAATCAGTCCGTCAGAATGAGAGAATCTTGATTCAAGATAAAAAAAAAAAATCAGGAAATGGAAATTTCAGCTTTGCAGATGAAGATCGAACAAAATATCCTATTGTACTGGATGAAAAGTTTCTTGCGACATCAATCAACAAAAACCTTGCGACATCAATCAACAAAAACCTTGCGACATCAATCAACAAAAACCTTGCGACATCAATCAACTAAAACCTTGCGACATCAATCAACAAAAACCTTGCGACATCAATCAACAAAAACCTTGCGACATCAATCAACAAAAACCTTGCGACATCAATCAACTAAAACCTTGCGACATCAATCAACTAAAACCTTGCGACATCAATCAACTAAAACCTTGCGACATCAATCAACTAAAACCTTGCGACATCAATCAACTAAAACCTTGCGACATCAATCAACAAAAACCTTGCGACATCAATCAACAAAAACCTTGCGACATCAATCAACTAAAACCTTGCGACATCAATCAACAAAAACCTTGCGACATCAATCAACAAAAACCTTGCGACATCAATCAACAAAAACCTTGCGACATCAATCAACTAAAACCTTGCGACATCAATCAACTAAAACCTTGCGACATCAATCAACAAAAACCTTGCGACATCAATCAACAAAAACCTTGCGACATCAATCAACAAAAACCTTGCGACATCAATCAACTAAAACCTTGCGACATCAATCAACAAAAACCTTGCGACATCAATCAACAAAAACCTTGCGACATCAATCAACAAAAACCTTGCGACATCAATCAACTAAAACCTTGCGACATCAATCAACAAAAACCTTGCGACATCAATCAACAAAAACCTTGCGACATCAATCAACTAAAACCTTGCGACATCAATCAACTAAAACCTTGCGACATCAATCAACTAAAACCTTGCGACATCAATCAACTAAAACCTTGCGACATCAATCAACAAAAACCTTGCGACATCAATCAACTAAAACCTTGCGACATCAATCAACAAAAACCTTGCGACATCAATCAACTAAAACCTTGCGACATCAATCAACAAAAACCTTGCGACATCAATCAACAAAAACCTTGCGACATCAATCAACAAAAACCTTGCGACATCAATCAACAAAAACCTTGCGACATCAATCAACTAAAACCTTGCGACATCAATCAACTAAAACCTTGCGACATCAATCAACTAAAACCTTGCGACATCAATCAACTAAAACAACATCAGTTGAAAAGTTTTACGAATTGCTTGAAGACAACCTGAAATTGAAAGTCGAAATCTGCAGACAATCCACTTTTCAAGTTATATATATTAGTTTATGGGAAAATGTTTTTTTTTCCAATTTTATTTCACCTTTTATTTATACCAATCCTTCAATTTATGAAGTTCGATGTAACTATAGAGTATATAATAAATAAATGACAAAAATCTCTATTCTAAATTTCAAGACATTGACTATTTATTTCTTTAAGTATGTTGAAATGTTCAATATACCTATATATATATATATATATATATATATATACATACATACACACACATTTAGCTAGGAACAAAGTGTAGTATCTGTTCGGTGCTACACTTTGTTTTGTTCTTGATCAGTGAAAGAGAAATCCATCTAGATTGAGACAATTTTTTCCCCGCAATTCGGGGCGCTCTATTTTGGAGAATTGGAGTTTCTCCACGTTAAAAAATGATCTTGTGTCTAACTCCGTCATCGTAGGGAGGTAAATAAATAGAAACATAGGTGATACTCCAGCAGTGCTGGGAAAATTTACTAGTAATTTAGAAAATGGAGTTGAAAAATTTCACGAAAATCAAATGAATATTTCTAAAAAAAAGTTAACGTCACTAACCTTCGTCGTCTTCAGCTGGTTGAATGCTTATGCGTGGAGAATCGGTTTTTGATTGCTGAAAAACAAGAAAACATTCAACATTTTTAATTTTTTTTTCGTGTGAAATGGGGGGAAAAAAAAAAAAAAAAAAAAAAAAGAATGTTAAGAGAAAGAATTAGAAAACAGTTTCATTTATAAATCATTGCAAGACATTTCTTTGCATTCTTTCCCAACAAAACCTTTTCCAATAAAATATATATTAGTGTTGAGATGATTAATTGGAATTAGAATCAGAAAAACCAGACCTTATGGAGAGGATGGGAAAAATATGAGCCTAATTTCAAATTCCAAAAAGACAATTCTAGCATTCTTCCAACTTGGTACTAGTGATAAACAATATTGTTTTTAAAAGACCAGTAAAACTAAAATCTATAGATCATAATAAAAATTAAAATACAATGTAAATTATTTTATTTGCATGAAAAACGATATCAAACTTTGCATAAATTTCTAAGTAACCTTTAAAAGAATGCAGTTGATTTACAAGACCCTGAAGAATATTTAAAAATTAAAACATTTGTTGTGAAAAAAAAATATTGCTAAACACCATTGATAATCAAATGAAAAGGTAAAATATAAAAAGTGTCCAGTGGACTTTTGTCTGGTTCTACAGCCAGGATTGGCAAATCTTACAAAGTGTATAAAAAACCCCCAAAAAACTTTGGACATTTTCAAACTATTAGTCTGAAGTTGAGATAGGTATAAACAAATACCTGAATTAAAAGATTTTTACACCTCTGTGTGGAAACACATTTAGCTCAGTTCTTTGATTTTCTAAATATATAAAAGACTAGCCTGGGTGCCCAGCATTGCCCGGGTGTTTGGAGGTGTGTGGTGAGCAAAAAATAAAAAGTGGTAGTGTGCAGGCAGGCCTGAACCCGAGGAAAAGAACGTGCAAAAAAACAAAACAAAAACAAAGTGATGTTTTTGCCGTTGCGTCCATTGCCAAACTGAAAGAGGCAAAGTTTAAATTAAGACTAGAAAATCAAAAAGAGGGGATGACTTTTTAAAATATCGGAAAAAAAAAAAAAAAAAAAAAAAGAAAAGAAAAGATCTCTCCTTGTAGAAAAGTGCCTAATTGAGGGTGAAGGAATTAATGTCTTTAGCCAATTTTTCGATATTTGTCGTCCAAAGCGTCGAGCTTCAAAACGCTACTGATCTTGTAAAAATCCATCACCCATGTCAAAAGTTTTAGGCAGACAAACATACATACATTTAAACAGACAGGTGAGATTTATAAAAAGACTAGCAAGGGGTACCCGGCGTTGCCTGGGTGTTTGGAAACTCCGAGGGGACAAAAAAGTAAGTATGAGGATCGAACCCTTGAGGCAAAGTTGTAAATTAAAGTGTGAAAAAAGAAAGAAAAAAGTGCGACGTTAACCATTGCCCCACCACGACATGCTAACGGAAACACGTTTGAATTTATTTAATTACTTGGATTTGGCAGGTGCCCGTTTTAATGAGTTAATTAGGTCCAGTTTGACTGCAGGGCAGGAACACTTCCCAAGATGTTATAGGAAAAAGACCAACCCACATGCGGCGAGCGACAAATGTTGAAGATTTATCTTCCCGAAATCGAGCAAATTAAATAGACAGGCGAGCTTCGTTGTTAACTCTGAGATATTACGATTTATATGTGATAGAAAAAGTTTTAAAAAGTTGTGAAGCGACCGACCGCTTCTCTGAAAAAAGCCTTTTGTAGACATACAGAAAAAGTAAACACACATACATACATTTTCGCTTTTATATTTATAGATGGTTAGATGGAGATAGAAAACAATAACATCTAGTAATAAAAATAATTCTTGGTTTATTAAAATTATTTGCATTTTCAGTTCTTATATTTCTCTTCCACTGAAAAGACACATGAAAGACTGAATATTCAAGTGTATTTTTATAGTGATCGGACGATTCCAATATTTTTCTCGATTTCGATACAATTGTTGATTCCAAACTAAATTCCTGATTCCAATTCTTTATAAACCTCTAAATATTTAACTATAGAGTTGTTATCCTCTCCCATTACCGTAAAAGCACACGCTAAATGTGAAGATATTTTCTCAAAAATAAAAACACTCATATGGAGGGGTGAAATATAGATTTTAGTTTTACTGGTTTAAAATCAACATCATTTATTATTATTACTACCAGTAGTAAAAGGTTTTGTTTTAAACAAAATCAAATAAAAAAGATAATTAAAAGAATCGTTTCTGGCATCAGACAATAGACACAAACTTTTACTGATTCCGATACCCCAAAAACTTCCGATTTTTTCCAATTCCTGATTCCAATTAATTGTCTCAATACTACTTTTTAAAACTAAATTAAAAACATTTAAAATGTGTTTTATGAAAAGAAAATGATTTTTTTTTTTTATATAATTTTTGTTACACTTTTAAACTTATATTTTAATGTATCTTTGTAGAAATTAAATTCTTTTACTATGAGAACTTATAAGTACAAGGGACGTGCAATAAGTAATGCCCCTGACCTACTTCCCATAGTAGTAGAGCAACAAAACTTTATTAGTTATTAGTCTTTCTCTACATAGGAACCATCCAGAGTTATGCATTTTTCTCATCATTTGATGCAGCTCTGGAGACCGTTTTTGTAGAACACCCCAAGTTGGTCCTTCAACCACGATGTGACTTCAGAAATCAAGGCTGCATCATCTGGGAAACGCTTTCCTTTCAAAAACAACTTCATGGCTGGGAAGAGGTGAAAGTCAGAGGGTGCAAGGTCAGAAGAGTAGGGAGGATGGGATAGGATTTCATAACCACATGCTCGTGTTTCTGATATGCAAGTTGTGGACCGGAGCGTTGTCCTGCAAGAGGAGGGTACCTTTGCTGATCTTGCCCCACCTCTTGATTTTGATAGCTTCCCTTAATTTCGTCAAAAGTGAAGCATAATAGGCTCCTGTAATTGTGGTACCCTTTGCCAGGAAATCTGTCATCACTACTCCGTCCTAGTCTCAGAAGACTGTGAGCATGACCTTGCCAGTGGAGGGCTGCACTCTTGCCTTCTTTGGAGGGGGTGAGTCCAAGTGCTTCCACTGCATTGACTGGGCTTTGGTCTCTGGATCATAGTGATGGACCCAGGTTTCATCCTGTGTAATCAGTTTTTTGAAAACTTTGACTCATCTTCTTGGCACATCTCCAAATTCATCCTTGAGCAGTCGATGCGTTCTCACTTCTGGAATGGTATGAGCAACCTGGGAATCCATCTGGCAGACATCTCATGCATATGCAAATGGTCATGAATGATAGTTTCCACATATATTGGCGAATAGTAATGCGCCGATCTTCCAAAATGGTAGCCTCAACTTGACGGACAGATGCCTCATCAATGGTAGAAGGGGGGGGGGGACCAGTCTGGGAGCTATTTCCACAGACTTCCGCCATGTTTGAATTCATGATGCCAGTGTTTTACAAGGTCATATGATGGGGCATTATCACCATAATTTCTTTTATTTCATCAAAAATCTCCTGTGGTGTGCGTCCTTTCAAATACAAAGACCGGATCACTGCTCAACATTCAACAGGCTCCATTTCACACCTGACTCAGTTCAAACACATGTAAAAAAGAAACCACAATTAGTTCAGAGCTGTAATTTGTCACATAACCCGTAGAGATATAAATCATTGCACATGCAAAATTTCAGCTAGATCAGACAACTGGAAGTGGGTCAGGGACATTACTTATTGCACGCCCCTTGTATTATTATTATAATTGCAGAGTAACACCCTCAGTGAAATCACTCCTCCAAGCAAAAATGAGATTCTACTTTAAGGCAATTACATGTGAACACACTGAAAAACTTAAAGGGAGGAAAAAAAACACAAAAAAAACTCAATTATTTACAAATTTAGAGTGGGGACGAATCTTTATATATATAAAAATGAAAGTGTGTGTGTGTGTGTATGTCTTTCTGTATACATTTCCCTACGCAATAACTTTGTCAATTTTCAGTTTACAGACTCAAAATTTGATATACAGGGTATTGAGATTTTGGAAAAATCTTTGTAATCCGTTTTCAGGCAGAAATTTGGCTGTTAAGGGGTCAAAGCTCAACGATTTGACCTTTGAGAACTCTACCAAACTCCTCTGCCAATTTTGGGTTTAAACACTTGAAATTTTAGATATAGGTTCCTTGGACATGGATCTGACTTAATAACTTGATTTGAGCTGAAAACAATAAATGTTAAGGGGTCATAATAGGGGTCAAAGTTACAAAAAATTTGACCTCTGCAGTCTCTACCAAATTACTCAGACAATTCTGGTCTAAACATTTGAAATTTTAGACAAAGGGTATTCAGAGATAGGGCAAGGTTTTTAATCGGTTTGGGTCGAAAATTTGAGCTACCAATATATAAATGTATGTATATATGTATGTTTGCATGTCTGCCTAAAACTTTCGACAGAGGCAACAGATTTTTACAAGATCAGTATTGTTTGGAAGTCCGACCCTTCAGAACGCAAATACAGAAAAATTGGCTAAAAACATTAATTTCTTCACTCTTAACTGGGCACTTTTCTACAGAGAGGAGTCGCTTTTTTCACCGATATTTTCGAAAGTCATCCCCTCTTTTCGATTGTCTAGCCTTAATTTAAACCTACGTCACTTCTAGTTTGGCAGTGGTCGTAACAGCAAAGATGTCACGTTTTTCTCTTATTCTTTTCTTCCTTCATAGCACAGGTTCGAGCCTGCCTTCCTACTCCCTCCCCGCCTACACCTTTTTTTTTGCTCAACATACACCTCCAAACACCCCGGGCAACAGCGGGCTGAAATGCTAGTTTCACATAAATTTAACTTGAAATGAGACATTCTATCTTTTATAGCAGTTAGCTAAGAAATTTTTTATTTGCTCTAAGAGATAAATTCTGTGTGCCTAGTGATTTTTTCTTTAGGGAGGTGGGGTACTTGCATAGTTTTACAACCTTGCCGGTCAGTGTTAAAAAAATTTAGTGACCATTCCTAAAAAGTTAGAATGGTCCGGAAATGATAATCAGTGATTATAAAATTATTGCATGTAAATACCTCCAAGAACTTTTAATCTTTTTACACATAAGGATTTGCTAAGAATTTTAAAGTCAGTTTATATTACTTTTTCTGCGATAGTTCAAAGTTTCCAAATTCCTTTAAAATTTCAAACAGTCAATGAACTAATTCATTTTTTTTTTCAACTATAAACAAATTATTAAGACAGCCGACTTGTTTATGAAGAAACCAAAATGTATGATGATGGATGTAATCTCATAATAGGATTTTAATTTAACACTTTTTTAATATAATAATTGGAAAAGATTGTTATTAAAACAAATACTTAACTCTATTTTATTTGCTTTGAAACAATAGTAAAGATCCTTAAATGTTTATTTTTAAATATAAAGAGAAGAGAGGAAGGATGTGGCTTATCCCCTATTGAAAACTATATTCTCCACGAATGGTTGTAAAATCTATTTTCAATTGATATTTATTCTATAATTGTCTAATTTTTAAAAATTCATTGATAGTAACAATAACCAAACAAATCAAGGTAAAGTCCTGAAATTTTTTAATATAAGAAAGGTACAGAATAGTTAATTAAGAATGGTTTTCTAAATAGTAATACAATTATTTAGAAACACATTAATAAGGGGAGGGAGATTTGTTAACTATACTGTTCCTAGTCCTTTTAGTTTGCATACCAATTGTCAACTATTTTCAATTGTTTATGAAAAAATTTCACATAACTTTAACATGAAATGAGCTCCTATTTCCAAAACATTCTAGCTTTTATAGCAGTTTAGCTAAAAAAAATTTATTTGCTCTAAGAGATAAATTCTGTGTGCCTAGTAATTTTTTTAGGGAGGTTAGGGTTAGGGTTATTTGCTCTAAGAGATAAATTCTGTGTGCCTAGTGATTTTTTTAGGGAGGTTAGGGTTAGGGTTATTTGCTCTAAGAGATAAATTCTGTGTGCCTAGTAATTTTTTTAGGGAGGTTAGGGTTAGGGTTATTTGCTCTAAGAGATAAATTCTGTGTGCCTAGTGATTTTTTTAGGGAGGTTAGGGTTAGGGTTATTTGCTCTAAGAGATAAATTCTGTGTGCCTAGTAATTTTTTTAGGGAGGTTAGGGTTAGGGTTATTTGCTCTAAGAGATAAATTCTGTGTGCCTAGTGATTTTTTTAGGGAGGTTAGGGTTAGGGTTATTTGCTCTAAGAGATAAATTCTGTGTGCCTAGTGATTTTTTTAGGGAGGTTAGGGTTAGGGTTATTTGCTCTAAGAGATAAATTCTGTGTGCCTAGTAATTTTTTTAGGGAGGTTAGGGTTAGGGTTATTTGCTCTAAGAGATAAATTCTGTGTGCCTAGTAATTTTTTTAGGGAGGTTAGGGTTAGGGTTATTTGCTCTAAGAGATAAATTCTGTGTGCCTAGTAATTTTTTTAGGGAGGTTAGGGTTAGGGTTATTTGCTCTAAGAGATAAATTCTGTGTGCCTAGTAATTTTTTTAGGGAGGTTAGGGTTAGGGTTATTTGCTCTAAGAGATAAATTCTGTGTGCCTAGTAATTTTTTTAGGGAGGTTAGGGTTAGGGTTATTTGCTCTAAGAGATAAATTCTGTGTGCCTAGTAATTTTTTTAGGGAGGTTAGGGTTAGGGTTATTTGCTCTAAGAGATAAATTCTGTGTGCCTAGTAATTTTTTTAGGGAGGTTAGGGTTAGGGTTATTTGCTCTAAGAGATAAATTCTGTGTGCCTAGTAATTTTTTTAGGGAGGTTAGGGTTAGGGTTATTTGCTCTAAGAGATAAATTCTGTGTGCCTAGTAATTTTTTTAGGGAGGTTAGGGTTAGGGTTATTTGCTCTAAGAGATAAATTCTGTGTGCCTAGTAATTTTTTTAGGGAGGTTAGGGTTAGGGTTATTTGCTCTAAGAGATAAATTCTGTGTGCCTAGTAATTTTTTTAGGGAGGTGGGTAGTTCTTAATAATAGTATTACTATTTAGAAAACCATTCTTAATTAACTATTCTGTACCTTTCTTATATTAAAAACTTTCAGGATTTTACCTTGATTTGTTTGATTATTGTTACTATCAATGACTTTTTAAAAATTAGGCAAAATATGTCTGCCTGTTTCCCACCTGACTACAACTTGGATGTCTTCAAGTCCAACATAAACAAATTCCTGATGAACCGCCCCCTTAAGTATGACACTTTATCAAGTCTCCAATATTAACGATTACTACGATACTATCCCATTGATTACTGTACACGCAATAACCCTTATCCCCAAGTGGCTTCCAGGCCTTGATAAGTGGTGATTTCATGTTAAAAAAAAAAAAAAAAAAAATCAAATAGCTTTTTGTCAACTAATAGCAACCTTATACACAAGCCTTCATAAAGTTCAAAATCGGCTTTGAAATCTAGTAGATGATGCCCTTTTCTCTTCTTACTTGTACTTGTACTTGAAACGACATTCACCCTGGAGGAGTTGAGTTGGTTCTCGGGGAGAGCTACAGAGATATACAGACGGTGCTGAACCGAATCCAGGAGAAGGCAGCTGCCATCGGCATGAGAATCAATGCCAGCAAGTTGAAGATTCTATCGGCTGGCATCCCCCAAGCAGAAAGGTCCTCCGTCACTCTCAACGGGGAAACCCTCGAGGAGACGGATAGCTTCAAATACCTGGGCTGCACGTTCATTGGTACCGGTCAAGGCATGAATGAGATTGAAGCGCGCATTAATGCCGCACGAGCTGCCTTTTGTCGACTCCAAAGGCGATTATGGTCACGGCCTGAAATACGTCTGAGGACAAAAATAAGAATCTACCAGGCCCTCGTCCGCTCAATACTTTTGTATGGATGTGAGACCTGGCCCATACGGAAAGCGGATCTGCGACGCGTAGAAGTTTTCGACCACTACAATCTCCGCCGCATTCTACATGTCCGTCCCTTGGATTTCGTCGCCAACAAAGAAGTCCGGCGTCGCTGCAATCTCCAGGCAATTACTGACCTACTGCGGGTCCGACGCCTTCGATGGTTCGGCCATGCCTCTCGCTGTGATGCGGGGGTCTTTATCCACGAGGCTATCTCCCCACGTCCTCTACCCAGCTGGAAAAAACGTGTCGGTGGCCAGCTAAGAACGTGGCTCAGGACTATCAAAGCCGACGCTGAGCTTATTTCGGGCCCGCTCATCTATGGCCTGTCTCGTTGGAGACGTGACTGGCTATTGCTCACTTGGGATCTTGCCTCCGATCGCCGGGCTTGGGCCGCAGTGGTACGAGATGTGCATCTTCATGAAGCCTTTTCTCTTCCCTGCAATCTCTTTCCCACAGAAGAGATGTTGTGATCCTATCTCTGCCCTATCTCTATTTTCATGGCAAGTGCTTGATTGAACTTCAAATCTATGATTCCCCTTTGCAAAACTTTCATAAAAACACTCGACTAGCTACAACCACTATATATGACTTCCCTCAATCTCTATTTGTGCCTAAATCTAAATCCAGATTCCATGAACAAAGCTTTTTTCCCAGAACTACCCACCTGCAGAACATTGTTTCACTGGCCTGCTTCCTAGTTGAATACAACATAGTAGCCTTCAAACCAATACAGAAAAAAACTTTATGATGTACATACTCATATGAAATGAAGATGTTATATTTAAAAAAACACATAAATTGGTCAAGTAGGTTTTTTTTTTAATTTAGAAAATCAAATTTTATGATTTTTAGTAATTAAAAAGATGTAATAATTTTGAATAGAAAATTGAATTTTAAAACAAAATGGTGATTCCTGGGTTCCCGTCTCTTGTTTCTTCATTAAATTTGATTTTCTTAATAAAAAAAAAATAAAACAAAAAACTACTTGATTAATTTATGTAATTTTTGGAATATGACAATTTTTGTTCCATGATAAGTTTGTACATCGTAAAGATTTTTCTGTATTTTTGTTTTTTAATAAGTAATTCTAAATAAGCACCAAATAATCAATTAATATACATACAAAAAAAAAATGATTCAAAATAAAACAAGTGAAGCATGCATACTCCCCCATGAATGCACAGTGTATGAAGCATAAAAAATGACTAAGTTTGGCATCCCCCCCTGCCCCCAAGTCACCAGGGGACATCAAATCCTGATGAAAATGAACAAACGGTGTAGTTTTAGGCCTTAACATATGTAAATTTGAGTTTTTCACCATGCAAAAAAAGAAATGACTAAGTACACATCCCCCTCCCCCATTTAGCCCCAAATGTTCCCAAGACTTTAACATATTTAAATTTGAGTTCAGCACCATACAAAACTGCTAAATAGACATACACAGAAAATTTTGGACAAATATGGTAAAATAGTCACAAAAATGAAGTGTTTTTATTAGCCCTAAAAGAGCCCCTAGGACACACCTAAGAGTTATTGCGAAGTATAGACAAACAAAATTATATAGAAATCAGTTAGTTACAATTTTTTTAGAAAGTTTTATAAAAATCCAAGGCATCTATTTTTTTTAATAAGCACAAAAGTGTAAATTTTAGCCATTTTAATCCGAAAGGCATCCCTAGGGAGGCAACCGGAGTTTTCCAGTTGTGTTACTTTTTTACTCATATCATGTTTAATGTTTGTGCAAAATTTTTTAAAAATTCCAAGGCATAGTTATTGACAAAAGTACGGATAAACAAACAGACAAGGGTTAACTTACAGGTCCACCCTCCTTTTATCAGGGGACCGAAAACCTTATCATAGACGGCAACATGGGATATTGCATGAAGATAATAGAAATGATTGTATGATAGACAATTTTATATCAGAAAAATTTTATTGAATATCATGTCATATTATATATAAAAACTAGCAGGGGTGCTCGGCGTTGCTGGGTGTTTTGGAGGTGTAAAAGAAAAAAAAAGTTTTGGTAGGCTCGAACCCGAAGCCTTGATGCGAAGGTGGAAAAGAAAGAGAAAAAAAATGGTATCTTACCCACTCTGCCACGACGGGAGAGGAAGGAAAAGCGTTTTAATTTAATGATTAAAAACTTAATTGACAGGTGTGTGAACATAATGAGGTCAAACATCACGCCATGGAGAAACTTTACTTTGGCTATAAGCCAGTGTCTGCGTTTCTCACAAG
The DNA here is from genome assembly GCF_053919585.1 of Euprymna scolopes. Lineage (NCBI taxonomy): Eukaryota > Metazoa > Mollusca > Cephalopoda > Sepiida > Sepiolidae > Euprymna > Euprymna scolopes. The sequence goes on from NC_136514.1 coordinate 79,839,330, forward strand.
ATGTTGGTCCAAATGAATAGCAGTTGTCTGATATAAGGGGTTTCCCCTGTATTTATCAAACCTCATTGCTTTTCTGGACGTCCCTGGCACTCGTGCCAGGGAGCTGTGTTTATGCTACGAATTCAGTTTTGCTTTTATACTGAAAAACCAAACAAACACGCGTAGACTAAGAAATATTGCGAAAATAGCGTGTAAAAGTTGCCGCAATTAAAGATACACGCAAGCTCATTTCGTAAATCGTAGATATTATAATCTATGTACCATATAAAAGGTTCGAAGAAACAGTAACCACTCCGAGCCCCCACCCCCAGCCTTTGCCGGACATACACAAAAAATGTACACAAACACACACTTTGCCTTTTATATATATATATATATATATATATATATATACTAGCGGGGGCGTACCCGGCGTTGCCCGGGTGTTTGTAGGTGTGTGTATGGGGGGGGGGTAAATAATAATAATAATAATAATAATAATAATAACCCGGAAACGATGTTAAAAAAATCGGTAAAACCAAAACCAAAAAAAAAAAAAAAAACCCACTGTGTATATAGGAGGGGGGGGGGAAGGTAATCTAAAGAATAAGCGAAGTATTAAAAAAAAAAAAAAAAAAAAAAAAAAAAAAATAGTTTTGGTCGGTGGGCGGGATTGAACCCAGAAGCCTTGACGCGGAGGTGAAACAAACGCCAACCACTTAACCGTCTAGGCCAGGAGTAAGAGGAATTAATTGGAGTGTCAAAATAAGGCTTATAAAGCGAGTGAAAGAGGTTTGATTGACAGATAGCCGCTAAATGAGGTCATCGCGGGAGCGTTATGAGATGACGTAGCAGTATTTTATTTAATGCGGGACAGCTTTTTGGGGTTTGTTTACTTTATTTCAATGCGGGGCAGTTTTCGCTTCCCCAAGATGATGGTGGTGGTGGGGTGGGGGTGGGGGAAACCGGCTCCCCAAATGGAAGGGGATTAGCAATTGTTTGATATAAGGAGTTTAGCCCCAAATTGATCAAAGCTGATTGCCTGTGGACATTCCTGGCGCAATGCGGAGAACACCGTGTTAGCTTTGAATTAGTTTTGCTTTTTATACAAAAAAGCCGAATCAACATGTGAGAAGCCAAAATAGCAATAATTTTGTAAAAGTTGCTGTAAGTAAATCTAGACGCTACACGCATTGCCAAATCCTAGATATTATTATATAGGGGGTATATAAACAGTTCTAAGTGATAGTAACGACCCCGGGAGCGTGTGCGAAAGAAGCCTTTGCGAGACATACACAAAATGGTCACACACATTTTGCCTTTTATATATATATAGATAGATAGATAGATAGATTATTTTTAATCATAGAACAGTTTACAACATAGCTCCTTAACTTGGTTTTGTCAATAGGCCTCAAGGAATCTAAGAAAGTAAAAACAGATAGATATTATACATGTTGTTCGTATTGTGATCATAAGCATGGTTTTCCTGATCAGAGTTCTGTAGAATCCTAAGATTCCTTAAAAGCTTACAGAGGATTCCTTCAAGAGATAATGAGGGGTGTCAGCAAAAACCATCCTCTCATGACGAGACCAGTTCTACGCATGCGTCAGACGACGTCATGATGACCGGATTTAGTTTAAATATTTGAAGAACTGAGAGAATTTCATGTGTGTCGTGTTAGAGCGTTGGTTCATTATCTAAACGTTTTGGGTTCGAATCGTGGTGTGAGATTTTTTTTTTTTTGATTTTTTAAATTTTAATATTGAAGCAGTGTTATTTAAGCCATTTTTCACGTAACGTTCATTTTTCTGCTTTTTTTTTTTAATTCACTTATTCTTAGGTTTTCATTAACACCCCCACCCCGACCGACCACACACACTCAAAAACACCCGGGTACCCACCGATTTTTAAAATTTTAATATCGAAACAGGCTTATTTAAGCCATTTTTCACATGTTTTTTTTTGGGGCTTTTATTTTTCAGATTTTTTAAAGAAGTTTTAATGTTCGTTTTTCTGTTTCCTTTTTTGTTTTTTCGATTTTTACATTTAACATTGTTCGTTTGCCTTACGTTAGTATTTTTTTCGATGTTTTGCATCCCCCCCTGTTACTACCATTTTTTTTAACACCTCTCTCCATATGGGTATGTTTTAATTTTTTCATACATCCATAAACACCTGGGTAACGCCGGGAACCCACACGAGCGAGGGTACCTGGTGTTGCCCAGGTGTTTGGAGGTGTGTTGTGTGTGGAAGGAGGGCGGGTAAATTAAAACAAAATGGAAAAATAAAGAATAATCGAACGTAATAATCCTGTTAAATATTATATATATAAAAAAAAACGATGTTAAAACTTAAAAATATCTGGAAAAAAAAAAAAAAAACAGCGACTGTGATGGAAAAAAATGAATGAAGCAAATGATGTTAAAACTTCTTTTCTTTTTTTTTTTTTTTTTTTTTTTTCGATATGCCATTTTTTCGTTCTTTTTTTCATCATGTTTGCTGTTTTTTTTTTGTTTTTCTGATATTTTAAAGAAGTTTTAACATTGCTTTTTTTTCCTCACGGATTCTTTATTTTCCATTTTGTTTTGATTTACATATCAATTAATTATATTATACAGTGGAAAGCTGAACTGGCTTTCAGCCGACTTTCATTTCTGCACCTTCACTTAGCAAGTCAACTTTTTGATTAACATTGCTAAATTTGAAAGCTTTTCACTTCCTATGGCTTCGTAGCGTAATGCTAAGATGTTATGTTTTCTTTCACTTTCCTTTCCGCCTTCGTATCATGCCTGCCTGCCTGCCTACTAACACTTTTTTCTTGTGCTCAACACACACCTCAAAACACACGCTAGTCTATTATATAAAGGGCAAAATGGGTGTGAGCATTTGTGTATGTCAGGCTTCTTACATCAGTTACATTCCGCGAGAAGTTTTCGCAGACTTCCCAGATCGTAAATGGGCACTGTTTCTATCTTTTTTTTGATTGAGTTAAACAAAATTCCCACTGTGCCATTGTGTCGGCTGTTTGTTTGTCTTTTTTTATAAATAAAGTGAAACTATTTGAATGCAAATGCCAACACCTGGCCTTCGTCCGTATCTGTTCTGTAATTGGTCCTTAGTTAATGTAGGGGAAACCCTTCATACGGAGACAATTACTATTTATTTGGATACTGCCAGAGTGCCCCCTTTTTTGGGGGAGCTGCTTTTCTCCCACATTAAAAACAACCTTGTGTCTAATTGGCTTTTGTGGGGAAGTAAATAAATACCAAGTATTTTAGTGGTGAATGCTCTGACGAACTGCAATCACTTGTGCCCCCACGACGTGAGCACCCTCGACAAACCTGACAGGCAGCTAAATCCCACCCCCACACTGTAGAGATCCCTAGTTGTAAAAGATCTTTCTACTCCAATAGTTTCTTCCCCAGAACCGCTAGACTTTGGAATTCCATTCCAGGTCTCTGCTTCCCTAACAGTACTGACGTGCAGAAGTTCAAGTGTAACGTGAACCGACATCTTGCTGCCCAAATCCCTACATAGTACCCCAATAGTTGATTCCCCTGATAGTAGCCCCCTACACCAAAGTGGCAAAAAAAAAAAAAAAATCATTGTACGTTCGATTGACTATTTTTAAATTTGATGCACAAAACTTTCGCTTACGTGATGGCGACATCGGCTAACGCGTTATGTTTTTTTTCACCTTCTTTCCCTCCTTCGCATTACGAGTTCAAGCTTTCCTGCCTAATACGACTTTTTTTTTTAAGAGGGTGGGTTGCTCAATAGCCTTACTATATCACCTATCGACACCCGGACAATGCTGGGTAACCCCACTAGTCTATTATATAAGGAGGCATATCTGTGTGTTTGTATGTCTGCTAAAAACTTTTCTCATATGCATCATACACGCATCAACTTGCCATTGTTAGAAAAAGCAACCTCCTGGACAAATATTGAAAAATTAGAAAAAAAGGGTCAATTATTATGTGTAGAAAGAGGGAGGGGGTTGCTTTTTTCACTGATATTTTCGAAAGTCATCTCCTCTTTTCGATTGACTAGCCTTAATTTAAACATTCACCACTTCCGGTTTGGCGATGGACACAACGGTAAAGACGTCACTTTTTTTTTTTTGCTCAACACACACCTCCAAACACCTGGGCAACGTCGGCCACCCAGGTTAGTCTTTTTCTAAACGATTTCAACAACTGCGTATATGTCAACTATTGTTCTCTGAATTAGTTTAAATACAAGAATTTTTGACATGATTTTGTAATCAGAGCAGTGGTCCAGTGGATTAGGAGGTTGTCTCAAAATCATTAGTTTTGAGGTGCGTGCACGCATACTGGTGGACGTTTTTTTTTTTTTTTTTTTTTGCATTTAAACAGGGTTGTTCACCGGCAGCTAATTATATTAAAACAAAAACCAATTTCCTTATTTAGATTTTTTTTATCAGCGGTTTAAATTTTTATTTAAATGAAACAAAAATTCCAATCCAATTAAGAGTCTTTAATTAAAACAACAATAAAACTCCAAAAACTTATTTATTTTCATTTTCTTAACAGTTTAAAACTTCTTTAATTCATATGACAATTTTGGATGCTAAAGCTAACGCAAAAACATTAATAACAAAAAAGATGCTGACAAATTGCAGAGTGAAATATTTTAACAACTAAAATAAAACTATAAAATTAACCGCATGTGCGCTAATCACTAATACCGTCTTTCATTTGAAATAATTATAATTTGCGATTTCATAGCATCTGCATAATCATGACCACATTGGTAAAACGATTCAACTAACTTCAGTTATGCGAATTCGTGCCTGGCACATGTAATTTTTTTTCTGATTTTTTTCTTTTTTTTTTTTTGCTTACAAAATTTTGCTTTCAGTTTTGTATCTGGCTGATGGTAACTGATTTTTTTTTAGCACCCCCCCCTCCAAGCTCTCACACGTTTTTTTCTTCTTATAATTGAGCAATCCACTGCCCCTGTTGTAACCCCTCCCTCCTCGTCACAATTTATATTTAAGCGGCTTTTACGACCCATCAAGGAGATAATTCTCTTGTGATAACTCATTCCTTGAAAAATCTATAAAAACGAGCTGTGGGTGTGTCTCCAAATATAGGAATTGGTGAGGTGGAAAAGAAAGAGGTAGTGGGGAGAGTGTGCGTTTAACAGACATAAGGAGAAAGATGGAAATTTAAATAGAAATAGGTTACATTTTTGTTCTAGGTAATGTCAGGTAGCCCTGTTAATTAAATTTTCGAAATTCTATTAAAAAATATTCCCCATTCCATCTTAAAAGATAAAAAAAAAAAAAAGCAAGGGAGAGTGTTACGATGACAGATTTATCTCCTCTTTACATTAATAATATTGTGACCATTCTGCGTGTTTCTCAATTAAAATCTATTTAATATTATGCATGTACAATTGAGAAAAGCACACTTGAAATGTGTCAAAATTGTAAATATGGTAAATCAAAACAAAATGGACACTGAATTTAACCTGATACCGTGTTTATCTATAAACAAAACTATAATTTTCACTCACAATGATTCTTCATTTAATAATATTTATTAATAATATGAATTAACTAGACTTTTTAGCATGTTAAAGACAAGCAAAAGTTATAACCAATTGACTTAGAATGAATGCTTTATGCCAAATTGAATGTTGAATATGGTTAAATTTGTGCTCATTCTTGCATTAAATAATAATCCTTGTCTATATATCTATAAAAGTGAAAATGTGTGTGTGTGTGTGTGTGAGGACACTTCTCAACCTATATACTCAACAAATTTTTAATTTATAGACTTGAAATTTGGTATATAAGATATTTAGATATGTGGAAAACTTTTTAATATGTTTTCATCAGGAAAAAAACAGGGCTGCTAAGGGGTCAAAATTGAAAAATTGGTACGTGGGAGGCCACCGGATTTTTATCTTTTAATTCTTTTATGACTGCGCATGCATGATAATGAAATATGCTTCCTTATGTTAAGTATGAGTTGGTTTGAAAACATTTTAAAACTCATGTCAAGCTGGTGTAATGGTTATCTTGCTTGACTCACTGTCTCTAGGTTTTAATTTCGGTCTCAGCTCGAGCTTTTTTTTTTTTTTACTTACAAGCAATAAACTGTTAAGAAAAAACATAATACTCAAACGAACATGTCTCAATTCCTTTCCGATTTTTTTTTTACTTAATTTTTTAAAAGAAATTTAATGTTATGTTTATTATCAATGTTTAATATCTATTGTTTATAATAAATGAGAATTCTGCATTAATTAAATTATAATATTTATATGTATTTTACAACTGGGCAATGTTGTGCAGCCTGCTAGTATTCTTTATTTTTATATTTTCATAGAATTTTCTTTCAATATTCTTTTCCATTTAAATTACTTTGCTTTAATCTCTAATTGGTAATTTGTCATCTTGTTTTCCACCCATTTTTGGTCCTTGAAATATAAACAGTGTATCAAAATTGTTTAAATAATCTACTTGCCTAATATAGCCCTTATAAGCATTTGTCTTTGTAGATTATTTTACCTCTTTTTAACCTATAATTTCGATTTGCTGAATGATCTTTTGATATCTTCATGTAGGTGTTAACCTTGTATTTAAATAATATTTATAATTGCCTGATATAGCATTCATAATCATTTCTTTGATTTGTTGAGATTATATTTGCCTCTTTTTAGCCCATAGCCTTCATCTGCTGTATATTTTGGTATCCTTACTTTGGTGTTCATCATAGACATCACAAGGTTCCTATTTGAATCTCAGTACTCATGAAGAGACTTTAGTCAAATAAAAAATACTTGTATAATTTTAGAAACAATCATACACTGGTTGTATAACGTGGCCGTTACACTCAAACCATGTTCGTTACAATTCAAACCTCTCTCAAACCCCTACACCATCTGGTACCATCGAAAACAAACAAAAATATATCCGACTTGTTTTTTTTCTTTTCTGTTTTAGCAAAAAGCATTTATTATGATTACTTTCAAACAGTGCCTGCTTCCTGCTTTTTATAGTTTTTCATTTTGTCAGCCATGAGATTAAAAAAATTCTGCCATCTAGACACCAGCTTAAAAGTCTTTCGCCACCACCATGGGGCCATAAATCCATCTCACTTGGCACACATTTTTCTTCTTTCTTTTGGTTCCTCGCCACGTGGTGCATTTTTCTCTCCTTTTTTTTCTTTTCCTTCTGACGCAAGCCCACGCACACTTGCTAATTTGCATAGTGTTCAAACAGCTGCTACTACCTTGGCTAGCCATCTATCCTTCGGCTGCTGCTATTTTCACACGCGCTCTGTTACAGTTATTGATGTTGAGTTCTTGGTGCATAAATGATTTTGCCAGAAATCATTTTACCCCTCACTTTATAAGTCTATATATGTTTTTAGTTTTCTTCCCCTGCAAGAACTTAGACACACGGCCAGAAAGTGGGATTGAGAAGTCAGCGCCCCGGAGGAGGGGCACTCTGATCTGCAAAAAGACCCTGGGCAGAACCGTCGGTATTCCCTGGTAAGGGCGCCTGACATGATTAGCAATAAATTAACCCCTTCTCAATGAGAGACATCAAGATTAGAGAGGGTGGACCTCCTACACAGAACTTTTTTTTTTTTTTTTTTACATAGGCATCACCACTTATCAAGGCCAAGAGGCCACTCGAGGATAAGGGTTAAAGAGTGTACAGTAGAAATTGGACAGTATAGTAATCATTAGTAATGGAGATTTGGTACATTCGTTAACTTATATGGAATGGCTCATCAAAAACTTGTTTACGTTAAACTTGAAGACAACCATATTATAATCAGCTGGAAAACTAAAGACAATTCCATAGGCGTGCAGTTCTAAGAAAGAAGCTTTGCTCATGGAATCTACGCTTAGGTTTAGACACAGATAAAGAGTGGGGGAAATTATTGATAGTATTTTCAGCTAGACGAGTGTTTCTTGTGAAAGTTTGGCGAGGGGGAACCATAGAATAGAGCTCAGCAGAGCACCTACCATGAAAATAACAAAGCAGAGACAAACTCGCAACATCTCTTCTGTGAGAAAGAGGTTGCAGGGAAGAGAAAAGGACATCCCCCACAGGTTATGAAGTCTATTTTGAACTCTATCAAGGCAGGATAAGTCCTTTCTAGCAGCTCCTGTCCAGATGTGGCAACAGTACTCCATCCTTGGACGTACCTGGCTCTTATATAGATAGAGAATTGCATCAGCAGTGAGATATCTACAGGATCGATAGAAGGATCCCACCATTTTTTCAGCGGCCTTGGCAACGGATTTTATGTATATGTTCCATTTAAGATCAGGAGTAAAGGTCAAGCCCAGAAGCTTGTCAAAACATGAGGCCTCCTCAAGATGAGAGCCATTCATTTCAATTGATGCCAGATGGCTTAACTCCCACTGCAGAATTAACAGGGACTGGGGAGAGAGAGAGAGAGAGAGAGAGAGAAAATTTCTGAAAAATACATCTGTCCCTTTTTAAATAAAATACCCAAGAGGCTAGAATTTTTTTTTTTTTGTGTGTGTGTGTCACTTCTGTTGATTTTGGGAGCCAAGGATAAAAATAATAAATGGATTAAAAAAATCCGATGGCATAAATTTAAAATGGAAAGGAAGAAATAAAATGCTTGACGATTCGTCTGTTCAGCAGGTTTTATTCAAACGACTGTTTTCAAATGTGAATTATATCTCTTCAGCTTCCAGTTAGTGTCAGGTATTCGGGATAGAAATATGGATCATTTTTTCACCTTCTTTTTGTAGTTAGTCCATTCGTAAATTAGTTGTAGGTTGTTTTTAATTGTGAGGTATTATACTTTGGTTTCTAGATAATGTCAGGTCATCAGGAGAGAATATGCAATGTTTCGGAGTCAATCTCTTGACAGTTTTTATGCGCATTAAAATAATTTTTATTTGTTTATTTATTTCATTCTTTTTTCCTTTTGATGGGAGCATGTCTTTATATATATATATATATATATATATATATATATATATATATAAATTCTTAACTAGTAATGAAAATAAAATTTATATAATCTGAAACTGATCTTTCCTATTCCTACTTACTCTAATTAGTGTGTGAGAAGGGAACAAGTAAGCTTTCTTTGATTAAACGACTTTACAGACGTAAATATACAGCCATAAAATAGTGGAATTGCAGGTTATATAAGAGGTTGCAGGGAAGAGAACCCCCCCCCCCCACCTAAACTTCTTATTTTATCATCACACTCAAATAACTATTTTTCTTTACAGCATGAATTAATGTTATATAATACTCAGTTACCCCCTCCCCCTCATCACTTCATCGGATATGGTGGAGAGAGAAGATCTCTGAAAAACACATCTGTCCCTTTTCAAACAAAATACCCAAGAGGCTAGAATATATATATATTTTGTGTGTGTGTGTGTGTGTCACTTCCTTTGATATGCTACAGACAGAAATACACACTTCCATCCTTCCTCACAGAATCTAGCAACAAAAAAGTTCAAGAGGCAGATCAGATACATATATAAAAAAAAATGTGCAGTCGTTGAAGCAAAGAAAGAAAGAAAGAAAGAGAATTGAATTCCCATTTAGTTTTCGTCCTCCTAAGATACTCACTCCTCTGACTCTGCGGGGTCCTCTTCCAGGCATTTCCTTCTCTATTATGCCGTCATAACCATTTTTACCAGAATTCATACTTCCCTTGTCTGGCATGGCATTCTAGCAAAAAAAGATTGGTTGATAATAAAAAAAAATACAAAAGATTAATGAAACTATTACATCAAAACACATATGCATACAAGTGTAGGAAAACTTTTTTTTTTTTAGGGGGAGAGGGGCAAAAATTAAATATTAAATAAAAAAAAATAAGGGAAACAGGAAAGAAACAAAAAAATGGTGAAAAATATTATCAATAAAAACATTTTTGTGAAAAAAAAAAAATATACAAGAAAATTGTTTATAATAACTAAATAATTTTGCTGGTTTGCAAGACTAACTAAAAAAAAAAAAACTGGTGTTTTTTGTTTGTTTTTTTTTTAATTAAAATACCCAGTCTATAAAAAAGGAAAAAGAAAAAAAGAAAAAGAAAACATATTTATGGAAACTAATTCAAGAAAAAAGATATAACAGAGCCTGACAACAATAACAACAACTTTTGATAATGAAAGAAGTTCAACTTGAAATGGAAGATCTGCCTTCTTGCTGGTTTCATATGCATGTTTTTTGGTTGGTCATTCATGAAAAAATGTTAGTAAATCAGTAAGGTGAGAGGTTATTTACCTGCGGCCGGCATTTCTCTCTCTCTTCATCCTCCGTCTCTGCTACTGGGAAAAATTAAAGGCACTGAAAATTACCATAGTCAAGACAACAACAACAATAAAGTAAAAAAAAAAAAAAAAGTGTTAGTGAATTATTTTTCCTGAATGTAAGTGTTGTTTAAACTTGAATTGAAATTTGTAAGTTTAAAAAGCCAGTATAAGAGATTTTTTTTAATAATAATTATTTATTTAAAATCAACAAAGTTTAGCCGATATACATTATCATCAAGAATAGAATCAGTTTGAGTTTTATTTCTTTTTTTCTTTCTCGTGATATGTTGTCATATGAAAAGTTTGTGTGATCTTTAACAGCGTTTTTTCTTTAATGACATCATGCTATGAGAAAAGAAAAAGAATAAAAATGCAAAATGATTCTATACCTGATGATGGTGTATATAGCCGAAACTTAGTTGATTTTACACAAATATTTATAAAAAAAATTTTTTTTTTAAATCTTCATTGTTATTCATTTCTTAAACTTATAAAATAAAAATTTCTGATTTGTATTTGTAAATTTTATTGAATTAAAAAACTGTCTTCAGAAAAATTAAAAGAAAATAATAATTTGGATAGAATTTTAATAAATCTATTTTTAATTTTATAATTTGTGCATTAAAAAAAATTTATTTATATTTTGGTATGAAAACTGTCTTTCTGTAAACCGTCTAAAGAAATTATATGGCAGGTGTGAAGGGAGATAGTTTAGTGAAAATAAAAAAAGACAGAAAAAGTTAAAAGCAGACAATAGCTGTATTTAATAAGTTTAAAAAAGAAAGCCACATTGATAAGGAATTCCACCAAATGATAAAACCAACTATAGTTTTTATAAGAGTTAAAAAAAAAAAAAAGTGTTTTTTTTAAATTTATATTTGGTGCTTGTGCATTATAAGTAGATATCTAAAAATGAACAAAAATGCATTTTAAGTAAAAACCATTGCATATACGTGTATTATATTGAAAAATTAGTAAAATTCTAAAAATTAAACTCAATGATCGAGTAGATAATCTGCTTGAACTATTTTAAAAATAAACAAAAACAAAAAAACATTATTATGGATTCGCCATTTTCTAATTTGAAATAGCTAAAGTATAAACAAGGGAGATAAGTTTGTTATGGAAATAGACTAAACCACTAAAACTGTATTATTCGATATATTTTTTAATCAATCATTTTTCATAATTTTTGGAATTTTTACTAATTTCAACATGACGTAACTGCATAATAGTGTTTGGTGCTTCTACAGAATTGGGATGAGATTTTGTAGTTAATAAATGAAGTTTTCAGATAAAAAACAGTAGTTTCAACTGATTTTTTTTTTGGTCAATTCTAATAAGTTACGATGGTAGCTTCCAAATTATGCAGCCGAAATTACCTGAATATTACTGAATTATTAAACAAAACAACTTTAATCATGTTAGTAAGTGAAAAATTTCCGCCATCTTGTTTAATTCAAAATGGAAAATTACCTCACTTTTGAACTCTCCTGTATCTTACAATCGTTTTCATCAAATTCTATTTTTTATTTTCTTTAATAAATAATTTTCTACCTTATCAATTTTCGTAATTTTTGGATATAATCATCTTGAAAATACGGAAAATACGTAGATGCTATTGTTTTCATGTGAAATTCAGTATTATGATTTCGTCCCAATAGTGTAGAAGCACCTCCTAGTGTTTTTACTTAAAATGCATTGTTTGTTATACAATTCTAATGCATAAAAACTATTTTTTTTTTTTTTAAACCAAAATGCCTGGTCCTAAATAGTTATTTTTGAAAAAAACAGATCAATCAATGAAAAAGTTCTTCAGATTTTCACTATTTACAAATTTCAGAAATGCAACTCCCCCTCCCCCAATTCTCCTACAGAAAGAGTAGATTTTACTCTAAATACAAAGAGGAAGGGTAAACTATAAAAAAAAACGAAAGCAAAAAAAATAATAAATCTTTAGAATACTTGTAGCATAATTATTAAAATAAAAATTTAATTTTTCCAAAAATTATTTAATTTTTAATAGTGTTCAGATTTCTGAGTTCAATGATCCACCTCGAGAATTACCAACTGGTTTTCAGCCAAATAATCTAATTTATGAACACCTTTTCCATTTCAAGCAGACGGATTACTTTACGTTTAACTTTGTATAACAAACTGAATACCTCGAAAACAATGGAAAAAAGTTTTGAAAAAAAGAAAAAAGACATTTGTCTTTTGAGCAATTCGAAGACTTATAGTTCAATTTATTGTCAGAGTAGAGTTTCAGAGTGCTGTATAGGGAAAAAATTCCTGTTTCCCATATGAGGGGTAACCAATCAACAACACCGATCCTTCCCAATGACCCCCTCCCCATTAAAATTGGTCTTAATGTTGAGGAGCAAGAAGTAGGGTCGCATACAGAACCCCCCCCCCAAAAAAAACCCATATCTCCGATATAAAGGGCAACCAATCAATGACACGGACAACAAAAAAATAAAACTTAGGGTTGAATGCTGAGGGGCAGGAAGTAGGATTGCATACAAAAAAAAAAAAAAAATTCCATGTCTCCCATATAACGAGGCAACCAATCGATGACAAAAAAAAAAAAAAAAAAAAATTCCATGTCTCCCATATAACGAGGCAACCAATCGATGACAAAAAAAAAAAAAAATTCCATGTCTCCCATATAACGAGGCAACCAATCAATGACAAAAAGAAAAAAAAAAAAAGCATAGATTTACAAACACAATACAAAACAGTTTTCACACCAAATCGACATTGACAAATGGATGCAATCACAAATCCCCATATTTAAAAAAAAGAAAGGAAAAAAAAAAAAAAAAAAAAAAAAGACACTTGTTCATTTTAATTTTCAAAGAAAATTTTTTGTTTTCAGTTTTGAAGACTTTCACTTGGAACAGGAGAATGACAATTCAAAAAGTCTTTCAATAATGACTGTCCAAAACTATAAATTTTATTTTATTTATTATGAAAGTTTTCATACGATGACAATTTTCACTCATTTCAGAATTTGGACATTTTGCTGTATAGATAACAAAATGAGAAAGTGGTAAAAATCACCCCCCCCAAATATATGTTACCAAAGGCAAGATAAAATTACTCTTCTACCTACCTACTTAACCCTTTACCACCAGAATTTTTTACAATTTTAATCATGAAACCCCACACGTGACGGAAGTTAGTGTGTAACTGACACATGAACATAAACATTCACTTGTTGAACTATGCATAGACCTGTACTTTAAAGACCAGATGGGCTGACAAGCTATAAGAGTAAGAAATATTTCCTATACAGGTTTTTTTTGAAAGACAACTAGAAAGTATAATTTGGTGGTAAAGGGTTAAATAAGTTATAACTTCTGGAATTGTCTCCCCCAGTCCAGAGTGGAAGTCTTCAAAAATGAAACAAAAAATTATCCTTAAAAATTAAGATGCACAAGTAAAAAAAAGCACCTTAGAAGAAATTAGTTTTATAGTTGCATCTTAATAATAATACCAAAGTGAACTAAAATCGGAAATGTTAATAAGTGCCTATCATAACTCTACGAGTGTGTTGTGTTTGTTTCTGACCTGAAGAATACAGATGTGCATGGCAATACATACCAATATTCCTGATTCGTCCCTTCGCAGCAATCCAGGCTTGATAACCAGGAGAGTTGTGATAGGCTTTCTTAACTTCATTATACTGGATCTGCAAATGGTTGGTGGGGGCCAGTTTAGCGTCATATGTCACAGATGGATTGGATGTTAGTGATAAATACAGGGAGATCGGAAAATAACTCCCTTTACTTGAAATTTACCACTGAAATACAATTCTTACAAGAAATGAAGGGGAGGGGTCAGGTAAGAGAGCTGTAAGGCAGGCCCCTTTATTTTTTTTTTTCCATTAGTTCTCACATTTCATAAGCGATATTTTTGATGATGGAAAAAATGCTGTTTTCTGGGTCAGCTGTTGTTTGGAGTTGGTGATATGTGAAAATTTTAAATCCTCTCACAATATTCATCACCATTCACCTGTCAATTTATTCATCTTGTTAAGCCTAATCTTTGAATGGGTTTTTAAACTTGATAAGTATTGACTCATTGTTAGAAATAAACAAAAACAACAAAAAGTTTTCTGTGAAACAGGTTTCTTAAAAAGCTAGTGTCGAATGCTAGCACCCATACTGAATTCTAAATTAAACCTCATGCTATACACTTTCTTATTATATTCATTTTTTTTGTTTTTTCGTAAGAATTATATTTCAATAATAAATTACAAGCACTTAATAATAAGGGGTTACTTTCCAATCATGCTGTATATTGATGTGAGACTTGGCAGGATATCCTGATATAAACTTACCAATATTCAGGAGATGAGATTAAGAAACGAGAATTTTTTTAAGCTAAGCATATAAAAAAAAAATCCTAACAAAAGGTGCAATTTTATTCGATATTACAGTTTCATTTTTTTTATTTTCAAGGTATATGTGTGTGTGTGTGAGAGAGAGTGAAAGAAATAAAAAGAGATATTCAAGAATTAATAAAGAGCATGCAGGGCTAAAGATCAATATTGTCCTGAGATCAAGAGAATATGAGTTTATTTAATTTTTATTTTATTTACTATGTCCTCGAAAAGGATATATTTGTTTGGAGTAGCTGTTGTAGCTCTATGTTTAAGTTTCTTCTGACATCTACCTCCAGACTGCCATACCCATCCATATTTATGGCCTACACCAGCCAATCATATACTTGAAGCTGGGCGTATTCATGTTCATTAAATCATTTATTTATAGAATAAAAGCAATTTTATTTATCTAGAAATAAATTTGTCGTCTTTTCAAGTGTTTTACATCATTTGAGAATTTTTTTTTTTTCCCAATTCAGTGAAGAACAATTTAGCTCACATTTGATATTAACTTCACATAAATTCAATTTCTATTTCACAAAAACAAAATCATCTCTAATATAAATCTCACCTGTCTGTTTAAATTTATGTATGTCTGCTTAGAGGCAACAAATTTTCAGGAGATTGGTATCATTTTGAAGCTCGACCCTTCAGATGACAAATATAAAAAAATTGGCTAAAAACATCAATTCGTTCACCTTCAACTAGGCACTTTTCTATAGGGAAGGGTCGCTTTTTTTTGTCAATATTTTCGAAAGTCATCCCCTCTTTTCAATTGGCTAACCTTAATTTAAACCCTCGCCACTTCTGGTTTGGTGATAGATGCAACGGCAAAGGCATCACGTTTTTTTTCATGTTTTTTTTTTCCTCCTTCGCGGTATGGGTTCGAGCCTGCCTGCCTACCACCACTTTTTTTTTTTGCTCAACACACACCTCCAAACACCCAGGCAATGCCGGGCACTCAAACTAGTAGTTAAGAAAATTTTTAAACCAAATATCAGGAAGTTTCATCAGATACTCTGATGGCTTGGCAGGCTGAGAGCAGGTTACAGGCATTTCCTGAAACAATGGTGATTGAGGGGGAGGGACTTGTAAAACAGATTCAATTCATTTTGGCATTAGAAATTTTGACAAGGAAAGATAACAGACGTAGCTTGAAATTCCTCACGAACGCCAACAAAATGTATCAGAAGAAGACTGAAGAGTATAACAATATTTTTTTTGTTGTTTTTTAAAATATTGCTTACAATTGTAAAATATATCTTATCGATGCTCCATGGTTGGTAATTGGTGATGAAAAGATTTCACAGAAGCTTTTGAGGTTAAAATCATCATATTCGTTCCATGAGGAAACGTAAACATTTCTCAATATAAAAACACTTAATCCTCCTTGAATACAACCATATGCTATGCAGCAGATAAATACACATACCAAATAAAACACAGCTAATTCAAAGTTTAATAATTTTCTATGAACAGACCTTAACTCAAACCTTGTTAGCCATTCCATTATTGAATAATTTCTAAGTTGTTCAGGTTTGGTTTAGCCAGAGTAGAGCTCTTCACTCGTAAGATAAAAATAGTTTTACGAATAATAGAAAGGTTTGCTTTGTTTTATAACATATCAACCCTTTTCAGGTTATTTAATGTTAAATCTAATCATTTTGGAAAAAAGTTTTTGTGCTTCGAGTTCTTTATATCTTCAAATATTTATTCATGGTGTTTGGTTTGGCTGCTTTACTTTACAGCGTATCAACTCTTTTTCGGGTTATTTAATGTTGAATCCAGTAATTATTTTGGAGAAAATTTTATTGCTTCAAGTATTTAATATCTTCAATAGTTATTCATAGTGTTTGGTTTGGTTATTTTGTAGAGGAAAACTGTGTTTGTTTTCGACTTTGCAGAACATGATTGAGTTTTACAAAGGGTAAGGGAAAAAAACAATAACATCAATGTTTGGTGCATTGGTATGGGTTAGCCAGTATCTTCAGACAGCCTGATCTGGTAGCACCAGAGGATAGTAAACATGAAGCACAATGTAAGTCAATACACCGAAACTGTAAATGACAATTATTTCATAATTTTTTTTTTTTTTTTTTCTACAAAGGAGTCACCACTTATCAAGGCTCAGGAGGCCACTCGAGGATAAGAGTTAAGGAATGTATGGTAGTTAATGGGACAATATCGTAGTAATTGTTAGTAGCGAAAATTTGTTAAATTGGATTACTTAAAGGGGAGGGTCATCACGAACTTGTTTATGTTTTACTTGAAGACGAGCATATTGCAGTCAGTTGGAAAGTAGACAAATGGAAGAGAGTCCACAGGCGTGCAGTTCTAAGAAAGAAGCTTTGTTCATGGAATCCATGTTTAGGTTTAGACACAGATAAAGAGTGGGGGAAATTATTAATAGTGGCTTTAGCTAGACAAGTGTTTTTCGTGAAAGTTTAGCAAAGGGGAGCCATAGATTGGAGCTCAGACGAGCACTTGCCATGAAAATAATGATAGAGCAGAGACAGGCTCACAACATCTCTTCTGAAATTATTTCAGTCTCAAGTGTTTAAATTTACTCCTTAATGCCGAAGATGAATGGTTGCAATTCAAGAAGCAGTTGCCACAAATTTAATAATAAATCAATTTTACAAAATAAGCATTTTCCTTCTTTTCTTTGTATATCTTAATTGTAGATTATAACCTATCTCTCTTGTATCATTCATTCCATTGGTTATCTTCCTTGAATAGAACATTTCACTTGAAAGATGAAAGTAGGTGCTTTCATGCATTCATAATAATTTGGTTTATAATAGAGGAGAGACGCAACCAAGTTCAAACATCATCATATTTGGTCTAATGTCTGTTTTATATACTGGCATGTTTTAGACAGCTCTTAGAAATTGACTTCCAAGCTAACTTATCTTTAGTCAGCTCTTTCTCACACGTTTAACTTGGCCTTTTACGGTAGACTGACACTGTTACCTCCACTCTCCTACATCTACTAAATTAGGAACTCTCATCCATCCCTTTAACGTGGTCATACTACCTTCTGTTCTGCACACCGACAGAAACTGTCCTCGAACATTAATTCTCAATCAGTCAAATTCTGAAAGCGGAGTGATGACCCTCCTGTAATGGCATTCACCTGGGGTGGGTTGAGCCAGCTCCAAACGAGTTCCACATCAAGGCAATCAACTCCAGATGATCAGTAACAGAATTCTCAGTATATTTCAGCTATTACAGGTTCTAGTGATGGACACTAAAAACATGAAGTTAGCCACCAGCTCCATATATGTCTTCACTGTTCCAATCTGTCTTCAGTTGGTTGCCTATTCACTTCCTCTAATTGGCAGGTGTGATTGTGGTTACTGATTTGCTGATGTCTCAGAGTGTCGAATGGTGATTTAGGATTTGGTTGGAGAGACGAATGTATAGGATGTGATGTGCATGTAAAGTTTTTTTCCCCTAATTTTTAAATGCCTTATTGGGTACAAGTGTAGAGAAAAAAAAAATGATTAAAAATTGGTTCTGGGATGATGATGAAAGAAAGCAAGAAAAATGGAGGAGTTAGTCTTGAATGGATAAAAGAATCTGGTTTGAAGTGTACAACTGGATATGGAGGAGAAAATAGTACATGAAAACACTTGGCATTTTGGATTCGGGGACAGGGGACATTTTTTAATTAGCTGAAATTATCTATGTTTACAAATAGAGTCTCTTAAAGAGGAGACTTTGCTAGTACAGCCACACTGCATGCCACAACCCAGGAGAGTTCATCCACAAAGAAATAGTTCCAAAACCACTTCAAGGTTGGCGGATGCGTGGGAGACCAGCTGAATATTTGGTTGCACACCATCAATGCAGATGTTCAACCTAGTTCCAGTGCACAGGTCTATGGTGTTCACCAATGGTCACGTTCACTATCTTGGTCACTAGGGGCTGTCATTCATCTGGAACGCTGTGTGTTTTACCCATCATGGCTGACTGTTGCTTCAAGCACAAGTATCTATATATTAATACTATAGTACCTTTAACATACGTATCATGGTTACCAGATTATAAATAATTTGATTGGAAGATCCTATTTATTAAATTATTTATATGATATCAGTGAAACTATAATTATAAATATTAGAATTCATTTTGAATAATGTGAGTATGTGTGTGTTTGTATATATGGCCTGGCAAGACCACAGGGGAGACAACCATGCAAAAAAAAACAAAAAAAACCCCAAAAAACCCTAAGCAAAATTCACCCCAAAGCAGCAAAACTAAAGCTTTCCAGTTTTCCAATTAATTTGATTTATAGTATTGAGACACAAATTAAGCAAGATTCCTTGAGTTTAAATTTCTTAAGATCCCTTTAGCTTTAAGCTTTTAATTTTAGACATTTTCTAAAATAAAAGTATTTAACAGGGATTCTAGACAAGGTTTAGTATCAATCTTTTCTGATTTTAAACAATATGAGGGGACATCAAAATAGTGTAAAACTGTTCAGGCTTGGGGGCATTCATTTCATCCATCCTGGGATGGATGTTGTTCTACTGTGTGTTATATATATATATTAGTAATCCAGTTCCATCACCAAACTGGAAGGAACGTGTTTTATATATATATATATATATATATATATATATATAAATAAAACAGGTTCCTTCCAGTTTGGTGTTTTATTTTTTATATATAAATAAAACACGTTCCTTCCAGTTTGGTGATGGAACTGGATTACTAATTATATGGATGAAGTCAACTGAGTGTTGTTGAGAGGCATGGCTGAAACAGTGAAGGCATCTGGGGAGGAGAGATTTTTAGAGGGAGTAGATTCTCACTCCACACACCGAACCTCAAACTACCAGGAGACTGTCATTACTCTGATAAAATCGAAAAAAATCATAAAGAATCCGTAATGTTTTTCTTATGATGCAGATACAACACATTAGTTTCGGGTGGGTTGTATCTTTTATGGCCGTTAATACAAGAGAATATGTTAAGGATTACTGTTATTATTTTCAATAGAGAGACAGTAGGGAGGGGGGCATTAAAATCGCAGGTACTCCTTACTACCTTGCCACTAGTTTCTGGGTATCATCATTGGTCAGGTAAAACATATGCAGGAGGAAGGGCGATTAAAAATAATTAATTCTATTCATGATGGTATTTGTTTAAAAAACAACACTGAAACTAAGTTAACAATTATTAATGCCTTTTTTTATTTCTATTATAGCAAGGGGGAAAGGAGGAGAGGTAGCTGACTTTGTTTTGTTTTATGGCATATTAACCCCTTTTCGGGTTATTTAAGGCAGAACATTATCGAGTTCGTCTAAGAGAATTAAAGTAGTTGAGGGAACTAACGTTACTGAGGATGTGTAAAGAGAGAGAGGGGGGGGGGTGTAAAAAAAGATGTGACACCTTTTTTTATTTTTTTACAACCCTTACTTTCTTATTCCTGCAAGTTTGGGATAAAAATGATATTGCCTTATTTTTCCTCATTCATTTTTACAAGTCACGATAATTTACAAGTTTGATTTTAACAATGGTAAAACTCAAAGAATTGGAACCCTCTAACTTTATCCTAGCGCAAGTACAGAAAGTTCTCATAGACAAGTGATGAATGTCAATCGGAATCCGAGCAGAGGGGAACTTTCCAATGGGAAATGTCTTTGATTGAAGAGACCAAACCAACAAGTGACAGAAGTTAAAGAACGAAAACGTGTATTGCTATGCTCAATCTGAAAATAACTTGCATAACTGCTTCCTCAACTGAATAGTCTTCCCATCTTTGCATCAGCCTCCCTTTCCGGCATATGTAGCACAATAGACGGAGATATGTAGGTTCATCTAAAGCAGTTGTGTCATAACAAAAACATCTGCATATGTAAATTATAAAATGCTGCCATAAAATATCTGTGCTAGCCATGGATTAAGGCCGTCAAGTGCCATGTTCCATCAATGCTAATTAAAAAAATTTTTTTTATTATTATTACATTTTCACCCCAAACAAGGCATATTGCCACTTTGTTGTAGGGGGCTACTATCAGGGACATGGGCATCAGGGGTACTGTGTAGGGAGTTGGGCAGCAAGATGTTGGTTCACGTTGCACTTGAACTTCTGCATGTCAGTACAGTTGGGGAAGCAGGGACCCGGCACGGAATTCCAAAGTCTAGCTGTCCTGGGGAAGAAACTACTGGAGTAGAAGGCTCTCTTACATATAGGGATCTACTATGAAGGGGTGGGATTTAGCAGCTTGTCGGATTTGTCGGGGGTATTTACGTTGAGTGGGCACAAGTGCTTGCAGTTCGTCAGAGCATTCATCGTTAAAGTACTTGTAGAAAAGGCAGAGGGATGCAGCATTTCGTCGATGGGACAGGGGCTGAAGTTTAGATGATAGTTCAGGACCTATCAGATTGGCGACTCTCTTTTGAACTTTGTCTAGGAGCGAGAGACTAGTGGTAGATGCACCAGCCCAAATATGACAACAATACTCCATACATGGGCGAATGGTGACCTTATAGAGGTATAGGATACTTTCGGGCGTTAGTATCTTTCTAGCACGGTAGAGAGAACCTACCTTCTTCGCAGTGGTCCTGGCGATACTCTCGATGTAATTGTTCCAACTCATGTTTCCTGAGAGCGTTAGGCCGAGGAGTTTAAAGGATGTACTTTCAGATAAAGAGTCATTGCCCATTGCTATTGATGGTAGAGAAGGTTTCTTGTAATTATTGAAGGAAACTAGTTTAGTCTTGGCAGCATTGAATGTGACGATCCATTTATGTCCCCATTCCACTATAGATCGGAGGTCATCCTCTAGTGTTTCTGCCATTTCTTTAGATATGTGTTCATTTGTTTTCCTGTTATGTCTGTTATAGAGTGTGGTGTCGTCAGCATATATACCCATCTCACAGGCAATTTTGTCAGGGAGGTCATTTATGAATATTAGGAATGACAGAGGTCCCAGGATAGACCCCTGAGGCACTCCTGCATTTATATCATATTGTTTAGATGTACGACCGTCGAGGACAAGCTGGATTTTTCTCTTATCTAAGAAGGATTTAATTATGTCATGTATTCTTCCAGTGATACCATATGATCTGATTTTCCTGAGAAGACCTTCATGCTATACCCTGTCAAAAGCCTACCCTCCCCCGCTTTTTCCAGTGACTGGTATATATGTTCTGAGATTACAGTTAGGATGTCTGCTGTTGAACGGGCTTGTCTAAATCCATATTGTTGGTCAGTCAGAAGTTTAGCATGTGTAAGGTGCTGGACTAGAGCTTGGTTAATTATTGTCTCAAATATTTTGGCGAAAAGTGGGAGGAGGCTAATGGGGCAATAATTTACTGGGTCAGTTTTTTCGCCAGAATTCTTGAAAACTGGTACCACAGAAGCAGTTTTCCAGCAGGCAGGAAAGTAAGATTCATTAAGGCATTTGTTGTAAAGTTAATGCATGACTAAACAAGAAATATTTATAATCTGATACTGATAAAAATTTAAAAACTTACTCGACTGCGAGTTTAGAACTTTCTATTCAACGAGAGTCAGTCTAGGACACATTATTTCAGGTTTTACTAAGAAAGGTCGAGAAAAGTAAAAACCTGACAAAATTTAATGGTTCTTGCCAAGTGATAAAAGTGCTTATAGGGCAAGTTAGAGTAGACGAGAGGAAAAAAAAAAAAAAAAAAAAGAAAGAAAAGATTTACATTATAACTGTTACAATACAGGAATCTAAACCAAGCCAGGCCAAAGCTTAAACATAGAATCCAAAGAGTTAGGTTGAAGGGTATAATAATATAACACCCCTTTGCCCATTAAAAAAAATTAAATGCCAAGGATCTTTTCTCATGTAAGTATTAACACATCACCATAAATAAAATAATAGATCGGACACTTCATATTAACTGACATATTAAAGAAAAAAAAAATGAAAAAGAGAAAAAAAAAAAAAATGGAAACAAGTTATTTTATTTGTGTGTGTGTGTTTAATAATAAAAAACAAATAAAAAATGCTAGAACATTAAATTGATTTTTAAAGAAATTCTTTTAAAACTAACATTTTTTTCACTCAACAATACACTATTTTCTGAGTATTGATTAAAATGGTGGCTACATCAATAAGTAACAAAAAAATGTAAAAATCGAAGTATATATATATATATATATATATATAACTATTGGATATTTCACAGAGTCAAATATGAAATAAGACAGACTACATAGAACAAAACAAACACAGGTTCATGTTGATTTCGATATTCTTTGTCAAGAAAAGCATTTTATCAAAGAGAATCAAATATATATATATATATATATATATATATATATATATATATATATATATATATATATATATATACATAAAGTTGGGGTAGTGATAGGAAAAGGCAAACCCATACTCCAAACGAAAAAAAAACAAAACACATCGACCAAATTGTACAATTGCAATTAGAATATAGGTTTTTCTGGTTAAAGTGAAAAATAAAAAGTCTTCTTGATGGCTTCTGGTTTTTGAAATCTGAAATTGACATGTATTCATGAAAAAATAGTTCATTATATTTTAGGTTGGATGTTTTTCTAGGAGTGGGCACATTCTACATTTTTTAGGTGATTACATGTGATCCTCTGACCTGGCCACTCAGATTTAGGTTTGGTGGTGAAAGAAATCTGGTTAAATCCACAAACGAAATGTTTACCAACTAGCAAAATTATCTATCTCTCTCCCATAATGGGATGATGTGACACAAAGGTTAGAAAATGGGATTGAAGAGCTGACCTACAAAAAATGCCTAGGCAGCTCTGTTTGCATTCTCCGGTAGAGGTGTCTTAGGTGATTAGCAATAAATCAACCTTTTCTCAAAGAGAGAAGGCAAAGCCTGGGAGGATATACCTCCTAGAACTGCCCACAACAAGCAACATACCACAGTAGAGAGGCCATTTCAAAAATGGCCTAAACTTATGTTTGGTGCTCAGAGAAAAATCCCTAATAAACTTTAAAATTCTACTAGAATCCAAGCTGTATAAAATGATGAGGAACTGTGTTTTTGATAAACACTGTTTGTCAATTTCCGATTTTAAAACAAGAAGCTGACACCAAGTAGACCTTTTTTTATTTAACCATTTTCCTTATACACACACACCCACATATATATATATATACTTGATTCTGCTTAATGAAATATTATTTTTGATAAAGTTTCATAAATGAAACAAAACGTCATGCTTTGCTTATTTCAATTATTCCTTTTTCGGCCTATACATTTGATCAGGTACATTCCATCTTTTTAACTTATACACACATACACACAGTTAATGAAACGTTCTGAAAATAGTTACATTGAATTTGATAGTACTTTATGTATTTATAAATACTGTGTCAATGATTCGACTTAGAAAAAAAAACCATGAAATAAATCAGAAGAATGCAGACCCCCCCCCCCATCGGATTCAAACCTTTGTCTGAACAGGATCACCTCATTAGTCAAAAATGTGAAGGCAAACAATTTTTACAAGGTTAAATTTAAGTCAACTTCAAATCTGTTTAAGGGTTAGGGTTTGCATGTAGCTGTTATTTCAGGTTGCTTTTTTTTTTTTTTTTTTTTTAGATTGTAGATCATATAAACAGTAAATATGAATACATCGTAGAAAGTCTTTGTGTTTTACATACATTAGAAGTAATTTTTAGAAATGAATAACTTAATATTTATTGCAAACATATTTGTTTATGTTATAACTGAAGCAAATACAACAATGTAAAATTTTTTATTAATTTGTTTTTATTAATAGCATCAGCCGATTCTGTCGCTTAGATCAGTAGTGAAAAAATGCCCCCACTTTAGCAATATTTCAAGCCAGAATATGTATTTTGTGAAAGAAACTGGATCAAAATACACTTTTATCATGTAAAGAACATGTTCCAAGGATAAGAAATAAAAATTAGTCAGATTCAAAATTATCGATGACAAACTTGGGATAAATAAACAGGTTTCAGTTTATTATATAAATAGAAAATGGAAGAAAAGCAAAGCAGAATATCTATTTTCAAAACGTTTCATGAAATAAAAAATTTTAATTATGAACGAGAGAAAATTTGTACATGGGTGATAAGTGATAATTTACAGAAGCAACAACAACGATGACGATAATGCATGCGAAAAATAATTGTCAGTCAGGTGACACAACATGCAAAAGAAAGTTATGGAAAAATAAATAAAAAACAAAAAAAATAAGAATTAAAAAAGCATCTAACAACATCAAGGAAGTAGCATTCTTGAATAGCAGGGGGGGGGGGAAAGAAAAACGAAAGGAAATACATGTGACTTGAGCAGAACTTAAATTGTGCCGTGAAATAATCAGAAAAATGAAATAAAGACATATGAGGTTTCTAAATATAAACCAGGTCGACAACACAAGTACTCTATTTTCTGGTGCATAACAAAAAAAAAAAAAAAATTTCAAACAAAAATCCAAACGCAGAAAAAGGTGCCAAGTGGGAAGGGGAAAGGTAATGATTAGGCTTGTATTATACACAGATACATTTTCATAAAGTTTTATTTTGCTTTAAAAATTTTTTTTCATAAATTTTTATTAAAAAAAAAAAAAAAAGAAAAAAGTAAAAAAAAAAAAAAAAAAAAAAAATTTTTTTTTTAAAATGTTATACCCAATTGATAATGAAGAAAAGTTGACAGGCTTTCAGGAAAATCATTTACAGAAGCAACGATTTCCGATATTTCAGTAAATTCCTATTATTTGGACTACTGTTTTCATCTTGAGTGTTATTTTCACATTTCAGTCGATGTATCCTTCAACCTTCGCTGTCCGCAAGGATCCATGGTGTAATGGATAAAGTACTTGGTAAAATTCAGTCGCAAAATTACTCTTCTGAAGGTTGAAGACTTAATACTCACTGTGAGCCATTCTAAAAATTCAACTGCAAATTAATAAGGACTTCTATCCAATCATGGCTGACAGAACGAGAACATACTAGCCCTGTGGAATAAATAAAGAGTTCTATTTGAAATTCTGCACAGATTCTTGAAGTCTGATAAAAATGGTCCTGTCGTGACGACGACCGGTTCTACGCATGTGCCAGATGACGTCATGACCTGATTTACTTTAAATAGTTGAAAAACTGACTAAATCTCATGTACGTCGTGTTAGCTCAGTTGGTTAGCGTGTTGGTTCATTATCTAAACGTTTTGGGTTCGAATCGTAGTGTGAGATGTCTTTTTTTTTTTTTTCGATTTTTTAAATTTAAATATTGAACCAGTGTTATTTAAGCCATTTTTCATGTAACGTTCATTTTTCTGTTTTATTTTTTTTACTTCGCTTAACCACCCCTGACCACACACCCAAAAACACCCGGGTACCCACTGATTTTTTAAATTTTAATATCAAAACATGCTTATTTAAGCCATTTCTTTTTTGTTTTTTCGATTTTTACATTTAACATCGTTCGTTTGCCTTATGTTAGTTTATTTTTGTGTTTTTTTTCTTCGATGTTTTGATTACCCCCCACCCCCGCTTAAGTTTTAACGTTGTTTTCTTTTTTTACTTCGCTTATAGGGCTTCGGGTTCGATCCTACCAACTTCCGGTTTCTTTTTTATTTAACAGCACACACACCTCCAAACACCCGGGCAATGCTGGGTACCCCCGCTAGTATATATATAAAGGGAAAAGTGCGTGTGTGTCTCACAAAAACTTTTGACAGAGGTGACGGATCCTGACGAGATTGGTATCATTTTGAACCTGGACGTTTCGGACGACAAATATCGAAAAATTGGCCAAGAACATTAATTCCTTCACCCTAAACTGGACAGTTTTGTACAAGGAGGGGTAGCTTTTTTCGTCGACATTTTAGCAAGTCATCGTCACCATTAGATTGACTTCACTTAATTTTAACACTCTTGACTTCTGGTCACGCGATGAAGACATCGACTAAGAGGTCGGGTCTCTTTTTTTTTTCCTCCTTCGTGTTACGGATTCAAGCTTGCCTGTCTACTATCACTTTTTTTTTTTTTTTTTTTAAACACCTCTGCCTACTGTTGTTTTAATTCCTCCCACCCTGCTTCTATCACTTTTTACCCTGCCCCCCAGTTCCTTACTATACCACTTACACACACCCGGGCAACACCGGGTATCCCCGTTAGTCTAATATATAAAAGGCAAAATGTGTGTGTGTTTGTATGTCTGCCCAAAACTCCTGACAGACGCATCGGAACATGACCAAACGGTATCGTTTTGAACTATGATCCTTCAGACGACAAATATCGAAAAATGGGCCAAAAATATTAATTCCTTAACTCTCAACTGGGCGGTTTTTCTACAAGAAGGGGTCGGTTTTGCGTTGCCATTTTCGCAAGTCATCTTTTCTTTTCAATCGACTATGCTTAATTTGGACGCTCTCGACTTTCGGTTGCACAATGGAGACATTGACTAAGACGTCGCTTTTTTTTTTTTTTCCTTCTTCGCATTGAGGGTTCGAGCCTGCCTACTTACTACCACTTTTTTTTTTCTTAAACACCTCGCTCTCTCTCTCTATGATTTTGAAACCCCCTACCCCACCAATCGCCTAATTGAATAATGCGATGTTAAGTCCAATGCTGTGAGATTGTTGTTTCATATTACATTTATTCAAGTATCCGTCTTGAGGACACAAATCCCCCCCCCCCAAAGAAAAAGTGATCTCTCCCTTTGATAAATATTTCTTGAATAACAAACAAGCATCAATTGCTATTTTTGTTGGATTTACGGAAAAACTAAGTAATTTTTTTTTTTGAAAGATATTTGAGCAAAAAAAAAAAAAAAAAAAAAAAAAAAAAAAAATTTTTTTTGCCCAATTAGAGACATTTTTTTGCCCTTTTTGTGGGAGTGGGGGAGCAAAGTTTTTCTGTCATTAATACTTATTTCATGGAAATATCAATTGATCTGAACTTTTAGAAGATTTTAAACCAAAACAAACGAAGGACATCATTCACTAAATAATAAAGAGCAATAAAAATATTAGTAAAGGGAAGATTCCAACATTTTTTTTACTCATTCAGATACTATTACCGGTAGTTTAAAATCAATAAATATATAAATATTTATTTTATTATCAGTACCAGCAATTGAAATTTTGAAGAAGAAAAAAAAAAAAAAAAAAAAACTCTTATTTTTTTATTTTTTAAAGAAAAATAAAAAAAATAAAAGTTTTTTTTTTTTTTGCATCGAAAAATAGCAACAGATTTTTCTGATTACAATACAGAGTCTCTAAAACGTTTTGATTTTTGAGTCCAGACTAACATATATATTGCTCAGAATGCCGTGATAATTTGCCAATTTTTGTTTCCACATTTTTCAATTTAAAGTAGAAACTGATTCATTGATGTGATTGTTGATATCCTCCTTTTATTTTTGACCTGTACTGATGATGATAGAGCCAAGGTATTTAAAACGATCAACCTCTTCAAGGACTTCCCCATCGAGGGTGATTGATTGTTTTGTTTTTTTCACTTAACCAAACATTGATAAAAATAAAAAAGACAAGTTTCGGCTTGATTACATCTTTCTTAATTTTTTCGATTTTTCTTATGATCTATTTGTTTTAAATTCAAAATAATTAACATAAGTTATATATATGTGTCTCATGAACGTTTTCGATTCTTTGTTGAATCATCAAATGAAGAAAAAAAGCTGGAGAAACGAAGAGAGTTTCAAAATGTAGCTGTGAAACAGGAGCATGAAGTCAGAGACCGAGAGAACGTTTTCTAACTATTCCAGGAGAGATGTTAATCTAAATTCGGTGATGCCAAAATTAACGTCACAGGATAAAGTTGTATTATGCTAAGCATTTTAAAATATTACTCATAAAGTTGTATTATGCTAAGCATTTTAAAATATTACTCATAGGCAATATTATTATTGTTGTTGCGTTTGATGTAGATGGCTTTGAGTAGTTTTTAACATTTTTAAATTGGGTTCACAACGTGCTATTTACATGTTATCGACTATGATCTGTCTTAAATCGAAGACTGATAGGATAAAATTATAATTAAGCAGAAGCTTTCATTTATTTTTAACAATGTTTGATATATATATATCTATAATATAAAGCTGATCGTCTGTGTGTATGTGTCTGGTCACGAATAGGCTCCTATATGGTTGACTATTATAGAAAACTGATTACATATAATGATAGAAGATGTATTGAGACACAGGAATGGGTATGTTTGATCTGGCATAATGATGATTCATTAAACTTGTGGGGCCTGCGTATGCGCCTGGTCCACAAAGTATGGAAATAAAAAATTTAAAAATTAAAACGTTTACAAGTGTTTTTGATGTAGATGTACATAATACTTTGATAAGTATGTTTTAACTTAAATAGGGATGGTATAATAAAATTGTGGGGTCTGCGTTCGCACCTGGCCTCCATAGAATGGAAATAGGCACAAACTTTAATAAAGACTTTTCATATCTATCTGCATAAGCATACTTTGATAATTATGTTTCAGTTTGAAGAAATATGGTATAATAAAATTAAGGGATGTTCGTTCGCGCCTAACCTCCATAGAATGGAAATATGTCACAAAGTTTAACAAGGTTTTTTAATCCACAGAATATTGTGATAAATGTTTCAGTGTGAACAGGTATGGTATAATAAATTATGGGGTTTATCTATTTTATTTTTACTTTCATCATATTTTGCTTTGATTTTGATACCCTCAAATTCGAAGCTATCTCTTTACAACCCTTCCTTTTCATAACCTATCATACTTTCATAAATCAGAGTCCATTTTCTGTAGGCTGTTTTTGAACCCAGTCAACGACGGGTACTTTTACTAGTATATATATATATATATATATATAAAATTAAGAAGTAAAACTTAAGTTTACAAGCCAAAAGCTTCTGTAAACTTAAAGAGAAAATATAGACATTAATATAGTAATCCCAACCAAATAAAAAGCTCAATACAAGCAAAATAGAAAATCGAACTGATCATAAAAGAATACAATTAAAGACTGTAAATTATAATTTACAAGAATTGTTCGACAGGATACTCAAAAAGAAATATTTCTTTTTCACACAAATGATTTGTTTATAGTGGTGAAGGTTTTGTGCAGAACCAACCACACTTTCTCGTATTACTACTAATCTTTGTCGGTGCAATGGCTACCACAAGACAGAGTATACAGTAGACCTAAGTTTTTTTCATTTTTAATTTTTTTATTTTTACATCAGAGTTTTCACTCTCTTAGATGCATATCTTAACGAAGACTGGAGGTACATCTCTCCCAGTAAATCAAAGGCGCTCCCACATACCAACATGGAAATTTCTACATCTTGGCACGGTACATACAGCATCTAGCCTTCCCAAATGGTCACTCATCTGGTACTGGTCAGGCTCATTGTTGCTTAACTTTAGCATAATCACATTGACACACCAGTTCTCACCAGATGTGTGTGTGTGTGTGTGTGTATATATATGTATATATATATATATATATATATATATATATATATACGCACACACACACACATTCCTGATCGGTCAGACATTGTATTTATTTTTTCATTTTTATTTTTTAATATAACTTGTGTGAAGAGTTCCACATTTCTAACAGGGCTCTACATTGCAAGTGAAAGAGTTACATTTGCGGGTGGTTTTTCAAAGTGGTGACTAGAAATAATGGAATGCTTATCTTTTGGAGATTATATTTATTTCACCGACAATCTTCCAAAGCTCACTACTGAGTGAAAATTATCTTTTCAACTTTTTTTTTTTAATAAAACGAACAAAGTTAAATTATTTATCAATAAAAATTAAATAGAACAATATACTCTTTTTTTAACGAAGGCTGTTTAAAAAACATTTGAAGAAAACAGAATGTTTATACCTTCAAGTATCAACATAAAATTTCTTGCTCATTTAGAATTACACTTATTTAAAAATATACAGAAAAATCTTTATGATGTACAAACTCGTCACAGAACAAAGATGTCATATTCTAAAAATCATGTGGGTTTGGCTGGTAACCTTTATATTTGGCTAGTAAACGAAAATATTTAGTTGTTAAAGGTCAACTAAAGATAAATTTATTCGTAGAGCCCTGTCTAACAATTCACCATCAGACTTGCTGACAGAGATGTATTCTTATATCTTCTGATACTGCCATTGTCAATGTATAATCACAGTTTCGATGTGTGTATGTATATATATATATATGTGATGGAACGATTTCAATATTTTTCTCCGATTCCAATTCTTTATAAATCTTTGAATATTCAACTATAAAGTTTGCTATTTTTCCCCCCGATTACCATAAAAATACATGTTAAATGTGCACATATTTTCTCAAACGTAAAAATACACTTACTGAGAATGATTTTAGCTTCACTGATCATTTAAAATCAATAAATATTTATTATTTTATTATTATTACCAGTAAAACAAAGTCAAAAAAGATAATTAAAAGAATCGTTTTTGGCATCGGAAAATATGTACAAATTTTTCCGATTCCAATACCCCAAAAAGTTCCAATTTTGATTAATTGTCCAAACAAATATATATATATATATATATATATATATATATATATATATATATATATATCTCAGAGAGATATCTATATTATCAATAAAAAAAAAAAAAAAAAAAAATGAATAGCTCCATTTATATATAATTTTTTCAGCTTAGTTAGTATAGCATCAGATGCAAACCACTGAGGGGATCCCGGTTTTTGAATTTTGCTAGTCCTAACCACACTGGGGAGTCACAGAAATGATGAAACACGTGTCTGTGGATACATATACATTGTCACACATAAAGAATGAATGTGCTAGTGGAGTGAGTGGTTGGAGAACGGACATGAATTTCATTTTCTTAAGCGATTTCATTCAAACGTACAATGATGATTTTTATGAGTTTGGCCACAAGAAACACAAGAAATCTAATAGTGTAATAAAATAATCTGAAGAAAAAAGAAAAATCAAACGTTACATGCAAAGTTGTAGATTGGATAGTTCGGTTAGTGTTCTACAAAGTGTTAGTTCTTATCAGTTGGAGAGTATGATGATGATACTGTTAGAGTTTGCAAGCGGTTAGGGAAACTCCTCAACCCTCCCTCCTCCTCCTCATTAACTGGGATTCACAAAAAAAAAAAAAAAAAAAAAAAAAAAAAAAGGGCACATAACAACCGTCAAGATTTCAAATTCAAAATTCATACATTTTTCAGAAAAATATTTTTTAATTAACAAAAGATTATTAAATTTTAAGTATATTTTTTCTACAAATAAATAGAACCAAAAATAATCACCTAAGCAAAAATAGTTTTAAAAAATTCAGCATTTGAATAAAAAAATTGATTTGCTGTATTTAAAATAAATTATTCAGTAAAAAAATAAGCTCTAAAAAACAATGTATATCGACAATAACTACAAAATTAAGGTCTACAAACAAAGCTAAAAATAAGTAATGTGTACTGAAAATAACTGAAAAAAATTAATGTGTCCAAAAAAAGCTAAGACATTAAGGGTGTACAAGAAATGCTAATAAAAACACAATATATACAAAAAATTTAATAAAAACGCAATATATACAAAAAAAATCTAATAAAAACAGAATGT
Organism: Euprymna scolopes; assembly: GCF_053919585.1. Classification (NCBI taxonomy): domain Eukaryota; kingdom Metazoa; phylum Mollusca; class Cephalopoda; order Sepiida; family Sepiolidae; genus Euprymna; species Euprymna scolopes. The sequence goes on from NC_136514.1 coordinate 79,871,603, forward strand.
ATACAAAAAAATCTAATAAAACGCAATGTATACAAAAAATCTAATAAAAACGCAATGTATACAAAAAAATCTAATAAAAACGCAATGTATACAAAAAAATCTAATAAAAACGCAATGTATACAAAAAAATCTAATAAAAACGCAATGTATACAAAAAAATCTAATAAAAACGGAATATATAAAAAAAATCTAATAAAAACGCAATGTATACAAAAAAAAATCTAATAAAAACGGAATGTATATATAAAAATCTAATAAAAACGCAATGTATAAAAAAAATCTAATAAAAACGGAATATATAAAAAAATCTAATAAAAACGGAATATATAAAAAAAATCTAATAAAAACGGAATGTATATAAAAAAATCTAATAAAAACGGAATATATAAAAAAAATCTAATATAAACGGAATATATAAAAAAAATCTAATAAAAACGGAATATATAAAAAAAATCTAATAAAAACGGAATGTATATAAAAAATCTAATAAAAACGGAATATATAAAAAAAATCTGATAAAAACGGAATGTATAAAAAAAATCTAATAAAAACGGAATATATAAAAAAAATCTAATAAAAACGCAATGTATACAAAAAAATCTAATAAAAACGGAAGATATAAAAAAAAATCTAATAAAAACGGAATATATAAAAAAAATCTAATAAAAACGGAATATATAAAAAAAATCTAATAAAAACGGAATGTATATAAAAAAATCTAATAAAAACGGAATATATAAAAAAAATCTAATAAAAACGGAATGTATAAAAAAAAATCTCATAAAAACGCAATGTATACAAAAAAAATCTAATAAAAACGCAATGTATACAAAAAAAATCTAATAAAAACGCAATGTATACCAAAAAATCTAATAAAAACGCAATGTATATAAAAAAAATCTAATAAAAACGCAATGTATACAAAAAAAATCTAATAAAAACGCAATGTATAAAAAACATCTAATAAAAACGCAATGTATACAAAAAAAATGTAATAAAAACGGAATATATAAAAAAAATCTAATAAAAACGGAATATGTAAAAAAAATCTAATAAAAACGGAATGTATACAAAAAAATCTAATAAAAACGTAATGTATACAAAAAAAATCTAATAAAAACGGAATATATAAAAAAATCTAATAAAAACGGAATATATAAAAAAAATCTAATAAAAACGGAATATATAAAAAAAATCTAATAAAAACGGAATATATAAAAAAAATCTAATAAAAACGGAATTTATATAAAAAAAATCTAATAAAAACGCAATGTATACAAAAAAATCTAATAAAAACGCAATGTATACAAAAAATCTAATAAAAACGCAATGTATAAAAAAAATCTAATAAAAACGGAATATATAAAAAAATCTAATAAAAACGGAATATATAAAAAAAATCTAATAAAAACGCAATGTATACAAAAAAATCTAATAAAAACGCAATGTATACAAAAAAAAATCTAATAAAAACGGAATGTATACAAAAAAATCTAATAAAACGCAATGTATACAAAAAAATCTAATAAAAACGCAATGTATACAAAAAAAATCTAATAAAAACGCAATGTATACAAAAAAAAAATCTAATAAAAACGCAATGTATACAAAAAAAATCTAATAAAAACGCAATGTATACAGAAAAATCTAATAAAACGCAATGTATACAAAAAAATCTAATAAAACGCAATGTATACAAAAAAATCTAATAAAAACGCAATGTATACAAAAAAATCTAATAAAAACGCAATGTATACAAAAAAAAATCTAATAAAACGCCATGTATACAAAAAAATGTAATAAAACGCAATGTATACAAAAAAATCTAATAAAAACGCAATGTATACAAAAAAAATCTAATAAAAACGCAATGTATACAAAAAAAATCTAATAAAAACGCAATGTATACAGAAAAATCTAATAAAAACGCAATGTATACAAAAAAAATCTAATAAAAACGCAATGTGTACAAAAAAATCTAATAAAAACGGAATATATAAAAAAAATCTAATAAAAACGGAATATATAAAAAAAATCTAATAAAAACGGAATATGTAAAAAAAATCTAATAAAAACGGAATGTATATAAAAAATCTAATAAAAACGGAATATATAAAAAAAATCTAATAAAAACGGAGTATATAAAAAAATCTAATAAAAATGCAATGTATACAAAAAAATCTAATAAAAACGCAATGTATACAAAAAAATCTAATAAAAACGGAATATATAAAAAAAATCTAATAAAAACGGAATATATACAAAAAATCTAATAAAAACGGAATATATACAAAAAATCTAATAAAAACGCAATGTATACAAAAAAAATCTAATAAAAACGCAATGTATACCAAAAAAATCTAATAAAAACGCAATGTATACAAAAAAATCTAATAAAAACGGAATGTATACAAAAAAATCTAATAAAAACGCAATGTATAAAAAAAATCTAATAAAAACGGAATATATAAAAAAATCTAATAAAAACGGAATATATAAAAAAAATCTAATAAAAACGCAATGTATACAAAAAAATCTAATAAAAACGCAATGTATACAAAAAAATCTAATAAAAACGCAATGTATACCAAAAAAATCTAATAAAAACGCAATGTATACAAAAAAAAATCTAATAAAAACGCAATGTATACAAAAAAATCTAATAAAACGCAATGTATACAAAAAAATCTAATAAAAACGCAATGTATACAAAAAAAAATCTAATAAAAACGCAATGTATACAAAAAAAATCTAATAAAAACGCAATGTATACAAAAAAAATCTAATAAAAACGCAATGTATACAAAAAAATCTAATAAAAACGCAATGTATACAAAAAAATCTAATAAAAACGCAATGTATACAAAAAAATCTAATAAAAACGCAATGTATACAAAAAAATCTAATAAAAACGCCATGTATACAAAAAAATCTAATAAAACGCAATGTATACAAAAAAATCTATTAAAAACGCAATGTATACAAAAAATCTAATAAAAACGCAATGTATACAAAAAAATCTAATAAAAACGCAATGTATACAAAAAAATCTAATAAAACGCAATGTATACAAAAAAATCTAATAAAAACGCAATGTATACAAAAAAAAATCTAATAAAAACGCCATGTATACAAAAAAATCTAATAAAAACGCAATGTATACAAAAAAAATCTAATAAAAACGCAATGTATACAAAAAAAATCTAATAAAAACGCCATGTATACAAAAAAATCTAATAAAACGCAATGTATACAAAAAAATCTATTAAAAACGCAATGTATACAAAAAAAATCTAATAAAAACGCAATGTATACAAAAAAAAATCTAATAAAAACGCCATGTATACAAAAAAATCTAATAAAACGCAATGTATACAAAAAAATCTAATAAAAACGCAATGTATACAAAAAAAATCTAATAAAAACGCCATGTATACAAAAAATCTAATAAAACGCAATGTGTACAAAAAATCTAATAAAAATGCAATATATACAAAAAAATGTTTTAAACGCAATGTATAGAAAATAATAGTGATTAAATAATTTAATGAACTTTTTATAAAATCATTACTAATTCTTGTTAATCACTATATATAAAATTACTAATTCTTGTTAATCACTATTTATAAAATTACTGAATGTAAAAAAATTCCAAATTCATTTTCAAGGAACCTTGGTAATTGCTTTAATCAACCAGAATGCATTTTTTATTGTTAATAAACAAGCCTCACATTTTAATCTATGCCTTTTTTTCAAACTATTGGGAAAAATTTAAATGCCTGACTTATTTACTAAAAAACCAAAATGCTGGTATTTTCAGACAGCCTTATCTACCAGCGGAAGAAGAGGTTAATTTGTAATGTCAGAGTCAGAATAAGAGCAAGATCTTTAATAGAAAATTTTTCACGTCTTATGTTATTTAAGCAAAATAGCACATTCTGAATCCATTTAAAAAAATTTGAATATCAAATGTTTACTTTCCTTTTCAAATAAACACAGTCTGTAGTGGAATGGAGTTGTTAATGGATGGTAACATTTGATGCTATGGAAACTAACCTTTTTCATTTAAACAATTACAAGAATCATTCTCAACCATCGATTGTCCTGACAACTAGTACCCTGTTTGAGAGCTCATTGTTCAAACTCCTCGGCCCAAAATTCATAGGTAACATAAAGTAGAACAAATACACTGAACACATTGTCAAGACTGCTGTAAAAAATGTGGGCTCTCTTTAACATGCTAGAAAATTACTCACACTTGAGAGTATCCTATATCTCTACAAAACCACCATTCACTCATGTATGGAGTAAGTATTGTTGCCACATCTGGGCTGGTATTTCTACCGCTAGTCTCTTTCTCTCTTAGACAATGGTCAAAAGAGTTTCCAGCATTATCGGTCAAGCACCAACCTCTGTCCCACCACAGCAATGTTGCATCCCTGTGTCTGCTTAATAAGTACTTTAATGGAATGTGCTTATTAACTCACAGAACTTGTTCCCCCTTCATGTACATACTCCTGACCAGCCAACAAGCAGCAAAATTGCACCCCTTCACAGTTGAGCTCCTTAGATGCTGGAAAGATTCTACGATAATAGTTTCTTCCTTTAGATTGCCAGACTTTGGAATTTCCTCCCTTTTTCCTGCTTCCCTAACTATTCTGACATGTAGAAGTTTAAAGGTAATGTGAACAGATATCTCGCTACTCAACTCACCACAATCTACTGTTAGACACAATTCCAAATAGTGGCAATACGTTTTGTTTGGGATGAAAAAGAATAGAAAAAAGATAAGGCGTTTTACCATGTCCAAATGAATGTGGCTCTATAAAACGAGATTCAAAATGGGAACTTCAGTGGTTGGCAACCGAACCCGATACTAAAATGGGAGAAATTATATTGTATTTAAATGAAACGATTTGCTTGTTTTAGCTTTTTTTGTTTTTTACAATACTGAAAACTGAGAGTAATCGATTCAATTTCAGTATTGCTTTTATGCTAAATGATTTGATTGTTTTGTTTTTTGAGTTATTTAATGCCGAAGTCGGTAATTTGGGAGAAAAAAAAAAAAAAAAATAGTTCATGGTGTTTACTTCAGTTGTTTTGTAGAGAAAAATTGTTTTGTTTTTAACATTGCAGAACATGATTGAATTTTGCAAAGGGAAAGTGAAAAAAAAAATAATATCAATGTTTGGTGCAGTTAAGCCACAAAGCCAATATCTTCCGAAAGCCTGACCTGGTAGCACCAATTTTTATGCTAAATGGAGACCATCATTACATCTATACATATAATCGTACTAGCATGTACTCCTACCATTACTCATGAATAAATGAGGATCCCTATATACTCCTTCACCCATCCCATAATCAAACATAAACTTATGAGATTTTAAAAGTTGGACTTGTGTTATATATTCGCTGCAACCGGTTGTTCAATGTTCTTTTCAGTCTATATGATTTCTAAATAGACTTTGTTACTGGTCTAATATATATACACAGTGAATAAAACACAACACAGCTGATCTATAAAAATATTTTGTTTATTCCACACTGATAAAACTTTTTGCTTTAGTTATGCTGAGTGTTGACATCAGTTGACATCGTGGCGGGGGTGTGGTGCGGATGTTTGGCAGTGAAGAACATATGTCAGCTTGACTTCGCTCTGTGACCAACTGTTGCTCCCTTTCTGTTGTGTAGATTTATATAAACATTCTCTCATCCTGGAATGTTTACTATTTCCCATTGTTTATTGTTCTAATCCTTTGACTGCTATTTCTGGTCAATTATGCATTCCAATAGACAATGGTGAAAAACCTCACATTCCTTACATGGAATCGATCTGCTTGTGTGCAACTATCGAATGCCAGACATCCAACACCTTAATTGCATTTAAGTTGACATACCAAACTGATTTTAATTTTCATTTGTTATTGTTGAACCATGCTATTTATACCGCTATAATGTACTTCACTACAGTTTACTAAAATGATGATTTAGTCCTGCTAGAACAACTGGTAATATGGAAACATTTTAAAATCAGCAACAGGAGAATGACTTTTTAAAGAATAACAAATTGTCTCCCTTACAACTGAAATTTTATTGCTTTTTTTTTTTTTTTAAGTTCAGAAAATGTGTAGATTTTCAATTGCATTAACTACTCTATAAACATCATATTTATATTACAGATTAGCTGTATCTACCTGGCATTGTTTAGGTGGAGAACTTAGAAAAAATGTTCAAATATAGCAATGCTTTTTTTTTTAAATTTCAGTAAATATTTGATAAATAAATTAGTTCAATCAGTATTTATCTAGTTTTATACAAGCAAGAAACACCGTCTTATATATATATATATATATATATATATATTCTTTAAATTTGATGACTTTTGTTGATAAAACTCAAGGTTTTATCTGTATGAACAATTAATGAAACGATTATAATTCTTTGCGATAAAAGATCTTATTTTTTTTTTACTTTTTTTATAAGGACTTGTGTTTTTTCATTGGAAAATATCTTTATACTACCAAGAGCCAGGTACGCCCAAGGATGGAATACTGTTGCCACATCTGGGCAGGAGCTGCTAGAAAGGACTTGTCCTGCCTTGATAGAGTTCAAAATAGACTTCGTAGCCTCGTAGGAGATGTCCTTTTCTCCTCCTTGCAACCTCTATCTCACAGAAGAGATGTTGCGAGTTTGTCTCTGATGTATCGTTATTTTCATGGAAAGTGTTCGACTGAGCTTCAATCTATGGTCCCCCCTCGCCAAACTTTCACAAGAAACACTCGTCTAGCTGTAAACACTATCAATAATTCCCCCCACTCTTTATCTGTGCCTAAACCTAAACGTAGATTCCATGAACAAAGCTTCTTTCTTAGAACTGCACGCCTGTGGAATTGTCTTCCGTTTTCCTGCTTTCCAGCTGACTACAATATGGTTGTCTTCAAGTCTAACGTAAATAAGTTCTTGATGAGCCGTTATCAAATTTACCAAATTTTCATTACTAATGATTACTATATTGTCCAATTTCTACTGTACACTCTTTAACCCTTATCCTTGAGTGGCCTCTTGGCCTTGATAATGTGGTGATGCCTATGTAAAAAAAAAAAAAAAGTCGCCTGGTCATAAAATATGCTTAAATATTTTAATTTATGCAGACTGCATATTATTATGGCGCTAATACTTTATTGATTATTATATTGTACCCAATATACAGTAGTGATTTAAAAAAAAAAAAAAAAATTACTTGGATGCCATTAGCTAAAATCAAAAACATTTAATCGACTTACACCAACCAAGTTCCAAATTTTTGTCAATTTTGACTCCTTACTATTTTTACTGGCTAAAAACCAAATTAAATTTGTTCTACAAATCCAAATCCTCTACATATCAAGTTTCAAGTCTGTAGACCCAAAAATTGACAGTAGTTTGTTAGAAACTGTTCCTCACACAGACAAAGTTACGTGTATATATATATATATATATATATATATATATATATATATATATATATATAATCGTATAGGTATTCTTGTGTGCGTGGGGATTATCTCTGCAGTTTTTATTTTTAATGCAAAATATTTTTGACTTCAATCAAAATAGCTTTGTATAGACGAATACAGAGTTACATCACTTTTTTTTTAAAGATGATGACCATTTGAAAATAATTCTGATCCGGACAAAGTATTTTCTGAAAGGAATTAAATCATATTACACTTTACTCTTTGTAACAACATGCTGTAATGATCCACAAATTAAAAAAATAAATAAATAAATAGCTAACCAGAATCAAATATTGAATCTGTAGGAAAATAGCAATCAACAACAAAAAGATGAAGAAACTGACTTCACTTTATATTTCTTGGATGAATCACTAATCTAGAAAAAAAAAAAAAAAAATACCATTTTGAATCGAGAAAGTTGAATTGTGCCGGAAAAAAAGGGGAGGGAGGAGGAGAGTAAGGGTGGGTTGAAGTGTTTAAAGAGAAAAATGGAGGTGATACAGCTCTAAATAAGAAAGCAAAACAGTTTTTTAATATACAGCAATCAGTTAATTTGCTTAGTAGTAGTGGTGGTAATAGTAGTAGTAGTAGCTGTATGCAAATTTAAAAACATTACCTTCTCGGCCTCGTATTCTTCCATATATTCCTGTTTCTCTTTCTCAGACAATTCCCGCCACATCTGTCCAATGATTTTACCAATTTCGCATAATTTTAGGTCTGGGTTGGCGCCCTTTACCGAGTCCCATACCTGAATATTGCATTTAACATCAAGTTTATCTGCTGAATTACCAAAGAAGGTTGGGGGATTTTTTGTTTTTCAGAGGGTCAGGATGAAGTGATAGCGCAGCATTGTTTACCAAATGCGCTCGATGAAAGGCAGTTCAACCCACCCCAAAGTCAATTAAAAAAAAAAAGGGAGTTGGGGAGGGGGAATGGAAATTAATTCATTGCCATGGTTACATATTCTGTCTACAAGGGAGGAGGAAGAGGAGATTTCATTTTTTTTTATGTTGGGTGTGAGCTGACCAGTATTCAAGGTAGGAGTCAATAGCCAGACTTCACAGTGGCTAACCAAGTTAAGAGGTGGCAATTGTCCTCAGCAAATGCATCTAGATAATAATAATCACATACGGTCTAAGAATGATTGAGGCTCTAAAAATTATACAGTACCAAGCAGCATATATAGGGAAAACGAGATGTATATCACTGCATTCTCCAAATTTTCCTCTACTCAGAACTCAGGTCGAAAGTACAGAATACATCTGACAACATTGTCAAAATCCAATGTTTATCACGGCAATCGTTATTGAAAAAAGACAAACTTACTAGGGTAGACGCTGCTCATCTTTGTACCCGCTGCACACGCCTCTTATCTTCATGTTGTTCTAGATTAACAAAAAGCTCTTCATCGAGACATGGAAAAAAAAACAAAAAACGCCGACCTCACAGGCAACTGCGGCTGTCAGTAAAGAATCTGATGACGCTGATGATTGCAACACATTCATGGATTATGTTGACACCAACATCAGCACAGAAAGACTAAGAAGCAATGTAAGTGCAGTAAAACTTGTTTGTATTGTTTCTTTAACTTGTTTAAACTTTATTACTATTTTTTACAGGCAATAACACATTACATTGTCACCGTTCTCACATTAGTCATCATTACATCACAACTGTCATCATTTTTGAAATGAACATGATGTGATAGTTGACATTTTACACTTCATTTTAAAACAAACCCTAAACGATTATTTCTTTTAGTTCCTGAAATTCACAGATTACAAAGTCATGAAACTTTGAACTTGTTTTCTGACGTTTTTTTTATAAATGGTGCTTAGTACTGTATGATTCTGGGGACCTCAATGAAATGTGTATTAAAAAAATTTTTTTTTAGAAAAATTAAAAAAAAATAAATAAATAGAGAAACAGTGTTTTTTTTTTTTTTTATGATTAAATGTATTTAATACAACAGTTCCCAACCTTTCCCCTCCTCCACAGAGCTTTGAGACCAATTGTTACCCATCGAACCTCAAGTACATCACTAACTGTGTCAGCCAGACAGTCTTTGAAGAAGAAACATAGAATTAGTCTCACTTGTAAAAAAAAAAAAAAAAAAAAGGTAGGTATCAGTTTTAGTTTGGTTACAGGTAAATATAATACATGCAAGATACAAGAAAAGAAAAATAAGTCACCTGTTTTTTTGTTTTTTTTGTGACCTTCTAGTTCAGGGGTCTCAAACTTAAGAGAGTAAAGAGGACCCAGATTACGATTAGAGAGAAAAATATCAGATTGGTGCAAAAGTTTTTGCTGGTTTGTAGAAGGAGCATTTTAAACCATTACAATTTATTTTATTACTTAAAAATATCACCATGATTAATTGATAACTTTTTTTTTTTCATAAGGCATCATTCATATTTTTCTGTAATATTTTCATCTATGTTGACCTGAAAACAACTTTCTTTAGTCAACAGAAACGGTCATCTTCCATCATGATATAATGCTTGTCCTCACACAACATTACTGACTAAAAGATCTCCTAGGAGAAATCAGTTGAGAAATCTTGCTCTATCCTGCATCTTCTGGCCTAGTTCCCTCGGATTCTAAAACTATTTAGATAGCCTTAGGTTAATATCACAAGAAGATCAAATATGAGTTACAAACATATTTCACATCAAAACCTAATGAATTTTACCATCGAGGCATTTATAAGCTCATTGAAAGATGAAATAAAGTTATAGAGAACAAAGGTCGTTATTGTTATGAATAAAAATTTCCAAAAGCAGTTTTTCATTTTCAAGATGAAATTTTAAACCGGCAAAACTTTTGCACCAACCTGATACAAATGGTCAGATACAGGAAACCCGTCACCAGAGGCAGAGTGAGGATTAATACCAATGGGGATGGCGTAAAGTTTGGCTCATTGGTTGAACTCCCCCCCCCCCTCAGACTTTCAAATTGAATAATTACATGTCTGTCACTCTGGATATAATGTTGCACTCGCAAAAGGGTGGAGTTAACTTGTTAAAATTTGAGGTAAATATTGGTGATAAAATATTGATTATGGTAAATGGTTTAATTGAAGAGTCCTTGTGTAGGCTCTATGGGTGGCAAGTTTGAGACCCCTGCTCTAGTGGGTTCTGGGATTCCAGGTTGAGAACCAATGGTTTAGTAAATTTCATTTATCAATAAAAAAAAAAAAAAAAAAAAAAAAAAAGAAAGGGAAAAAATATATATATATATATATAAAAAAAAAAAAAAAAAAAAAATCCTGGCTAGTCACTGTATTAGCTGGCTAAAGAAGCCACAATCTAAAACACAAGTCAGATCTCGTTGAAATTTTTCAATTGCAGATCATTCAATATTTCAGTTTCATTGTTTTATCTTTCATATAAAAGTTATTGTTTATTGCAAGGCACTGCTAAGGAAAAAAAAATTAATAACTTTAAAAAATAAAATTAATGTTTTTCACCCCACTTCCATTTTGAATCAACCAATAAAAAAAAATCTATTTAGATCAATACAGTATTTCATATCATCCCTGTTAACTTAAAAGAAATGTATCTAAATCGATAAAACCAGCAAGATTTTTTTTATTAAATATATTTCATGTCATTAAAAAAATTTTTTTTAAATTACATAAGTTGCCATTTTTAATTAAGTAGGCATTGATTGGAAGTTTTGAAACCAGCAATTCATATTAAATTAAAGAAACAACAAACAAATAAAAACAAACAAAAAAAACATGAATCACACAAGAAGGAGGAAATAAAGTAAAAGAAAAAAATTAAAATCCGTGGAATTGAAAATATAAAATGAAAACATAACATCATACAAGATTTAAAAAAAATTTTTTGTTGGAAATTTATGAACTTAATAGAAAAAGTGTTCTCCAATTAAATCTGTTGCAAAATTTCTTAAAAATTATTTTCATTTCTTTAATTATCAGTTTCAAAGAAAGAAAAGAAAAATAAAGTTGCTGTAGAAATTCATAGAAGTATGTGGCTAAAGTTTTTGAACATGTTCTATTCCACTCTGCAGCATCTTTGACAAGTGTCTAAAAACATATGCTGCAGATTAATCCAAAGTCCCAATAAACTTGGGTATAATGAAATTGTTCAGATGTTAGGTGCTATAACCTGGAAAAAGATGGTTTGGCTCTTTTGTTTCTTGGCATATCAACTTTTTTCCGATTAGTTAATGCTAGTGATTTTATAAAAAGGTTTTTATACTTTAAGTTGTTTATATTTTCAAATATGTATTCATGGAGTTTGGTTTGGTTGTTTTAAGGTATATCAAGATTTTTTTTAGGTTATGTAATGCCGAATTCGGTTATTTTGGAAAAAAGACTAAGTTTCAAGTTCCATATATCTTCAAATGATGTTTAGTTTGGTTGTTTTGATAGAGTAAAATTGTTGTTTTTTTTGCATTGCAGAACATGATTGAGTTTTGCAAAGAGAAAGGCGGAAAAAAAAAACTATAACATCAATTTTTGGTGCATTTAAGTCAAGTCGTTGATATCTTCAGACAACCAGATTCCCAATATTGACCTGTATTTATAAAATTACAGTATTTAAATACCTTCCAAAACTTTAACTCTTTTAATACACAATGATTAAATAAAAATTATAAAGCTGGTTTAATTATTTTTATTCAATCCTTTAAAATTGATGTAAACTTTTGAAAGGTCACAAACCATCCTATAACAGGCCAAGAGATGTAACATTTGGAGTCTCTGATATTTTACAAGAGCCCTTTTTAGTCACCAACACTTTGCTGTCAATTGCTCCTATTTTGTTTGGAAAGAATTCTAACTATGATCATGATTAAGTACAAATTCTTTAAATAAAAAAACACGGAAATAAAAATCACTCATTGAAATATGCACGTGTCTTAACCCATTTAAAGTTACATTTACAGATCTGGTTTAATTGTTTTATGGCATATCAACCCTTTTTGGATTATTTAATGTTAAATTCAGTAATTTTGAAAGAAAGTTTTTCTGCTTCAAGTTCTTTATATCTTCAAATATTTATCCAGTGTATGGTATGGTTGTTTTGAAGAAGAAAATTGTTTTTGTTTTAGACTTTAGAGAACATGATTGAGTTTTGCAAAGGGAATGGAAAAAAATAAAATAAAAAATAACATCAATATATTTTAGGTCAAGAAACCAGGATCGTCAGACAGTCTGATCTGGTAACACCAGATAAATTATAGAAATTTGTCAAATTTATGGATGATCTTATTGTGGTTCTTATTTAAAAACATCAAATAAATGTGTGTGTGTGTGTGTGTGTGTGATTTCCCTGTTTTTTAACAGCTGTATAAACTATCTTAAAAAAATTCTCATCGCTTCCAAGAGTCCCAAACGAATATTTTTTTTTAAATTTTAATTAATAAAATATTAAAATAGTTGACTTTTTTTTAATGAGGAAACATTTTTTAATGACTTTTTTTTAAAAGAGGAAACATTTTTTAATGACTTTTTTAAAATGGGGAAATGGATTGATTTTAATACTTTCATTGAGATTTAATGGAGAACATTGCAGCTTAGGAGAAAAAAATAAAGACCTGAAGAAATTGGAACAAGAATATTAGTAAAAAAAAAAAAAAAAAAGAATACTATGGTTGTAGTAGTAGGAGTCACTTACCTTGCGGCTGTATCGCATGTACGGCATCAGGGGCCTCTCTGGAGGTTTAGGGGGTTTCGGTATCTTGGCATCGTTCTTGAAAAAGGTAAGAACACAACACGAAAATTAATTACAGGTGAAATTGGAGAAATGGATAATAGGATAAAAAAGAGTTTTCTTTCTGCCAGCAGAAAATTCCTTGCATAAGTCATTATCTTATAATGAGAAAGAGAAAATAAGTAGCAATACACATGAAAAAATTGAAATAGCTTAAAATATTTCAATATTGGTATCTATAGAAGGAGCTCGATGAGCTAAGAAAGAATCTTTTTAAATTTTTTAAATCCAATTAAAATTAAGGAAGTTATGACTATTTTTGTGCTTCACACGTTTGGATATTTTTCTATCTTTAAGACCATATGCGTTGTCACATTTTTTACACTTCTTTTTCAATAAAAATGTTATATTTTTGTTAAAACAAAAGATTAAGCAATGAAATTTACCATATAAGTGTATTTTTATGCTAGGAATTAGAATATGCGACTGAAAATCTCCAAAAATTAATGGTTTCCAAATAATCTGCAGTAAATACACATGAATATGCAGCAATTCCTTAAAAATGTCATGTATCCATTAAAAGAAAAGAAGAACTCAAAGCTGAATTGTAACGCATTATATGTACAAATATCTGAAATCAAAATCTAGGACTGTTTAAAATTGAATATATTGCAATATTTCTTTGGTATTATTGTAGATTAATACCTTCCGTTAACCTTCCACCCCATCTGCCCACCTCTCCAAAATATGCGATTTTACCTTTGTAGGCAATTACGTGTGAATACCTTAAAAACTTTAATGAAAGATAAACAAGTATTATTTTAGCATTTAATGTAAAATGATTCCCCATTTTGAGCCATTCTAGCGTTTTAGGGCAGTTAACCATTTTTTTTATTCTATCAGAGATAAATCCTGCCTTTTTTTTCCCCTAAAGACAATTATGTGTGGTTTTAAGAGGGTCTTTGTGCAATTATGAGAGGGTAGGGAGTTTACCACTCTGACTTTGGGCTAATGATAGAGCTAAGGAAAATTATGTGTGAACACACTGAAGACTTGATAGAAACAAAACAAAAACAATTTTAGAATTTAGAGTGAGGGTTAGTTTCACATAAATTTAATGTAAAATAATTCACAATTTCGAGACCATTCTAGCATTTTAGGACAGTTGACTAATTTATTTTTTTATGGGTGATAAATGGTGCACTTTTCTTTAAGGAAGGATTTTTTTTTTTTTGACACTTATATGTAGCTTACCAAGGAACTTTATTTGGTGAGGAGCTTGCCACTTAGACTTAGCGTTATTGTTAGGGCTAAAGAAAGTTTTAAGAGGAGGAGGCTTGCACTCGTACCTAGGGTTAGAGGTAGGATTAAGGGAGTTTTTTTTGTTTTTTTTTTTTAAATTTTTTTAAGGCGTTTAACCCCCCTATTTATAGTTCATGGGTCATAATTATTGGCTTTTGAAAATGTTATGCCTTAGATTTTGGACATCAAATTACTTTTAAATATTAGATTTATTTTTGTTTGTTTGTCTTAATTCTTAAGGGGTGTGAAACTTAAGAATTATGACAAATAGACAAAAATAAATTTAATTTAAAACAAGTGACGTCACTGACAGAAAACGTGACGTATTTTTGCCCACTTATTTAAATATCAAAAAACATTTTTTGCTAAAGTTAACAAATCATTCACAAATTTTTGATAAATTTGGTTTTTATTTTCAATTACATTTCTTGCCCGAGTGACACATTATTTCGTTAAACTTTTCAGTTTAAGACGTTTTTTTTTTCTCTACCTGGACTTCGGGCCAAGATCACAGTGTAATATTCTGATGCTACATTTTGCCTTTTCTGTCCTCAGTGAAGGAGAAATCCTTCATGACTGAGAATTTTTATGTTTGTTTCTATCCAGATTGACCCTTTTTGGGAAGCTGGATTTTCCTCATATTAACTGACCTTGTGTCTAACTGTCCTCGTGGGGAGGCAAGTAAATAGGAACTTAACTAGAAACTGAGCACTTCCTACAAATATTTAAATATTGATTTTGTATTTTTTTTATATATGATTGGGTAGATTAGTGTCCATTCGATTATAATCTGCTAAAAAAAATTAAAAAAAAAAAGACGAAAAAAATATATTGGAACTAGGGTACTGCTCGCACATGTGAAGCAAAAAAAAAATCATATTTCACATTTTCGTTTTTTTTTTTTTTATTTTAAAAAACAAAACACTGTTTAATTCACCGTTGAAAACTAATGTAATCGATAAAAGTGCACATGTTACATATTTGTTTTTCAACATTTTAAAATTTGACTAAAAACAAAGCCGGATAGCTTTAAAATGATATATTCTGATAACCGAATAGCTCTAGTTAAGTTAATTATGTTCTGATAATATGAGTTCCAACTAAATATGTAAGAACATTTTTTTAGATTCATATTTTCATTTTTTTTTAAATTTTTAATTCGTCCTGGAATAAAAAACAAAACAAAAAAAATTTGTTTACAGTAAAGTAATTAATATCAATATTAATACCAAACTCGTCATGTTGAAGTCTTTTTAACACAAAAAATGAGCTGTCGAAAGAATTTCGGACAACCGAATCTATTAAAAGTGATATCTCTTCTAGTTAATTTCTAAATTTTATGACGAAATTCTTAAGAGAAACGCGGTACGACCATTTACAAATCAGGGAGAGGGGGGGGGGGACATTACAAAATCTTACTGAAAACGCTGTTTTATGATGTTAACATTTTTATCACTTTATTTGCTTAAAACTCTTAAAATATATAAATGTACATTATTATTTATTAATTTATTTGAAAGTATATTCATTTTCGAACAAAATGGTGGTATTTTGAGGACTTCAGGTGCTTTGGTTTTTAAAATATGACGATTTTAGTAGAACCCCCTTAAAATCCGTAATTATCCAAAGCGTTTTATCGTTCATGTGTATTGCTAAAATAAGAAAACATGAAATTTCATGTTGAAAAAGAAAAAAAGTCATATTCTTCAAAAAATAAACAAGTCGTTATAGCTTTAAATTTTTTTTTCAGATAAGATTGGTCAATATGAAAGGACCAATTCTCCTCCATGACAACGCTCGCCGGCATGTTGCTTAACTGACCTTGCAGAAGCTGAACGAATTGGGCTACAAGACTGCCTCATCCGCCATATTCACAGGACTTCTCGCCCATCGATTATCGCTTTTTCAAGCATCTGGACAACTTCTTGTGCAAAAAATGCTCCAAAAGCTGAGATGATGCTGAATCGGCCTTCAATGACTTCATCACTTCCAGAACTCCAGATTTCTATGCTAATGGGATCAATAAACTTGCTTCTCGTTGGCAAAAATGTGTTGATTCTAACGGTTCTTATTTCAATTAATAACGTTTATTATGAAAGGAGTTATGATCTTTTGAAGTTGAACATCAAAAAAACATTTTTGCACCAACCTAATACATTCATTTAAAATTGTTGAAGACTTGAAAATTCAGTATGTTATTGCTATATGTCTAATGAGACGACTGACCAATTTTTATGATTTCATGTTCAAATGAACAGCTACAGCAGGAATTGGAATACACGCTACTAAAGCCTAATTGTCACAACTGGTGACTTTCAAAAATACAATCTGGACGTGAGGACACTTTAGAAGAACGACATGGAAAAAATTCTGTTTTAAATTTGGGAAAAATGCCACAGAAATGTATGGAATGCTTCAGACTGCTTTTGGACCATCTTGCATGAATTGAGCATCAGTTTTTGAGTGACATATGAGATTCAAGGAAGACAGGGAATATGTGAGGAATGATGAGAGGTGTGGGAGGAGTAAGGAAGTCAGAATATCAGAGTTGATTGGCCAAATAAAGAATTTCATGGATAAGGACTGTCGGGTGTCTATAGAGACAATAAATGCAGAGTTTGATGTCAGTGTGGGAACTGTACACACAATTATTTGCGTTATCTTGACAGCAAAGAGATGGTCAAGCTGATCAATTCAAATCCCGCAGTTCTTGATGCTCTCATGACCTGTGATGGAAACTGGGTCTGCTGCTATGACCCAGAGACCAATAATCGAAATAAGAACGATTAGAATCAACACATTTTTGCCAACGAGAAGCAAGGTGGCTCTCTTAGACCCAAGAAGGCCAAACAGAGCCAGAAACTTATGATGATCCACTTTTTTGACAGCACAGGCATGATTTACATGCACTGGGTTCCCACTGGACAATCAACAAGGAGTACTATGTTGTGGTTTTAAGAGAGTTTAAGAAGAGGTTCTGTTAGAAGACCCCAGCATTCTTCAAATTTGGTCTGTGGCATTTCCACCAGGACAATGCACCAATCCACAACTCCATCCTTGTCACAAACTATTCGATAAAGATGCATATCAAGACAGTTCCTCACCCTGGTTATAGTCCAGACATTGCTCCCTGTGACTTTTAGTTATTCCCTAAGCTCAAGGAAAACCTTAGAGGCTGTCGTTATGAGACAATTGAGATGAAAGAGGCTGCGAAGAGGATCATTGACATGCTCACACAAAAGGACTTCCATGCGACCTTCCAGAAGTTGTTGGAACGGTACAACAAGTGCATTGCAGCCGGAGGATTTTTGTCATTTCTTTGACTTGGACACTCGGTGGTGAAAATAGAAAAACACACGCACACACACAGCTGGTTATAAAAATATGTTGTTTATTTTTGTAAATATAAGCTTTTAGTTTCCAATGACAAATCTAATGGCGGCATGATAGGATTGGAGGTGGTGGTATACAGAAAACTATGTTGCTAGCACCCTTCTTGTGTCGTTCTGTCAACTCTTTCTCTTTCTTTGTATCTCTTTTTATTTGGCCCAGATGATGACGCCATTCCAATTTGCACTGTTTCGTAAAAATGTGGTCACTCAATGACCAGGGATTTTGCGTCTTAAAATTTGACCTCGCTTCGATTGATCTTATCTCCCAGGCCTTGCGACCGACTTTTTTGTTTGCTATCACTCGACCACACAAAGATCCCGCATGTGACCTTTGGTCATGTTTTCTGTTCAAATTTATTGTTTAACCTCACTATCTCTATTCTCAGCAATCACTGCCATCCGTAGTCGTCGTCGTCTCACGTTTTTGGCTAAGTAAGCCTCTGGCCGGCTTTGGGTAGGATTTGTTAGGAGATTCAAAGTTCTTATCCGTCGCGGTTACCACCTGATGAAGGCCAGAGGAATAGTTGGCCGAAACGTTGTGAAACAACAACCAATAAAGATGAGAATAATAGTCCGCAATAAATAAATTAATATAAATAATACTCATCTCAATAATGAATTCCAATTAAAATAATATATAAGAAAAAAATGAGATCACACAGGATTATTCAATTATCATATTCAGCTGCATCAAAATCAATGCCATAGTATTTTTTAGCTGACTGATTTAAAAGATGTGCAGGAATGAAACCACATTTTGTCTAGCTGACTGTTGTTTCAATAGATTTTTTTTTTTTTAATGTCAGACTAAACTTGTGAACATAAAAATCAACGACTACCTAAAGTTGAAGAACTGTTGTGAGATTGGTTACTTTGTATAGAGTGTTTTTTTTTTTTTTTTTTTAAAGGGGTGAACTTTAAATTGAAAACTATTTTCTTTAATTGTAGAGTTGGCAACTATTGGTGATTTGACGATACAATCAATTTACTGAGAGAAACATTTGATGAACGAATTTCACAAAATGGCCCTATCAACTGGTCACCTCATTTGAACAATTCAACCCTATTAGATTATTTTCTTTGTGGATATGTAAAGTCTCGTGTTTAAGCTGATAAAAAAACCAGACACAATAGACTAGTTGAAGACAATATTCAACACATTATTATCGGAATACAGACTAATTTAATGTGTAGAGTTGTTATAAAAATTAGACCTCTAGATTATGCCATATATGTGAGGGGGGGGGCATATATCCAAAATGGTATTCTATATATATAAAAGCCAAACGTCTGTGTGTATGTATGTATGTATGTATGTTTGTTTGTAACGCTAAAACTTTTGAAAGACGGAACCAAACTTGACAAATTTGGTATCAGATCGAAGCCCCATCACCCGGATGACAAATATCGAAATTTCACGTCAAACAGACCACTAGAAGTTGGTCAACTGATCAGTTATCTTCGAGGGGGGCCCCAAAAAAATCTGTCATTATCTATATATATATAAAAGACAAATGTTTGTTTGTAACGCTAAAACTTGAGATGAAAGATTCCTCTCCCCTAAGAATAAAACATATGTTCAATATCTGCTTTTGTTTTTTCATTGTTTATACGGTCCCGAGCAACGCCGGGTAGCCCTGCTAGTATGTTATAAGTTCCAAATTTCCACAACCTGGCAAATACTGGTACATGCTAGCAAATTTAGATTTGCAATTACAGAATATGATTCTAATTTTTTCCTTTGCTCTTTATTCTAACACTACACTAAGTTTACTGTGTTATTTCGCTACAGTTGATATTGTGTAGAACAATAAGAAAATCATAGTGAACAATGCATTCAACAAAATTTCACACACATTTCTAGATACCTATATCTAATAAGTTCAAAAGAAAGGACACACTTAGGGAGGTATTTTGGTGGTCAAGTCACTAAAAAGAGATTAGCTGGTTTCCCGGCATAGCCTAGGATATAATAAAGATTGACTGAAATACATGTTCTAGCTGGTTTCTAGGCGTTGCCAGGGATGTAATATAGACACATTATGTTGTATATTACCTGTTCTCTTCTCCCTAAGGTAAAACAATTTCATATACATGCTGTAAATTACCTATGCTAGGGATAAAACATGAACAATACCAGTCCTAGGGTAGATAAAACAAATAATACATAGAGATGAAAGATTCCTCTCCCCTAAGAATCAAACATATGTTCAATATCTGCTTTTGTTTTTTCATTGTTTATACGGTCCCGAGCAACGCCGGGTAGCCCTGCTAGTTAAATTATAAATGCCAAAAATTTATCTTTGGAATGAACCATATATTTTTTTGTGATTTATTTGAATTTAAAATTTGCCGCCTCTAAAAAAAAAAAAAAAAAATGAAAAGGAAAAAGAAAAAAAAAAAAAACTTCTTTGCAACTCCAAGCACCGTCTCTTAAAGTGCAATTGTTTGAATCTTGGTTCATCGGGTATATTTGCCAGGTAAATTTTGAAATTTTTTTCATGAATCCAGTTGCTCCTATAATTACTGAAATGATAGAGATCTTAAGATTCCAGTCTTTTTCCATGTCATGCATAAAACCTTGATGAAAACCAAAAATGCTCCGTCAGATTTTTGGAATTGCATTTTTTGACCACGATTGCAATTATGATATTTGAAGGTGCAACAGCATTGCTCAGATTGAGAAGATGATGGAAGGGTGGTTTAGATGTTTTGAACATGGATGAAACTTTGTTTTGCATTATAAATCAACAGGAAGTTATTTTATCTCCCTCCCATGGCAGGATGATAAGTTTTATTGTATTTATTTGCTTCCCCACCAAAGCAAATTAGGTACAAGACCATTTTTAATGTGGGGTAAAAACCAGCTCCCCTAAAAGTAGGCAAAAAGGGGGCACTCTGGTTACCAAAAATAATAATTGTCCCAGTATAGAGGGTTTCCCCTCCATTGACAGCTACAAATTATCTGAAGTGCAGCATCTGCAGAACAGATACTACACTTTGAGATATTAAATCTTTTATTCATGTTAAAAAATACAGTCAAAATCAACGATGAACAAAAAACTTAGGCACATGGCCAACTCAAAAGGGGGGATTTTGGGGGTCGTTGGTCATCCTTGTCACTCCAGAACTAAACAAAGTCAAAAGTTTCTCCCAGCTAGTATCTTCTTTCACCATAATACCGCATTCACCCTTTCATATTTAGGGACGTCCTACTTAACTCCCAATTTTTAAAACATTTTTTATTGACGTGTAAAAACAAAAAAGATAACAATAAAATGGTACAATAATTCATTTGTGTCGAGGGCGGGGGAAGAAAAAACAAAAGGTGATTAGTAGGACCCTCCCAACCCCGTCTAGTTGATAGACTGCCCGTTCTACTAGGTTTGTAAAAGGAACCTCGCTTCTGCGGGTCAGTCTCTAGGTGGGGATGCCCTCTAGATGGGGGTGAATGGAGAAAAGAAATTTTTGTGGGTAAGGGATGGAGGTTAGTTTGTATTTCTTTTTCTCCAAGATGGGTAAAATTTAGAGGAAGGGGTGAAAACAAAAATTGCAGGTAAGAGGGGATGGAGATCTTGGAGGCTTCCTAATCGGGGAGGGATGGAACACACACTCAGCTAGCTGAGAGGCTACTTGTTTAATTTTACTTTACAGAACTGCGCGTTCCACACCTAGGCGGGGAACACGTATTCAAATTTGGCTCCTCTTCGTACACACAGACTTGCCACATGTATCCATCTTCTGTCAAATGCCGCGCGATGCAGCCTTCTTCTATCACATCTGATCTTCACCCGTAGTTGGTGTTTAAAGAAAGCGATCAGATCTTGATCAGAAAAAGACAACACCCCCCGGCAACCTTGCAGACGCGACGTCCAAATCACCATTCTCGCCACGGCCAGGATTGTAACGTAGACCATTTGTCTTTCCCGGTCCCATGGCGGCCTCACGTTGTCCACAACATTGGATACAGTAATTGGGCGAGGATGCTCAGGATCGATGCGAGCCGTCACTCCACTGACATACGACCAGTACTGGTGGAGTTCGCGGCAATCGAAGAAAGCGTGATCCGTAGTTTCTACGGCCGTTGTCCCACAACGGGGACAATCAGGCGACTCCAAAAACCCGGAACTGCATTGTATGTTGTTGAGTGGAAGTGCATTTCGGGCCAATCGCCAAGTTAGAGAGAACTCCGAATTGTTCAGATGACTCGAACCTGGCGCTCAGCTCCACGCGGAGCGGATCTCACTCTGCTGCCACCCCAAACGCGCGCATAGCGGGTCGTCGGCGGCCCCCTTCACTAGATCCCTGTGGAGTTCCCTACGGGTAGCAGTCACAAGGTCACTGGACCTTGGTAGTCGTTTTAGCGCGGCTCGGCACTCTTTCATGTAGGCAGATTCTCCCCGCTGCCTGCGACGGCTCTCGATGGAAGGGTCGAGAACGAGGTCGGGGAAGGCAGCAGTAACCACGGGGTGCCACGGTTGGTCATCCTGCATATAGTGGCTCAGGAAGGCCAGCCTCTCAGCATCTCGATGACACTTCAAGTCCGGCATTCCCAAGCCTCCCTCACACGGACGTTGAATACAGACCTGTCTGCTCACCCAGTGTCTTCCTCTGTCCCAAAGGAGCGAGGACAAGAGTTCGACAAGAGCTTTTAGGTGTTGTGCAGGCAGGGGAAGTACGGCCAGTCGGTAAAGGATTAGAGGAAAGACGTAAGTGGCGCACGCCTCAGCTCTACCCTTTAAGGAAAGTTTCCTAGGAAGCCACGAATTGACTGCAGCCTCCACCTTTGACCGTACCTCCAATCAATTCTTGTCAAGCTGGAGACCCGGTCCAAACCACACACCGAGGATCCGGACCGGGCCATCTGTCCAGCTGAAGGGTGCCGGGAGATTTGCGTTGCCACTCCATGCGCCCAACCACAGTCCTACCGATTTGTTGCGGTTTATCTTGGCCCCCGTGATTCTTTCATACTGTGTGAGTGCCTCCGACACGACCTCAATGTCTCTGAAGCCCGACACGAAGACCGTGACATCATCGGCGAACGCGGATACCTTGGCAGCTGAGCCGCCAGGCAGAGCCATTCCGCGCAGGGCCGAATTTGCCTCCCCATGTCTCAGCTTGCGGAGAAGAGGCTCCAAAGCCAGGACATAAAGCAGGGGCGACAGCGGACAACCCTGACGAACCGACCGAGAGATCACAAAGGGTTTCGAGCGCTTTCCGTTCACTTGCACGACAGCCATGGGCTGTCGATACATTATGGAGATCCACTTGCAAAAGTCCGGTTTAAAAGCGGTGGCCTCTAAGACAGATGGTCGACCCTATCGAAAGCTTTGGACTGATCTAAGTTGATCAGCGCGGCTTCCGTGTCGTCATCTATTCCCCCCTCTAGGATCGTGCGGATCAGGTGCAAGTTGTTCTGAATCGATCTCCCCTTCACAGCGTAGTTCTGTTCCGGTTCAACCAACTCGTCGATAACAACCTGCAGCCAATTCGACAGGACCTTGGCCAAAATCTTCAACTCTGTGTTTAGCAGATATGCTTGTCAAATATTGAACTGGGTTTCTAATTTCACAGTGCATTATATCAGACAGTGGTGTTTGGTTCGGTTGTTTTATTTTGCGGCATATCAACAAATTGAGAGTTATTTAATGCCAAATCTAGTCATCTTGGTAAAAGTGTTTATTTTTATTATTTATTTATTTTTTTACAAGGAAGTTACCACTTATCAAAGCCCAAAGGCCACTCGAGGATAAAGGTTAATGAATGTAAGGTGGTAATGTAGTAATCGTTAATGATGTAAATTGGATAGAATTTGATTATTTATAAGGATGGCTCAACAAGAACTTGTTTACATTAGATTTGAAGGCTATTATGTTGTATTCAACTGGGAAGCAAGTCAGCAGAACAGTGTTCCACAGATGGGCAGTTCTGGAAAAGAGGCCTAGTTCATGGAATTAGCGTTTATTCTTTAAATATTTATTCATTGTGTTTGGCTTGGTTGTTTTGCAGGCAAAAATTGTTTTTGTTTCTGACTTTGTAGAGCATGATTGAGTTTTGTAAAGGAAAAGGAAAAATCACAACATTAATGTTCAGTGCATTTTAGGCCAGGAAACCAGAATCTCCAGACAGCCTGGTAGAAATGAGTATTTCAGCCAGTTTTTATAAGAAAATAAAGAAAAAAAAAAAAAAAAAAAAAAAGAATACAAAATCCCAGTGACCCTAAATTAAAACTTAGCAAAGCAATTTTGGAGTTTTACCAGGATTAAAAAAAAGGGATGAAGAAAGGGCAAAACTTTCGAGAATTAAGGTGAAAAACAAAAAATTTTAAAAATAAAACCGGTCATCATTACTTACAATTTTGGTAAAGTCAAAAATAAAATAAATATGTGTTTTGTAGTGAGGATACAATCTTAAAAAAAAAAAAAAAAAACGGTGTCAGTGAGACAATCTATGTCGCTTTGACTAATAGTGAGGAGGAGGAAGTGGTTAAAAGTCAGGTGATGGTGATGTTCACAATGAACTGCAAGGAGCGATGGCGGCTTGGGTGAACAATGGAAGAGAAATGCCAAAAAGTGGGAGCTGTGAAGCAGGTTAAAGCGGGTTAACCTGCATAAGTGTATGTTGCAGAGAGAACAAGTTTTACTATCTCAACGTGTTAAGGAGGACGACTCCCTTTCGTGCATTTGGCAGCAGGGTGGGAAAACTGATTTGCTGGTTCAATTAACTCGTAAAAAACGATTGTTTTCCAAGGAGAAAAAAGAAAATTGTAGAAAATATCAGACAGCATTTCTAATCTCTGGAGGAAGCTGGTTCAACCTGCCTCGGATGAATGGTATTTTTTTTTTTTAATATGGCTGCTATAAAACTTTAGGATCGGACTGCAGGTGTGAGATATTACTTGGTGTTGCCCACCCTGGAATTTGGAACTCTCATAGCATCTAAAGTAATAAAATGACGACGATGTTGATAATCAAGCAAATGCGTTCAAATGCAAGTTCAACGTTTAACTCTGCTAGTTTTTAAATAGGAGACGATTTGGAAAAATTTGTAAAGCTACATTTTTTGCACTTCTCTATATTACTAAAATTGTAATATCACTTTGTGTATATGTATGTATAATTTCTCTGCCGTAACAATTCTATATTCACAAATCAGTTTTATTACTATACTATGTTGAGAGAACTTGAATGCCTACTAGACACTATCCTTGACTATCTAAGGTCTATCCGTACAGGAGTTTTTAAAAAAATTTTTTTTTTTTTACATGGTAGTCACCACAGAAGCGACTCGGGGATAAGGATTATTGCGTGTACAGTAATCAATAGGATAATATCGTAGTAATCGTTAGTATTGGAGATTTGATAAAGTGTCTTACTTAAGGGGGCGGTTCATCAGGAATTTGCTTATGTTGGAATTAAAGACATCCAAGTTGTAGTCAGGTGGGAAACAGGCAAACGGAAGAGAGTTCCACAGGCGTGCACTTCTAGGAAAGAAGCTTTGTTCATGGAATCTACGCTTTGATTTCGGCACAGATAAAGAATGGGGAAACCTGGCATGAGGATAGTTTCCCCTACTAGTAAACCCGGACTAAATATTCAAAATCACATAGTATTCGTGATCCAAATAAGATCTCGGTATGGCTAACACACACTGGTTTTTATGAGGAATGGTGCACCTTCTCCAAGAGATGTTAGCTCAAGTAACAGCACGAAGCTGGACACTACCAGACTAGATGAACTAATCTCATCTGGAATCCACTAAGACCAAGAGACCACAAAAAATGTATACTATAACATATTTAAATAGTCAATTAGCGGGAAGGAAATAATGTTATCAACTTCTTTACTAACTTGGTGCATAACTTTAATGGAATATTCAAATATCTATGTATCTCATATAGAAATCACATGCCAGAAAGGCATCCGCTTAATTTCTAAGAATTTCAATTAAAGTAAAATGAAACAAAAAATTAGATTTTGATTATAACTTAATTTTTTTGCTTCACTTAATAAAGATTTATAAGCTATAATCTAAATTTCAGATTAAGTAACATAAGTGTAGTATCTGCTCTTCAGATGCTGCACTTCAATTTCTTGTTCTCTGTCAGTGGAGGAGAAATCCTTCACGACCGAGACAATTTTTATTTTTGTTCCTTTTCTCCACATTAAAAAACGACCCTGGTGTGTAACTCTGTCCCGTGGGGAGGCATTGTAAATAGGAACATGATTCACTTCCCATGAGTTTCAAAATCAGAAATCACTTGAATCAGTAAATATGCAGGATCGCAGCAAAAATATTTTTGGCTTTTTTAAAAAATTGTTAAACACTTTAATTTAGGGATAATATGCTAAAAACCAATATAAGTACATACTGCCCCCCCCCCAATTATTATTTCTTTTTAATTAGACTTTTTTGAAAGTTAAGTGGAATTAGCGTTCATAAATTAATTTAATATAATTGTTAAAAATTAAAAATATATTTTTAACAGGTATGTAGAGACCAGAATTGCAGTCAGAGGTTCTTGAAGTCAGATTTGATTTGATTCAATAAGAATGCTAGGGAGTCAGAGCTGGAATCGAATTTTTTAATCTTTAACGGATTAACAAACAGATTAAACATTGGAAATAAGGAATTGGAGTCGAACATTACACTTTCCAACTCTAGTAGAAACGTTAAGCATGTTACGTGATCTTTACTTTATTACATAAAATTATTTAGCAGGAAAAGAAAACAAAAACCGTTTTAAATCTAGTAAACTTGCACCAACTATGATGAAAAGGAAAAGTCGTAGTTATCTGGACAGGGATGGTGGGTGGGGGACTAAAAGGGAAGAAGCAAAAGCCGGCTGTGTTCACTGACCTCCTGTTATCATTAACACTTACCAAATTTCGATCATTGGATCTTTTTGTAAATGTCTACAAACGAAAACAGGAAAGAAATTGTGTCTTAAATGATAAGCAGCTGAGACAATTATACAAACACACAAAGATTGGAGAACGTTGGAAAAACTTGATTCAAACTGAATTTGTGATGAAATTGAAGATAGAAAAAAAAACTTTTGTTTCTAGAAATTCAATCAAGATTAGAGAAATGAAGAAAAAACTGTACGATGAAAAAAAAATGTCAAGTTCCAAAAATCATAAAATTGATCAAGTAATTTTATTTCTATAATAAAAATCATTTTTAAGCGATTAAGGGAAATCCGTAGACATTACAAAAAAAATTCTTGCAAGTTGGAATTATTGTTGAGTTATCTTCCTTGTTTCTTAAGATTATTTTCAAAATGGCGATGCAAGACAATCGCTCCTCATAAAATTTAATCTTATTTAAAAATAAAACTACTTTATCTATTTACGTAATTTTTGGAATATGATATTTTTTTCTTGTCATGGGTAGGTACATTCTACAGATTTTTTTATTATTTTTACTTTTGATATAAATGGAAATTTAGGACAAAAACCAGTTTTTATTTTTTGCAATTTATTAATTCAATAATGTGAGTCGTAAGAGGGTAGAAACGTAAAAATTGCCATTATAATCCAAATGTGAGCATACCAAGATTCACTAAATTAAAAAAAAAAAGAAAAGAAAAACGTCATTGATGATGTAAGCTGTTAAAGTTTGTGTATCTATATATCTATAAAAATGAGAATGTGTGTGTATATGTGTGAAGACACTTCTCAACTTATATACTCAATGAATTTTTGATCTACAGACTTGAAATTTGGTATATAAGATATTCAGACATGTGGAAAACTTTTTAATCAGTTTTCACTTCGAAAAAGGGGCTACTAAGGGGTCAAAATCTAAAAATTGGTGTGTGGAAGGGTCATTGGATTTCTATATTTGTCAACTGTTTCACGAATGCGCATGTGTGAATGGTTCACATGACAGATTCCTTATGTTTAGAATAAGTAGGTTTGAAAACACTTTTTAAAATACCGTGTCAAGTTGGCCTAATCGTTATCGAACTTGCCTCATTGTCTTTAGGTTTTGGTTTCAATCTCAGCTCGGGTAATTTCTTTTTTTTACTTACAAGAAGTGAACTGTTTAGAAAAAAGATACCTGTGTGTAAATGTCTCAGTTTCTGTATTAATTAAAATATAATATTTATGCATATTTTATGACCGGGCAATGCCGGGCGGCCTGCTAGTTGCTTTATAAAATAACAGTTTATAAATCAACTATTATTTATTTTTTTTAATTCAACAACTGTTTTGATTCGAATATAATAAAAAGTTTTGCATCTTATTTTTTTTATTTATAGAAATCGCTTAAGACAAGGGATGTAGCCACTTGACATTGAAAGCTACACACACACAAAAATCTATTTCAAGGTCAAAAACTAGCCAAAGACAAGTGTGAGACGGATAAATTCTGACCCAGAAAACAGCGATTCTTCCCCCTTTATCGGAAACATCACTCATGAAACACGAGAACTAAAAGACAAAGTAAGGAATGTGAGAGTTCTAAAACTGCCAAAAGTAAACCATTTTCTAGGACAAATATGTAGCAATCATATTCAAAATGTTCCTTTTTAGCCTTGTTTTAGGAAGACTACCCCCCTCCCCCATTTTCCCAGACAAAATGATTTATTTTTTCTTTATGGCTATATTTAAAAAGATAAAAAAAATTGTATAAAAATTACCAAAATGTTAATGTTTTATCTATATGAATGAATGCAAAAGTTCTTGTTTTGTTTTTGCAAAGTTATGTGCTGTATTGCCGAGTGGAAAACAATATACACACATAAGACATAGAATAGATTTATTCCGTTAGGTACAATAATAGAAGTCCATGTCAGGTAGTAACAACTGGTAAGTGAGTTGACAAATAAACTGCTAAGTTTTTGCATTCCAACTTGCAGCTTCAACTAATTCCAATCAGTTTTGCTCTATTTAAGTATATGTGTGAACCATAGTTGCGTGTTCGAGAAATGTCACAACAAAATGAGATGTTTATTATTTAAAACATTGTTTCAAATATTCAAAACAACAAAGTTTGCAAAGCTTTTGCTTCGTTTTTCCAAAGTTATAGATTTGTTGTATCATCAAGAGAATAACAATACAGATATAAAATATTGAATAGATTTATTCTGTTAGGTACAATAATAGAAGTCCATGTCAGGAAGCAACACTTGCTAAGTGAGTTGATAAACCACTAAGTGTTCACATTCCAACCTACAGTTTCTATGGGCTCAAACCAGTTTCACTCTCCTCACTTATACAGGAATCGTAGTAGTGTGTCAGTCTATTATTTAAAATTAAGTAAGCCTAACTTTTTTTTTACTTGAGACCTAAATAGCTGCTGTTTTAAATATCCATATTTTATTCTGAATAGCCATTTCTTTTTCTTTATCGTTAGTCCATGTTTTTAAGAAGAAAGAATTGTAAATTAATGTTGTGGCAAATACAATTATTTTCACTTTTGTCAGGGAAATCGTCTTTATCTTCCATAGCAGATGTCAGTTAGAAATGGAAGACAATATTTGTATCAATGACAAACTTCAATATTATTAACAAACTTGCAGGGCTACTTACCTAGCATTGCTTGGGGTTATAAAAAAAAATAGAGAGGGTTAAAAGTGTGTGTAACATTTTTATATCAAAACTTCTATCTAACCCCTTCCATGTGTTTTTCTCTTTCCCCATTTGTCCATATCTGTCTCCCCTACTTCTTCTCCACCTTTGCCTAGCCCATTCCTCTGTTTTAATGTATTGAAAATGATAATGGCAGTTATTCAACTCACTTCTACTCTACAAAACCTGACCCAGTTGACCCCCAAAGAATTAATACTTTTTTTTAATTTTAGATGATATTCATCCAAGTCAATGCTGATAAAAAATATACCAACTTTGTGGGTGTTTGTTTTGTATTTTTTTTTTTTTAAACTTTTAGCTGGACATAAAAACGCACATATAGCTGTTGTTTATATGAGAGATTAGTAATAGTATAAAATTAATAGTTTCATTTTGATAAAACTGTCATAAAAAGAAGTTGG
This sequence comes from Euprymna scolopes, assembly GCF_053919585.1. Classification (NCBI taxonomy): domain Eukaryota; kingdom Metazoa; phylum Mollusca; class Cephalopoda; order Sepiida; family Sepiolidae; genus Euprymna; species Euprymna scolopes. The sequence continues at coordinate 79,901,481 of NC_136514.1, forward strand.
GAATATCTGAAAGCTTTTAAATTGCAATGTTAAAAACTGCCACGTTTGTAAATGGCATCTTTATTTTATTCAATGTAAGGTTTGTACAAATTTTAAATGTCCATTTTTAAGAACTTATCATAGTTTTTCAAGGCCTTCTCCAGACAAAAATCAAAATTTTCAAAACAAAATTTGAAGTGTTTTACAATCCACAGTGATTTGAAAAAGTGGTAAAAAATGAAATATGCAAATAGTAAATGTTATCATAGCCAATAAGTTACCCTGCAACTTATCTGCATCATTCTTTGGTGTTTTTAAATAGTTTTAAATGCTTTTTATTTTTTTCTCAAATATTAACTCTCTTTATGGCTTTTAAATTTCCAACCAAGATCACTATCGTCTTGTCCATTTTTTTTCGGCACGACCTGCCTCATTTTAGGTTATCACAATTTGGGGGGGGGGGGAGGGGCAAGGAAAGAATTTGCTATTGGAGAGTCTCAACCACAGAAGGAAAGTTATTTTTAGAAGGGGGAAATCATTTTTATTTATGTCGGTCCCCTCAACCCCACCCTCCCAAAAAAGAGCAAGATTTATTTAAATTTTATTAAGATTTCAACACAAATTTTTACTGGGCATAAAGAATACAATTTTCAAGGCCTTTTAAGACATTTTCTATATTTTCAAAGATTTTTCAAGGGAATAATAGAAATGAGGCCTTTTCAAGTCCGTAAAATCCCTGCTCAACTCATATTTTAACCTAAACATTATAATAGGAGTTATCTATCTTATGTACACACTTTTCCATCTCTTTTTTTTTTTTTTACGTAATCACAGTTTTATTTGAGAAATGAAAAAATTTCTATATTTATTCACGGAGATAATGCTGCTTTTGATTTGTATGTTTTTATTGAAAATGCCTATTTGAAAACTTTTCTGAGGCAGATAAATTATTTTCTGAATGAAGTGGAATTAAAAAAACCTTTTTTTTTTTGTGAAGAACATAGACAAATGTTCCGCAAAAGAAACTGACACATCAGAATCAAAAACTGATTCTATATGAAGAAATCACAAAGATTCAAGAAACAGACTCATTTGACTTAATCATATATCTATATATAAATAAAAATGTCTGCCATGTGTGCGTTTGTTCCCTATAGAAAGATTAGAGAATCTGCATGAAAACTAAAAGTGTATTTTCCAGGGAATATAACGAAAGTGATCTTGAATCTCTAAATACACCACTGAGGTTGCTACAAGAGAAGAATCCCCCTTGAAACTTAAAATATGTGTATTCAATTTTAATTAAATTTAAACCATATCTGGGATGCTAATTTAGATAATAAAACAAGTGAGGAGGACAGTAAAAAAAAAAAAAAAAAAAAAAATGAAAGTAATTCTTCATTCAATCTCAAACCTTCCTACATGATATAAGTTTACGTCAAAGCTTTCATGAATATTAGTTTCTATGTGACAAATGAGAAAACATTCTTTAATATATAACATGAAAAGCATCTTCTAAAAAAGGCTATACAAAGCATTCAACATCCTTTCAGACAGAGCTTTATAAACAATTTATATTATACTACTAGGATTACTTGGCATTGCCTGGGGCAATAAAAAATTTATAAGATGTTAAAGAGTGTTGCTTTCCTCCCCTACCCCCACCAGAAGATAAAAACATTTTTCTTTTTTGTAAAAAGTGAAAAAAATAAAACTTAGGAGATCTTCAGAGCACTACTCAAACTATATCCTCCCTCTGCCTCTTTATAGAGAAATGACAATATTTAAGAAATAATAAATTAAATCCGGAGTTAGCTTCTTTCAATTAAAAAAAAAAAAAAAAAGACTGATTCATTTCCTGGGCTGTATCTATATATCAATATGATAACATGTGTGCTATTTTCTGTGTCACGCTTACATCCAGGTCATTAGTTATGTACTTCCATTTCTTGTAATAAATAGTTTTACCAAGAATTCTTCAAAAGTTTTGGTTTCGATTATAGCTGATGACACTTAAGTTGTCTATTTTTTTTTATAAATAATTTTACCAAGAATTCCTGATAAGTTTTGGTTTCAATTTCAATTATAGTTAATGGGCACTCTAATCTATTTTTTAAAAATAATTTTATCAAGAAATCTCCAGAAGTCTTTGTTTCTGTTTCGATTATAGCTGAAGGAACTAAAGTTATATATATATATATATATATATATATATATATATATATATAAGATTGGGATTCAGTTTTGATTCAAGCCGATGAACCCAAGTCAAATAGGTATATTTTTTATTTTTGAAATCGCAACTTTATAATATATAAAACTCAATAGAACATTAACTCTATAATAATATATACAAAATCTGCAAGAATTAAAATATCATATTTAAGCTTATTTTACGACCTGCTAGCTTGGATAAATACTTTTGCAATTTTAACAAAAAAGCTACAATAATATCAGAGCGTCTCCATTTATGCTGAAGATCTACAGAATGCCCACATCAATATATTACATATGAATGACTCCCCTGTGGAATTTCCACAGGTCCTGCTAGTTTATACATGATAACATTAGAAAATTATGTTTAATTCTTGATAATATTAAATGATATAAATGACCATTTCACCCTCAAAGAATGGAACTTTTTTTTTCTAACTTTTAGATATTTTTCTAAGATTACAGTGATTAAAAAATACCAATTTTGTCGTGATTTGTTGTATATTCTTTAAGTTTTAACTGGACATGCAACGCACAGACATTTATCCTTTATATAATAGATAATGAACACGTGAATAAAAATGGAAAAAATATTTTTAATATATATCATGAAAAGCAACTTTACAAAGCACTCAATATCCTTTCAGAAAGAGCTTTATAAACAAGTTATATTATACTAGCAGGTCTACCTGGCATTACCTGAGGCCATAAAAAGTTATTACGATGATATGAAATAGTGTTACGTTTTTCTCCTCTGTCCCCACCAGAAGAAAAATACCCCTTATTTTTTGTGAAGAGTGAAAAAAAACAAAAACTTAGGAGACCTTCAGAGCACTACTGATTTGTTGTATATTAAAAAAAAAATTTAATTGGACATACAAACACACAGACCATTATCCTTAATATAATAGATAATAAACAAATGAATAAAAAAAGAAACAAAATAAAAAAAGGAGAAACGAAAGAAAAAAAGAAGAAAGAAAAAAAAAAAATGCTAGCCTCAGTTAGGGTTAGTTTGTTATTGGAATTCACAAAGTACAAGCATCCTCCTCATTTGAAATGTGGCGGATGAGGCATGGCTATTACTTACGATAGCTTTAGAACCCACTCGGACAGGAGTGAATGAGGGATGCCCTTGTCCACTAAAGTAAAATGGACTACCGCTGGACGAAGATGAACCCTGTTGAAGTTGTAGAAAAAAAACAAAAAAACAGCTCATTAGAAATTTGGGAGGATAAAAGTTAAGTTTTAGACAACAATTATTCATATGGATTTAAAAAGCAAGAGAAATGAAAGAAATGAGAGAATGGAGAAAAGAGAGAAGACAGTACAAAGAAATGAAAGGATGAAAAGAAGAGAGAAATGAGAGAATACTTCTGTTTTCTCATCTGTCTTCTTCCATTTCTCTCCCTTTTCTATTCCTCCATTTCTCTCTCTTAATAGTTCTTTCATTTCTTTCTTTTCAATCTTTTTCTTTCATTTCTTAGAAGTGAGAGAAATGAAATGAAAAAAAAAGAGAAAAGATTAACATCATTAAGGAGTTGCAGACCACCAAATCCAAATTTGGTCATATTCTATTTAATGCCTATCTTTCTCAATCTGACAAAACAAGAAGCTGTAGTGCACAAGGGACAGAAAATATATATTTCTGCATTTATTCATCGAGATAATGGTAAGTATATATATATATATATATATATATATATATATATATATATATATATATGATGATTGCAACGTCTTGTCAGACGAGTGCCACTCCCTCAAACATTTAAAATCCATGAGCCCAAATGCCTGAGGGAGTATCTATACAAAGATGATGTTACAGAGTCTTAGCTTTGTACGACAGCTAAGTCTCTCTCGGTTCAAAATGTTGAGATCCAGCAACAAGCAAGAGCAAGATAGCCAGCAACAAATTAAACTGCAGACCAGCTTAATGTGGGTACTGATCTCCCGCTTTATGGTTTTTTAAATCAGAGATTTGCTTCTCCTAGAAAGGTTGCCTTCACTACGGCTTACGGGAGCACTCTCCACCCCAATACACATATACACACACACAAATATACACGGTGCTAGTTGGCCGTTGACCCAGAAAAAGAGTTCATTCGCCCTTTGGAAGGTCTTGTTTTTTATCCTCCAGGGAGACTAGCCGCCCTCCTCACCAAACAAGCCTGGTGGGGGAACCAGTTTAGTCGCCGGTGACCCGACCATGAGGCAGGTAGTACTGGGTTACATGGTACAAGTAGCATATGACATGACCTGACACAATAATTTGCAGACATATACACTTTATTCATGTACATACATACATACATACATATACACTTTATTCATAATATTCCAAATTTTATTATGCTCAGATAAGTGAGAATTCGGTAATTGTTCATATACCACTAAAGTTTAAGTCAATATAAGGTGACTTAAATTAATAAGCTTCAGTTTTTGTAATCGAGCATTCATATATTGTTTTCACAAAATTAAGTAGTGTTTTCACAACATCTGAAGAGATTCCGTTCTTGTGAACATTTTCAAACGATATAAGGTTTGAAATTGTCCGAACAGTCACAAAACAATTGTAGCATATAATGAAAATACACAACTTTTTGCTATCAATCCAATCTTTGTTGCCTTTATTTAGTGAAAACAATATACATACTAGTAGTAGTCGCAATAGTTATAGTTATATTCATCCAAAATTTCATTTGAATGGTAAATTAGAAAACTGTTTTAGACAAATAGAATGATGACATACATACCCCACCAGAGGAGCCAGACTGTCCAGTATTGGCATAATTGCGTCCAGAGCGTTCTGAAAAGAAAAGAAATTTTATGATGACAAAGACAAAAATATATACATTCAATGTACTGCAGATCATATAGATGTAGAAAGGGTATTTTAAACCATTGGAATTTATTTAATGCTGATTGTTATTATATAAGCATATCATCAAGATAAATTTTTAACCTTTTCTTTAAGATTATTAAAGCATCATTAATATTTTTCTGCAATATTTTCACATGTTAACTAAAAAACGTTTTTGGAGTCAACATAAAGGGAAGTCATCTTCCATCATTCTCGTCCTCACATGGCACCACTGACTAAAGATCTACGAGGAGAATCTGGTTGGCAAATTTTGCCCCATCCCGCATATTCTTCTTACCTAGCTCCCTCAGATAATCACTTATTTTGAGGATTACAAAGCCATTTAAATGGGTTTCGTTTGACATCACAAGGAGATTGAACACGTGTCATATAAAAACCAAAAGAATTTTACAATCTTGTTGACAAATGAAATAGAGTGCTAGAGAGCAAAGGTCGTTATTGTTATGTATAAAGATTTTCAAAAACACAATCACTTTCGCACTGACCTTATATATATATATATATATATATATATATATATATATATATATATATATATAAAAGCTTCAGCTTGTGTCTTTCCGTTACCTCTGCATTGTACCGCTTTCTACACATTACATTTTACTATATCTATAATATAAAACTGGATGTCTGTGTATGTATGTGTGTGTCTGGTCACGAATAGGCTCCTATATGGTTGACTATTTTAAAAAACTGATTACATATAATGATAGAAGATGTATTGAGACACAGGAATGGGTATGTTTGATCTGGCAGAACAGTGGTTCATTAAAATTGTGGGGGTCTGCGTTCGCGCCTGGTCTACAAAGTATGGAAATAAAAAATTTAATTAAAAAAAAAAAACGTTTACAAATGTTTTTGATATAGATGTACATAAGAATACTTTGATAAGTATGTTTTAACTTAAATAGGGATAGTATAATAAAATTGTGGGGTCTGCGTTCGCGCCTGGCCTCCATAGAATGGAAATAGGCACAAACTTTAATAAAGACTTTTCATATCTATCTGCGTAAGTATACTTTGATAATTATGTTTCAGTTTGAAGAAATATGGTATAATAAAATTATAGGGTGTTCGTTCGCACATGACCTCCATAGAATGGAAATATGTCACAAAGTTTAACAAGGTTTTTTAATATAGATCCACAGAATATTGTGATAAGTGTTTCAGTGTGAACAGGTATGGTATAATAAATTATGGGGTTTATCTATTTTATTTTTACTTTCATCATATTTTGCTTTGGTTTTGATACCCCCAAATTCGAAGCTATCTCATTACAACCCTTCCTTTTCATAACCTATCATCTATATATATAAAAGCGAAAATGTATGTATGTATGTACGCTTTTCCTCGATATCCACAAAAGGCTTCTTTCAGAAAAGCGCTTGCTCGGTTCACAACTTCTTAAAACTTTTTATATCATCTATAAATTGTAATATCTCAGAGTTACCCACGGAGCTCGCCTGTCTATTTAATTTTATTGACTTTCAAACGTTAATTATTCCACATTTCCCACATCGGCACGCGTTACATTCGGTTTTCGGTATAATAAAAAGCGAAACTCGACTCTAATCACAGGCCAAAAGCCAGTTGTCTTAAGAGAGCTAAGTAACGTTTGTTCAATGTCGACTTCGTCATATCAGACTGGAGCTTTCATTTCGCTCCTCCTAATAAACAGGGAGCGGGTTTTTAAAAACAAACAAACAGATTTATTCACCTCATTCAAAACTGTCCAGCACAAAATCCTAACTGCTGAATACCTATCGCCGTCACGTCAATCAAAAACGCGCACCTGTTTTTTTTTTTAAACACTACTATTTTCCAACAGCACGTCGTGAAGGCTTCGTTTTTTCTCTTCACATTTTCGGGGTTTTTTTTCACATACCCCGAAAAACACCCGGGCAACGCCGGGTACCCCTCGCTAGTACTTTCATAAATCAGAGTCCATTTTCTGTACATTGTTTTTGAACCCAGTCAACGACAGGTACTTTTGCTAGTATATATATATATCAGTATTGGGACAATTAATCGGGATATATTAGTATTGGGACAATTAATTGGGAATCGGAAAAATTGACAAATTTGGGCGTATCGGAATCGGTATCGAAAAAATTGGTGCCTATTTTCTGATGCCAAAATGATTCTTTTAATTGTCTTTTTTTATTTTTACTTGATTTTGTTTAAAGCAGAATGTTCCATTGTTGTTAATAATGATAAAATAATAAATATTTATTGATTTTAAAATACCAGTAAAGCTAAAATATATAGATCATCCTCCACAAGTGTAATTTTACGTTTAGGAAAATATCTGCATATTAAACGTATGTTTTTTTTACAGAAATCGGGGAAAATAACTCTATAGTTAAATATTTAGAGATTCATATTGGAATCATCCCATCACTAATATATATATATATATATATATATATATATATATATATATATATATATATATATATACATACACACACACACACACACACACACACACACACACACACACACAGGATGACCCCCAAAAAACGGGCCCCAACTCTAATTAGGCCCCAGTTCTTAATGTTTTGTCCGAATGAAATGAAACTTTAGTCATAACTAGTTTATTATATTCAAAACATTGCATCAAAACACTATGGTCTTTGGCCTTTTTTTTCTCCGTTGACTGTAAAATGCTCAGAAAAACAATTGAATGTCCTCTGTTTTTTTGGGGTCACCCTGTATATATATATATATATATATATATATATATATATATATATATGCAGGCTGCAGGGCATTGCTCGGTTGTAAAATATGCTTAAATATTATAGTTTGATTAATGCATATATCGTATTTATTAAAATATTATATTGGACCCAATATATAGTAATGATTTAAAATTAAAAAAAAAAAAAGAAAAAAAAAAAAGACTTGTGCATCACCACTATGAATCGAAACCAAAACATTTAGCTTACGATTTACTTTTTCCTTTGACATTAATGACTGTACTATGAAGACATGTTTACTGCAAAGCTAAAAGTTAAAACATGAATCAGTAGCTATTATGAAGACATGTTTACTGCAAAGCTAAAAGTTAAAACATGAATCAGTAGCTATTATGAAGACATGTTTACTGCAAAGCTAAAAGTTAAAACATGAATCAGTAGCTATTATTAAGACATGTTTACTGCAAAGCTAAAAGTTAAAACATGAATCAGTAGCTATTATGAAGACATGTTTACTGCAAAGCTAAAAGTTAAAACATGAATCAGTAGCTATTATGAAGACATGTTTACTGCAAAGCTAAAAGTTAAAACATGAATCAGTAGCTATTATTAAGACATGTTTACTGCAAAGCTAAAAGTTAAAACATGAATCAGTAGCTATTATGAAGACATGTTTACTGCAAAGCTAAAAGTTAAAACATGAATCAGTCGCTATTACGTCATGCATGCATATTCGTAATGCTGTCGTTCGACCTTCATCTGACAAATTTCAGTTTTTTTAATTGTCACACTTTTGCACTGATTTTCCCTGGCCAAAACCCAAGTATAAAGTTTTGCATGGGTTTGAAGACCCTATATATGAAGTTTCATGTCTGTAAACCAAAAACTGATGAAAAGTTTGCAAGGCAAAATTTTTTAAACAAAAATATATCGAAAATGCTATCAATTTTTTTCCTGATGAGATGATAGCCAAAAGAGCTCTTGAGAAACCGCCGCCTATTTTATTTAAAATATATACACATACATAAATATATATATAGAAAGAGTTTTGTGTTTACTGCACACTTTTTACACAAATATTACGCAAGTATAAATCATGTAGAATATCTGCATGAATATAATTACATGTAATAGTTGACCAAAGATGATCATTCCATAAGAAAACTGAAAAAAACTAATAGATAATTAATTAAAATGAATGTTTAAAAGAATATGCAAATTAGCTAGATCGTTTGCAGATAAATACAATTCAACGACCCATATATAACATGGTTGTATTTTTCAAGTAAATAGAAAAAAGGGTTTTTAATATATCAATACACGAAAAAAAAAAATTATAGGATTTTATATATATATATATATATATATATATATATATATAAAAGAATAAAAATTGTGAAAATATATTTTACATTAATTTATCGTTCAACAGGATACTCAAAAAAGATATATTGAAATTTCCTTAATCTACAGAGTTTCAAAGAAATTTGTTCTTCTCATCAGAAAAAAAATATTAGCAACTTAATATTATAGCAAAGCTATGAATTTGTTGGTATTGGCATTAATTGAAACAGCATTACATGAAGACTAGTCATAAATGCAAAAACACTTTTTGTGCAAAGGGTTTATAAAAAGGAGGAAAATTTTTTTAAGAAATCGGAGGATACATTAAAAGTCAAGGATAAAAAAAAAACAAATGAAAAGATGTGGCGTAGTGGATATTGGACTTAAAATGTTTTAAATTAAAAAGATATAAAAATTTTCTTTTTGATAACTAAATCAAACTGTGGACTACCAAAATTCCTCTGTGGACCACCAGTGAGCCACATGGACCACATGTTGAACATCACTGCCTTTAAGCTCCAGAAGAATGTAACTCCCCAGTGAATTTTACCAAGTACATTATCCATTATGCCATGGGTCATTAAAAACAATTCTCGTATGAAGTTTGGGAACCTTAATTCTATGCAGTCCCAACTTTGACAAGATACATCTGAAGAAAGTCAGGAGGTTACATCAGCCGAAATGTGAAAATAACACTCAAGATGAGAATAATAGTCCGAATAATCCAAATTATCAATATGCATCTAAAAAATTCAAAAATATAAACTGAACAAAGATTTTCATTCATTTACAGCTCATTTGAAGTTTATTCATCATTCACGCATTCATCTGTTATAAACGATATTTTCTTCTTCTTGTGAAACGTTTTTTTTTCTTCAATCGTTCATTCATTCTTTCTTAGATTTTTTTTTCATTCATAATTGTATGAAACTCCAATCTATGCCCCCCCCCTCGCCAAACATTCACAAGAAACACTCGTCTATCTGAAACCACTATCAATAATTTCCCTCACTCTTTACCTGTGCCTAAACTTAAATGTAGATTCTATGAACAAAGCTTCTTTCTAAGAACTGCACATCTGTGGAACTCTGTTCTGTATACCTGCTTTCCAGCTGACTATGATATGGCTGTCTTCAAGTCCAATGTAAACAAATTCTTGATGAGCCGTTCCCCTCAAGTAATCCAATTTACCAAATTTACACTACTAACAATTACTATGATATTGCCCTTTTGACCACTGTACACTCTTTAAACCTTATCCTCGAGTGGCCCCTGGGCCTTGATAAGTGGGGATTCCTTTGGGGAGGGGATGTTTTTTCTTTCTTTCTAAAAAAGAGCATTCAGTAAAGTTCAGAATTCCTTCTGTATGACCTGTCATCATATATTGCAACAAAGATATTGGGTTATAGACGGAGCCGCAGAATGAAAACAATATCAAAAAAAGTAGAAGTGTCGCCACAACAATAGCAGACAGTGAAAAGAATGTAGAAATGTTGGCAAAAAAAAAAAAAAAAAAAAAAAAAAAAAGAGAAAGGGAACTGTAGAAAAATAAACAAGAACAACTTGACACATAGATGTTTGAAATGTCTTTTGTTGAAAATGAATTAGTTTTATGAGCTGTTAATACTGGGTAAGGACCCATGATTGCTGAATCTACACGCATTAAACAATGCAAGAAGAAATGTGCTTTTAGAAAAGACAGAGCAATCAGCACCTCTAGAAGTGTAAGCCATGTTTAGTTTCAGAACAGTTTCCGATGGTTCGTTGTTCTACACAAGTCCTCCGAATTTGATGCGATTAAAATATCATTGACCCACTAAACCAAAATCAGTAGTTTATCGTCTTTGTGTTGGGTATATAAACAGGGGGGTCTACAGCGCATTGTCTAAATTTTTGTTTAATAATATAATCATGAAATACTGTATTCCAACACTGAGCACTCTGCTTTAGACCATATAATGACTTGTTAAGTCGCCACACGCTATTTTTATTTTTCTTTATAAATCCCTCTAGAGGGGTAATATAAATTTCACAGTCTATTGGGGCATTTAAATAAGCATTTTCTTTACGTCCATTTGATGGATATTTATGTCATATTGCGATGCGATTTGCAGTAAAATTCTGATTGTTGTTAGGTTTGTGGTCGGTGAAAACGTAGAAAAATATTCTATACCGTAAATCTGAGAGTACCCTTTAGCAAAAAATCTAGCTTTGTACTGTTCTACGCCTGATGCGATAGTCTTTTTTGCAAAGACCCATCTTGTAGAAATAACATGTTTATCTTTTGGGAGAGGCACTACCGTATAGGTATCATTTTCGGTTAAGGCATCTATTTCTTTTTTCATGGCAATTTTCTATTCATCACAATGTTCTGAATTAATTGCTTCGTTAAAGCTTTTTGGCGCATTTTCCATTGAATAGCAATAGTCGATTTGATAATCTTTTATATTGTCGACCACAAAAAAATTGGGTTGCCTTCTATTTCTTTTGGGATATCTTTTGATTTTATCATCATCATCATGGGATACTCTTGTCTGTCATTTTTATTGTCTTTGTTTGTTTTAATAATTTGAGGAAATATAATTTCATCTTCTTCATATGACGGGTTTTCGTCTTTAAAATTAAACGTATCTGTGAATTTTACACATCGGATTCTTTTTATTTTATTTTTCTCTGGAAAAAATACTAAATTGGCTGGACTGTTTTTATCGCATCCAAGAAATATACCTTTGTCGGCTTTAATATTCAATTTACTCTTTTTATCTATATATGCGAAGCAAGTTGAACCAAATATATACATTCTGCTTAAATTTGTTTTTTTTTTACCACAGAAAGATTCATATGGAGTTTTAGATAGTGTTTTGTTAAAACACATGTTGCGTATATAGGCTGTGTAGGCTAAGTGTGTATGTCTAGAGGTTTTTTGGGAGTTTTGATTCAATGAGTAGGCATCTTGCCATTTCAAAAAGTGTCCGCCACACTCTTTCAGCAGTCCCGTTAGGAGCTGATTTTTCATGCTTGATATGATGGTTAATTAGTAAAAGTTCAAAGTCTTTATTGGTGAATTCTGTACCGTTGTCAGAGCGAATACACTTGACTTCACCGTAGGGAGCCATGTCGGCTAAATATTTTTTAGTTGCTAGCAGGGTATCAGATTTGTTCTTTAAAAAGTAAACCATTATTAAACCTGAATGGTCATCTACGAAATTCAACACATATCTATAATGTTCTCTGGCCATTGGTTCCATGGGACTGTTCAAGTCACAATGCACCATTGATAGGATTTTTTGGCCTTTTTGTCTGGTATCTTGCTTTGATAGTTTGTCATTTTCCATTGCGTACAGACGTCGCAGTTGAAGTTTTTTGATGTTTGTATTTTCATTTCATCAACTACAGTCGACAACTTTTTGATATCAGGAATATTGCAATGTCAAAGAATTTTATGCCATGTCTATAGATCATAGCAGGCGGTTTTCGATGGGACTACGCTATTTAAATAATATAGTCTTCCATTTTCTTTAATGTTGAATACAGTTCCATTCGGGTATACCAGTTTTGATTTATTGAGGCTAAAGTTTATATTTGCACCTTGTTTAGTGGCAGCTTATACAGAAAATATATTTTGTTTAAATTTTGGGATTAGAAGAGCGTTTTCTAGAATACAGAAACATAGTTCACCTTTATTATTCCTTAGCGAGATTTTAGCATCGCCTCTTTTCAAAACGATATCATTTACTCGACTCTCGTTAGCTAGTTCTACAAAATGATTTTGTGGCTTAAAGTTGGGATCAAAATTGATAAAATCAGATTCCTTTGTAATCACATGTGCTGTGGCCCTACAATCGACAAGAAAATTATTATTGTTTGTTGAAGCATTAAACGTACACAAAAATAAAAATGTATATCCGCTAACAGAGCTCTCCACATTTTTAATCGAGTCACCATTTTGAATCCTGTATCTACATTGGAAACTCTTGTGATTATGTTGTCCACAATTATAGCAAATAATTTTTGTACTTTTCTTAGGAGAAAAATTGTTTTTGGCAAAGTTGCAGTTTTTATTCCTGGCATGGGTATAATTTAATTTTGGTGTTTTTATGTGTGTATTTTTAAATTTCATGATATTTGTAAATTCGTTTTTTTCTGTGATCATTTTTTTCAGTTTTCTCGTAACTTCTGAGTGCTACCTTGAATTGGCTAAAAGTCATGGGTTTTTCTTTCTGGGTTATCACGGTGGTAAATGGCTTGAAATCACTCGGTAATCCCTTAAGGACCATGGAAATTAACAGATTGTCACTTATAACATCACCAGATATTTTTAAAGAATTTGCAGTCGTTTCGGCTCTTATAATCAGTAATAATTTCGGCTTCCATTCGTTTTAGAGAGGTCAGTTGAGTATATAAAGAAATAATTTTGGGTTTTCCTTTCGATAAATAATGCTCTCTCAGTATGTTCGATGCTTTGCAGCCATCATCCAGGGCTTCTCTCATTACTAGTGATAGACTTCGGTCATCTAAACACTGTATTAATTCTGCAAAGACAGTTGCGTTCTTTTCAATGAAGTCGGGGTCGTTTCTGTTTTCAGGTTGTGTTTGAAGTACTTTGTGTAGCTTTTGGATTTGTAGATATCCTAGAAATTTAACTTGCCACAAATCAAATTTTGATTCGGATCCATCGAAATAAAGACGCACGCTGGGTGTATAACCTCTAGAAGTGTAAGCCATGTTTAGTTTCAGAACAGTTTCCGATGGTTCGTTGTTCTACACAACTCCTGAGAGGTGACTGGTTTGCAGTAGACAGAACAGTTTCCGATGGTTCGTTGTTCCACACAAGTCCTGAGAGGTGACTGGTTTGCAGTAGACAGTTCCACAGAGCAAAAGATTCTTACCATGTCGAGACAAAAAAAAAACATGCGAAATTGCTACAGTAAAGGTTAAATATTTATGGAGCAATTCTTGTTTCTGATTGGTTGGTATCAGAACGTGAATTAATTCGATTCGTCAGTTCCTAGCAGCATCGTTTATAAATAGAATCGCCTGACTGTGTGGGATCATACCCCCATTATAAGTCAAAAAAATTGTAACAGTACCCCTGCTACAAAATAATTCCAAGGTGCCCTATTATATGGGAGTGGCTTCAGAACTTGGATCAGACAGACAAGTCATCCTCAAACCCACAGAACAACTACATGATTATGGTTGTCTTCGCAAATGATGGACAAACATTATCAGCATTGGAAGACACAAAAAAGTATTACGTTTCAGAACTTCGGAGATGAGGATTAATTATTCGTATTATTTGGATTCTTCAGACTACCGTTCTCATCCTGAGTGTCATTTTCACAATCTCCCAGTCGATCTAACCTCTGACCTTTTTCATGTGTATCTTGTCAAACTCGGAAATGTTTCTGTCAGATTCGGGAAGTTGAACGAAATCCTTTATTTACTTCACAGGTGTAGCATGCCCTCGTTCCGCCAGTCATGACTGGATAGAGGTCTTAAGTAATTGACAATTATATTTTTCGGTCATGTATACTGAAAATTGAACCTTTAACCGTCAGAAAAATATTTTTACAATTGATTTTCTAAGTACGTTAACAATAGCCAGACCCATAGTGTAGTGGTTTGGAAAAATCAATTGTAAAAGTGATATTTTCCTAGAGGATTGAAGGTTCAGTTCTCAGTGTGAGCAACCGAAAAATACAAATACAAATTACTGATGGCTAATGGAATGAGAACATGCTACCCCCATGAAGTAAATAAAGGGTTTTATTTGAAATTTGGTTAAAATTCCCAAGTTCAAAGAAGGTCGGAGGTCACATCGGCTGAAACGTTGTGAAAATGACACGTAAGATGAGAACAGTAGTCTGAAGAATCCAAATAATATGGACAAAATGTATTTAAGCAAAAATGATTAAAATCACAAATTAAAATTTTTAGATTCCCTACACCAAATCTCAAGTTCTTCCTATCTCACATACAATGAATGCTGTTTCTGACAAAGGGGGAAAAATTGCTGTTTTCAGTGGTGGGTTATGTGTAGCTTTTCAATCATTCTCATATTCATCATCATCATTCAACTGTCAATCTACTCATCTCATTGACCCTCGGCCGAGTTTGTTAGTTTGTCACCGTTTGTGCACAGCCTTGCATCCACATCACTTGACCGACTGTCACCAAACTTGATCAAAATATCAGTCATGGTTTAATTTAAAACTGATTTCATTTGGCCATGGAGAAAGATGAAAATAACATGTTGCTTCTGTTTATCATAGAGGCTCACTACTTAGTCCATACTCTAACTAAACAAGTTTCGCATCTAATATATGATCTTGATATGTTCGATCAAGGTTGAAAGAGTGGTGGAATTTCAACTTCCAATTTATGAAATTGAACGTATGGATCTGATGTTCTTCTATGACAATAACCACCATGCAAAATTTCAGCCCGATTAGATAGTTTTTGAGTTATCAACATTTTCATAGCATAAATTTGCAAATATTTCGTACAATATGAAGAAGTAAGTTCGGATAAGACTTTGGTTCATCCTTATATTGTCAGGTGGAGATATGCAGTCACACTGATTTATGTTTATTATTTTTTACTTGGAAGTTCATCACATATCAAGGCCCAAAGGCCATTCAAGGTTGAGGATTAAGTGTTAGGTAGAAGGTGAGAAAATATGATTCATGGTGGAACTTGGATAGAACTAGATTATCTAAACGGATGACTCAATATGAATTTATTCACATTAAACTGGAAGACCTGCTCATGTTATAGTCAGCTGGAAAGCAGACAAATGGTATTGCATTCCATAGATGGAAAGTTCTAGGAAAGAAGCTGCTCATGGAATTTTTGTTTAGTTTTGTGTACAGATAGAGTGAGGAAAGTTGTTGAGAGTTGTTTCAGCTAGGCGAGTATTTGTTGTGAATGTTTTCTGGGAAGGGACCATAGCTCAGTCGAACACATACCATAAAAGTAACAACAGAGCAAAAACACTTGCAACATCTCTTCTGCGAGAAAGAGGAGTTTGCTTGCTTGTTACAATGTTTTTTTCTTTCAGGAAAGACAAAACATAACTCACACACTGAAATTTTCAAATTTATCTCAAGAAAAGAAAAAGTAGCTACTCACGTGGCGTGCCCTGTGACACTGGTGCCTGGCTTTTGTAATTGGGAAGAGCCATTTGGAAAGATGGCTACCTGCAGAATGAAAAGATCAACATAAGAATTGGAAAAAGAAACTATTTCAAGTAAAGAAACAGAATGAATATATATATATATTTTTTTTCTCAATAAATATTAATGATTTTTTACATCTACAGACACTAGTGTTTCATACTTATGCAATCATCATTGCATGAAGTGCTAATTACTACTGGTCGAAAGATTTAAATCGAATTAACAAAACAAACCTGGCTTTGCGGGTTAGCATCTTTCCCCTCAGCCATCAGGAATTAACATTTAAATGGAAGTGAATTAAGATACATATGTAGCTGTGTAAGCAGGCTTGTCATAATCAAACGGCGATTACATATATATTATTTATAAAACTCACTATATCTGTCTATTTGTCTCCATATTTTCAAACTCTATCTCTTCTGAGACTAAAAGTTGCAGAGTGGCGCTAGGGGCCCTCAAATGATTGGATTTGTTATGGACTGTTCTTTTATGGATCTTTAGCTGGTTAAAATAGTTTTTAATGGTTAAAATAGTTTTTATGGGGTCAAAAATGGGTCAAAATTGAAAGAAATCGTTATACATTTTGTACATTTATCTTATTTTATTTTTAATCAGTTCATATGTGTCGTACAGTGGTAGCATCACCAGCTTTAAATGCCTTCAGTTTCAATTCTAGCTGATGGCACTCAAATACATTTTTGAATCTATAATAATATATATGAAATCTGGACAAATAAAAATGTATTTAATTTTACGACCGGGCAAAGCCCCCCCCCTCCCCTCCCCTCCAAGCATATATATATATATATATATATATATATATATATATATATATATATATTTAATTTACTCACATAAATTAATATACGAAAGTATAAATTTATGCGTAAATTTTAAGTATTTACTTCAAAAGTGCTCAATATGTTGGTAGAACTAGTTAGTAAGTTATAAAATATATATGGCGATTAAGCTACACTGAATAATATTCTGTGTTTCATCCACTCTAAGACTCTTCAGCCTTATGCCCGAATTTTGTGGTTGTTTGTCGTTTTTATATACGCATCTTCTATTGAGATTTTAGTTAGCCAATCAGCTTTCTAGTATCCACCGCGCCCTTCCTATCAGCCAATGAGCATGCACTTATCGGAAAAAGACCTATTTGACCTCTGGTTGACCTGTTCCTTTGTGTGTGCTCTATTTAGCCTGGATATCTAGTTTCTTGATCTGTTTTAAATCTAGGTTGGTTTTTTTTTTATATATATATATAAATATATATATATATATATATATATATATATATGCATATATATATATATATATATACATACATATATGTGTGATCATTTATGTATATTCATGTTTATTTAATTTATTTATTTGTTTATTTTCTATTGTTTTTGTTAGTTTTAAAACTATTTTGTATCGCTATCCGAGAGTAAATTTTATCTTGTGTGAACACAGTTGTTTGCTATTTCTCTTCTACAGTTTAATAGATGTTGGGGTTCTTTAAAGTACAGGATAGCAAATTTTTCATGAAGGCATAATCTACATGGGTCGTCTAGGTCCCTACATGTGGTAGCTTGTCTTATTATTTTCCATTCGACTACCGGCCTTTGTCCGATAAGTGCATGCTCATTGGCTGATAAGAAGGGCGCGGTGGATACTAGAAAGCTGATTGGCTAACTAAAATCTCAATAGAAGATGTGTATATAAAAACGACAAACAACCACAAAATTTGCCTGAAGAGTCCTAGAGTGGATAAAACGCGGAATATTCAGTGTAGCTCAATCACCATATATATATATATATATCTCTTAGTCTGTCCATTTCGCTTTTTCTTGAAACCTACTGGCCTGATCTGGCCGAAATTTTGTATTGACCTTTGCTATAAGGTACAGCAAACTAACTATTATGATATCAGTTTGATACACAGGGATTAAATAGAGATTAATAAGGATTAGTATTTAATGCAAAAATGAATACAAATTCAACCATATTTAACCACCAATTTGGCATAAAGGACTCATTTTAAGTCAATGGGCTATAACTTTTGCTATGGCAAAACATTAAAAGTCTAGTATATTTATATTTGGTTTGTTGGTAGAAAATAATATAATTTATTTCAATGGAATACGACTTAAGGATTTACAAATGGCAGATAGTATGAAGATGGCGTGATGTGCACGAAGATGAATAAAAAAAACAAGTGAAGCATGCATGGTACCTCGTGGGTGCACAGTGAAAGAGGCATAAAACAAAGAACTAAGTTCAGCATTGCCCCGCCCTCATTTAGACCCAAAAGTTCCCAGGGGATGTCAAATCCTGGTGAAAATGAACAAACGGTGCAGTTTTAGGCCTTAACATATGTAAATTTGAGTTCTGCACCATGCAAAAAAAGAAATGACTACGTCCATCATTGCACCCCCCCCCTCATTTAGCCCCAAAAGTCCTCAAGACCATAATATATTTAAATTTGAGTTCAGCACCATGTAAAACTGCTAAATAGACATACACAGAAAATTTTGGACAAATATGGTAAAATAGTCCCAAAAATGGAGTATTTTTATTAGCCCTAAAAGAGACCCTGGGGGCACACCCAAGAGTTATTGTGAAGTATAGACAAACAAAATTATATAGAAATTAGTTAGTTACAACTTTTCAGAAAGTTTTATAAAAATCCAAGGCATCAATTTATTTTAATAAGCACAAAAGTGTTAATTTTAGCCATTTTAACCCAAAAAGCACCCCTAGGAGGGCAACCGGAGTTTTCCGGTCTGTTTTGTTACTTTTTTTACTCATATCATGTTTAATGTTTGTGCAAAATTTCAAAAAATTTCAAGGTGTAATTATTGAGAAAAGTGCGGACGAACGAACGGACAAGGGTGAATTTACAGGTTCACCCTCCTTTTGTCATGGGACCAAAAAAAACAACTTCTCAAGCGACATCTTTTCAGTGGAGGCTGCCACTTTATTCTATACTTTTATGGACATGAATACTAATGACGGTTTAACCAAGAAAAAGATCAAGCGCATACACTATAATCATTATAAATATCTTGGTGGTGGGCCAAAACAATTGTTTACCCTGTATAGATATTAAAGATGATTTCTTGTTTGTTTCCTGGTTTCAAGGCGGTTCACACAAAATATTAAAAAAATATTCATGGTTCTAATCCTATAGTATTCAGCTATCTATAAATTTTGTGTTCCTTTTTCAAGTTAATGTTTTTAAATTTATAAAACATGTACCAATAAAAAAAAAAAACTGTATCTTTAAGTGGCTTGCAAAATACAGTATTAACATTGTAAAAACTACTCCTTTAGTAATGTGTACTCTGCCTATTCCTATACATATAAGTACAAGAATTTAATAAAATATGTTGAAAAACATTTTAGCAAGAGTTAAAAACATTTATTTTCCGGAAAAGAAACACAAATAGAAGGGATTGTCCTTAATCCATGGAGTTTCGAAAGAAATACTTTCCTTACCATCAAAAGAGAGGAGTTAGCAAAATGCGGAACAAAATTTTGCTTGTAAAGTATTTAAATGAAACCACAAGTATGGAGTAGATCATACTAGTGTAAAAATAAAAAAAACAGTGAAGCAGAGGGAGTGGAAAAAATATGAAAAACAATTTCAGTGAATAGATGTTCAAATCAATGATGAGTAGATATATATATATATATATATATATATATATATATATATATATATATATATATATGATTAGTTTTTTTTGGAAAAAGAATTCCAGCAGAGTGCTCAATTAAAAGGAAAATCCAAATTTTAAGAGCGTACTTATATTTTGCGTACAGAAAGTTGTTAGTTAAGACAGATCATTGGCACTGTCGGTTTCAAGCCCGATAACGAATATTGGCTGAAGAGAGCTTGATAAGGATACCTTAAACGGACCTTATTATCGGGCTTGAAACCGACGGTACCAATGATCTGTCTCAACTAACAACTTTCTGTACACAAAATATAATATAATATATATATATATAAATAATTTCACGTGAATAGATGTTCGAATCAATGACGAGTGGAGTGTGTGTGTGTATATATATATATATATATATATAAAATCTTCAAAATGAGAAGGAACGGCAGTGTTGGTTACATGAACCACGTAAGTTCTAAGTTTTTTAAGGTAAACATCAGAAGAGTATGTGACTAAATATGCAGCAATAACATAATCTTGCAGACTTGTTAGTCGCAATATGAAACAATATTATAATGACTACATTTTGAAAAGTAATAAATGATCAACTAAGAAAACTTGATATTTGATATTTGGAAAATTATTATATTACACTATATATATTTCAGAAGTTTCATCTGATATCCTGCTGGCTTGGCAGGCCAAGAGGAGGCTCAAGGCATTTTCATGAATAGAAGCGCTCATAAAGTCAATTCATTAACTGTGGCATGCCATTAACAGGCAGAGGCTATTAAGCAAGAAACAGGCCAACGTATTTTGATTGTTTGCAGTCCTCTGGTTAACACTACATGTCAAATGTTTGTTGCTGATTATGTTGCTGACAAAAACACAAAAATGTTGACACAAGTCATATCCCATATAACCTTTTGCAAAGACAAAGAGTCAGGCCATTTACTATACCCTCCACCATGTCAACTGATTTGAGGATCAAATGAAAAGCCACTGATGTCTAGGTTACGTTGAATGATATCATTAAGAGCACCATGTCTAAAAATCTGCTAGTGCTCTTTCTACTAGAAAAGGTGTGGAGTCCATACAAGTTGACTGTGTGAATGGCAACGGCAAATCTGAGGATTCCGATTGAGATTCAATTAGGTTCCCAACGACTGATGATGGCAATGTTGTTAATTACATATCGCTATGCGGCAAACATGCAACTAGAAGGCAAGCTAGACGGTGTTGCTTAGAGATTCGACCCTAGTCTTCATCCTGATCATGCCCCAGCTCTTCTGTTTTCCCACTCTTTATCTGTGCCTAAATCAAAACGTAGATTCCATGAACAAAGCTTCTTTCTTAGAAGTGCACGCCTGTGGAACTCTCTTCATTTGCCTGTTTCCCACCTGACTACAACTTGGATGTCTTCAAATCCAACATAAACAAATTCCTGATAAATCGCCCCCTTAAACTTTATCAAATCTCCAATACTAATGATTACTACAATACTATCTCATTGATTACTGTACAAGCAATAATCCTTATTCCCGAGTGGCTTCCGGGCCTTGATAAGAGGTAACCCCCTATGTAAAAAAAAAAAAAAAAATCTGCTTTGGAACAATGAGGCCAGCCCTTTTTCTTCGAGTCGGCAGGTCATGAATTAGGTGGTTCGGAGGCTTCATGCAGAATGTTTTTGACTGGTATAGATATAGGAGACATAAGCCAGAAATGCAACATCAGTTGTTAATCTAAGTCAGCAAACCATGTGAAGGGTGATCTGATGTCAACCTACATTGTCAAAATCAATGTTGCACATGGTCACTGCTGTGTACTGAATTAATCAAACTTTTCAGATTGACAAGAAACTTGTAAGATGAACTGCAGAGAGAGAATAATACAGAAACAGTTGCGCAAGAAAAAGAGTTCCGGATACTTATCAATCAGTACGAATCGAGGTGACATGATGTTAATGTTAGTCGCCATGAAGGATTCTGTTGAACAGTTTATATCAATAACTTAAGACTTAACAGGGTTGACCTCAAGCTCGTGGTGATTTGAAAGAAGTTCTCAAAAACTTCAAACCAACTACCTTCAAATATTGCTTTGTCTAGATACCAGATATTCAAAGATGTAGTCACTGAACGGGTGATATCGTTGATGTCCAGGGTAAACACAAAAGGCACCAGTATATACGGCACTGGGATATATGAATGCAGTCAGCTGTAACTGGTGTAGGCAGTGTGGGCCAAAGAATGAAGTACATGGGCTCGATGAAGACAGTTTTTGAAAAGATGATTTAGCAAATCACTGATTATATTATGTTTCATCAAGTTTACATTATGGAGAAAATTGTTTAGAAGGTTATACCTGCAGCTGAGATGTATTTTATGGTCTATTGTTTTAAAAATATACTGTTTGAAACAGTAAGAAGACATTGGAATGGTTGGCCAGGTGTAGCCTAATCGTGCAAAAAATGTTTCAAGCCATGGAAAATGCCATTACAAAGAACGGATTTATTTAATATACTAATGGGGGTACTCAGCATAGCCCAGGTGTTTGGAGATGTAAAAGAAAAAAAAAGTGTTAGTAGAGAGGGAGGCTCAAACCCGAAGGCGAAAAAGAAAGTGAAAGAAAGCGTGAACTTCTACGCTATGAAGCCATAGAAAGTGAAAAGCGCTGAAATTTAGTGATGTCAATAAAAACGTTGACTTGCAGAAATGAACATTGGCTGAAGGCCAGTTCAGCTTTCCACTGTTTCATTTATTTGTTCCCCCACGATGTTGGAGAAACCAAGCTCCCTCGAAAAGGGGGGACTCTCAAATGAATAGCAATTATCTGATATGAAGGGTTTTCCCCACACTGATCAAAGCTAATTGCTTTAAAGACGTCCCAGCACGAAAGGCTGCTGACGGCTTTGCATCAGTGAGTTTCGCTTTATTTATACAAAAAAGACTAACAAACATGCAAGTGGATGGAATAGTGTGAATTTGATAAAAGTCAATCAAAATAATTCTAGAGACGACGTCCCTTCGAAAATGCAGATATTATGATCAAGTAATATATAAAAAGTTTTAAAACATAGCCCCCCCCCCCTGCCCCCGAGAACCCCAGCGAAAAAAAAGGCTTTGCCGGACATACAAAAACGCCCGCAGCCATTTTGTCTTTTATATATATACTAGCAGGGGTGCCTGGCATTGCCCGGGTGTTTGGAGGTGTGTGTTGGAGGGACAAGATCAAAACAAAATGGGCGAAGTAATAACCGTTTAAATATGATAAAATAAAACAAACAAAAAAAAAACGATGTTTAACTTCTTTAAAAAATCAGAGAAACAAAAAAAAAGTTTTAGTAGCTAGGTAGGATCGAACCTGAAGCCTTGAGGCGAAGGTGGAAAAAAAAAACCCTGGCATGTTATGGCTAGGCCAGCGAAGGCGAGTAACTGAAAAACGTTTCAATTTAAGGATTAAAAAAAAAAAAAAAATTGCAAGGTGCGTGGATTTAATGAGGTCAAATATTACGCTATAGACTGAATGAAATCCCGCACTTAATTTTTACTGTGAGGCAGTTTTTTTTTTTTTGGGGGGGGGGTTGTTTACCCAACTTTGGCTACAAGGTAGTTTTTCTGCCCATATAAAGGGGAGTGTCCAATTGAATAGCAATTGTCTGATATAAGGGGTTTATCCCACATTGATCAAAAGCTGATTGCTTTCTGGACGTTCCTGGGACGAAAGCCAGGAACCGCTCCCATTTCACTTTATTTATACTAAAAAAGCCGAACAAACAGGCGACAGTGAAATAGCGCGATTTTTATAAAAGTCGATCAAAATAAATCTAGACATGACGTCCCTTTGCAAATCGTACATATTATGATCTAGGTATATAAACAGTCCTAAAACATAGTAACCCCCGCCCTGCGAAAAAAAACCTTTGCTGGACATACATAAAATGTGCACACACATTTTGCCATATATATATATATATATATATATATATATATATATTTATTTAGTAATGTGATTGATAATTTAAAAATCAAATTATAATTTGATTTTTAAATTATCAATCACATTACTAAATATTAAATTAGCTCTAGGATATTTACCTATCGAGCTTATTATATATCTAAATTACGAGCACTTTTTCTTTCCCTGTATTTTAATTAAACTAGTAATTTTACTATTAAATTAAAATACTCTTTAGACTATTGTTCTAATCTCCTTTAAATATATATATATATATATAGAAGATATAGATTAAAAGCATTTCTTTTTAAATTTTTACTTTCAGTGTTAATTATTTCTGTAAATAAGCATTTATTTTTAAAACATATTTATTAAAAATTTTTCTACATTTCTGAAATTTTGAGATGAAGATTGGTTATTCGTATTATTTGGATTCATCGGACTACTATTCTCATCATTTTCAAAATGTTTTGGTTGATGTAACCTTCAACCTTCTTCAGGTGTATTTTATCAAACTCAGGAATGCTTCTGTTGAAGTCGGGAATTTTGGATGGAATTTCAAACGGAACCCTTTATTTACTTCACGGGGGTAGCATGACTGGATAGAGGTCCTAAGTAATCCACAATTGCATTTTTCAGTC
This sequence comes from Euprymna scolopes, assembly GCF_053919585.1. Lineage (NCBI taxonomy): Eukaryota > Metazoa > Mollusca > Cephalopoda > Sepiida > Sepiolidae > Euprymna > Euprymna scolopes. The sequence goes on from NC_136514.1 coordinate 79,926,042, forward strand.
ACCCACTTCGAGAATTGAACCTTACATCTTCAGAAGGTCTGAGGTTACATCAACCGAAATGTGAAAATGACACTCAAGATGAGAACAGTAGTCCGATGAATCCAAATAATACGAAAAAATTTTCTGTAAATAAATATATTTCACTTACAATAGAAAGATATTCTAGTAAAAAATATAATAAATTTATAACCTAAAATATTGCAGCATTAAGAATTGATTATATAATGTTATAAATTGAATTAAAAAAAAAATCTTAATGCTGCAATATTTTAAGTTATAAATTTATTATATTTTGTACTAGAATATTTTGTCCTTTTCTTTTCCAGTTTTAACAACTAGTCCATTATTTTTCCATGTTTAAGCTTAACCACATTACTTTTCATGCTCACATTTTTCTATTGTAATCCACGATTCTTCCAGGTTTCCAATAAATTCACTTTTTCTTTGTTTAATTTCAGTCTTATTTTTTTGCTCCCACAAACACATATGTACGGCACTCGTCTGCTTTCAATAACCCCCCCAATTATCTCCCTTTCATGCTTTCATTTTGTTGGCTTCATGAGTTACTTCTCTTTTTGCGACAGTAGTCGCTGAAGCGACAATGTTACTTTGGAAACCAGTCATAAAAAGTGTCGCTCACAGACTTATGTATTTTTACGATTTTGAACACCAGAAAATTCATCATAACTTGTGTTTTACTGAACGAAAATTGAAAATTTGTTTTTCACAGTATAACTGAGAAGCTGATCTATAAACGGTAATAATGGTTTGAAATTTAGTCAAAAAATGAGTGAGTGATGAAGCAGTTTTAAATGACTAAAACTGCCACTTAACCATATATCCAAACATGTTTGAATGATAAAAATAATCAGTTTTCATATATTCTTATGTATTGACTTAAATTTTTGTCGGGGACTTTCAATTATAGCACATCGTTTAGTGTGGAGACAAACAGGGTCCTGAATAGAAGCATGTGGTCTATCCCAACCATCATCAACAGACCTGAAATAATCTCGTCAACATCAGACAAAGCCAATTCTACCTTATACGATCAGGGCCACCAACCTCTCATATTTCCTCCTGCGTCTCAAAACACACTATGCAACATACAAATATCTGTGCAGGATGTTGCCAAACTAATCAAAATCCTCAAGCCTGCAAGCTGGGGCCTCACCATTGAATATAGTTTAAGGTCATATCCAGGATCAGACTGCAACCGGAACAATTCACTTGAACTAATAAAACGTTGAATAAGAGGAATGCTATGAAGTACGTAGTTATGGCTATAACTGACTACGAAATGGTGTCTGTGAAACCTGACCAGCTTCGTAGACTTGAGTATTTCTGTGACTAAAGCTTCTGGCGCTTAAATCTACCAGACTGCTTTGTGTTTTCTTTCAATATTAGCCCCATTACAGTTCTCCTCTCCACATTCGGAAATGGTTGGGTCATTTAGTTGCCATATTTCTAGTCTCATGTTTACCATTACAAGGCTCTACAGACCAATTTATCTTTAGTTGACTTTTGACAACTAAAGATTTTCATTTACTAGCCAAACCCACATGATTTTTAGAATATGACATCTTCATTCCATGATGAGTAGGCACATCATAAAGATTTTTTCGGTATTTTTTTTTTTTTAATAAGTGTAACATGTGAAGGTATAAACATTTGAATTTCTACAGATGATTTTTTTAACAGCCTTTATTTAAAAAAAAAAGAAAAAAAAAGAGTATATTGTTCTATTAAACCTTTTATTGTTAAAATAATTTGACTTTGCTTGTTTTATTTCAAAATAATAAAGATTGAAAAGACATTTTTCATTCAGTAATGAGCTTTGGAAGATTGTCAGTGTAAAAAATACAGTAGCCAAAAGATGTGTTTTATTATTTCTAGTTGCCACTTGAAAAAAAAAAAAAAAAAAAAAAAAAAAAAAAAAAAAAATCACTTGCAAATGCAACCATTTTACTTGCAATGTGTTTTCCTGCTTTCCGGCTGACTACAATATGGTTGTGTTCAAGTCTAATGTAAATAAGTTCTTGATGAGCCGTTCCATATAAGTTATCAAATTTACCAAATTTTCATTACTAATGATTACTATATTGTCCAATTTCTACTGTACACTCTTTAACCCTTATCCTTGAGTGGCCTCTTGGCCTTGATAATGTGGTGATGCCTATGTAAAAAAAAAAAAAAAAACAAAAAAAAAAAAAAAAAAACAAAGTAAACACACCTTAAAAATATTAAAAGAAGATAAAATGGACCTTGTGTGACATAAATGTGATTTTGTTTTTGTTTTTTGAGATGCGGATTGATAATTTGCATTATTTGGACTACTATTCTCATCTTGGTTGTTATTTTCACAACCTTTCATCTAATGTAATCTCTGATTTTCTTCAGGTACATTTCGTCAAATTTGTACGGAATTCCCAACTTTGACTTTAATAAAGAGTTCAGTCTGGGATTTTGGAGGGAACCATTTATTTAATTTACAAAGATATAGTGTTCTTATTCCATCAGCCATGATCCCTGTTATTCTTATTACTATTATTTTGATTGTAATTTTCAGGTATCCAGTTTATGATCCAACTCTGGCAACTTCGGATCAGTTACTTTCGACAGGTTATGTAAGCAGCTGGAAGATACCAAAGCAATTATCCAATCAGTTGTCAGAAGACAAGTTTCGATGAAAGCGTGAAATCCGTTAAATCAAGAAATAATCTTTAAACTGAAAATGACTTTCAACATGCTATGTCAATGTGAAATCCCCCCTTCCTCATGTTAAGAATGGCTTTCTATTTAGAAAGACACTCTTAATATGAGAAAGGAGTAGATGCTATATTTAGAATTAATTGTCGAGCTGTCTTGGCTTCGGCATCTTCCAGCTCCTTATGTAATCAAAAATTGGGTCATAAACTGGATAAGTACCAAAATTTTTACAAAATGGAGTTTTACTGGAACCTGAAGTAGTGCATTATGCAAAAAAAAAAAAAAAAAACCCAAAAAAAAACTGAAATGAAGTAAACACTTTCATTATCACAGAAATAATTTTAATAATTACCAGAATAATCCTTTTGATTGCAGAAATTCTCCTCTGCACCAAATTGCCGTAGGTTTTCATTACCAGATGCCACATACAAATTTATTATGTCTAAACCTTCGATCCTCGTCTTATCTAACTACACTACATCGTTTCATACACAGTTATTCTTTATAATTAGATCCTATATTACATCGTAGGAGAGGCATCATCACTATCACTCATATCGCTAGATGAAGTAATTCATATTTTCCCCTCTCCCTGACAAGTCCTCCCACTCTCCCAGACAAGACCGGGTAAATATATAACCATTACGACTATTTTCATCTGACACCCTTATTAACTGGATTAAACACTCTTACAAGTACAACTACCATTGCATTTCACTATTTGAAAATAATGTTTTCTATTATTGAAATGAAACAAAAAAAAACCTTCATTTGTTTCTGGGGTGTTTTCTTTTTTGCTTGTTTTGGGGTTTATTTTTATTTTTTATTTTTTCCTTATGGTAATAAGTGACATAACTGCAACAAAGTATTGCAGTAATTTATGAAAGAAATAATAAATGATAAATACACAGAAGAAGTTTCATTTAATTTTCGTTTCATTTCTTTAGGATAGGATTCCATATTTACATTTTTAAATAAATTTCTACTTCTTAATAAAACTTTGAGATGAACTATTTTTAGTCACGGAGGCTGGTAAGTAACCAGTCGACATTACTACAGCTTCAACAGCTAAATGGACTTTTTTTTTTTTCTCACCTGTAGGCAGCAGCAACAACTACAACAACCATACTTTACTTAATTTAATTAAAAACTAGTAAAAAAAAAAAAATAGAGAGATATAACAAATAAATGTTACCAAAAGCAAGATTAAGTTAAACTCTTCTATCTACATGAATATTTTTTTGGGGTGTTTTAACTTATTTTAAAGTGTTTATTCAGTTCATAAACCAAGTAGTGCCGAGTTGCTAAGTTAGAACGACAAGATGGGAAGTTGGCACTTGTGCAAAGGTACAGCTTTTTTGGTTCTCGGTTGTGACATTTGGAGAGTACATAGCAGAGGCATACAAATGCAAAAAAAAAAAACAAATAAAAAAAAAAACAAATAAAAAATCTCCCAACAATGCACGTTTTTTGGGGTATTCTTTTTACGACCTAACCCAAAGTAGTATAAAAACCCCCAAGCTCCCCATGTTAAGAACAGCTTTCAGAATAAACACTCCCAACCTCAAAAGAACTTCTTAAGTGGGGAGGTTTGGGGTGTTTGGGGGGGAGGTTATACTACACTGGATTAGGTTGTGTTTTTTAAAATAGATTTAAGAAAATTATAATAATGCAAAATACAGTTCTTTTTTAAACGCAAATCAAAGATCATTTTTTTTTTGTAACAGGGCCAAAATTCTGAAATTTTTGAATGCATGTTTTTCTTATTGAGAAAGTTTTGTTACACATTTATTGAATCAAAAGAAATATAAGGGTAATTGTGCATAAAACCAGACCCTAACTTTCAAACACGCTGGCAGGTGGCGCCCATATCTGTCAATTGAGGTATGGAAGAACAAAATGGATACAATTTTCAAATACATTTTATGTTTATTTTTTTCAACCTCTTATAATGAAAATATATAAAAATATGTAAACTTTTTTATCAATTAATTTAGTTTTTTTTATCGCATATCTCATCAAATAAATATGTTTATTTAAGTTAATATGTTATGGTTTTTCGAACTATCTAGATATTTTAATATTTTACAAAAAGACACACAAAAAAAACAATGAATGTGTCACATTTTTTACAGTTTTAGCAGTTTCAAAAAGCTGAATGTGCACCAGAAAATAGTTCAATAGTTTTAAAATGTGAATATTTCACATATATTAAAAAACATTACATTCAAACAACACAAACATGAATCCAATAGATGATATTGCCAAAATATTTATTTTTAAATCGGCAACAATTGTAATAAATTGCGCAGTATATAAAGTATATTTAAATAAACTACAGCAGAACTCTAGGATACAGCATTAAAAATTAATAACAAAATACAGTACAGTATATTATAAATAACACCATAAGGCGGGGCCAATACTGTAACTAGGGGCCGGGAAAACATCATATTCCACATCATAACCGTAAAAAAAAAAAAAAAACATATCCTAGGGCCACCATATCCCGGGGTTCTACTATATATTTAAATAAAGTACATTTATTATTTTTTTTAATTACATTTTCACCCCAAACAAGGCATAGTGCCACCTTGATGTAGGGGGCTACTATAAAGGACATAAGTTGCAGGGATACTATGTAGAGGGTTGAGCAGCAAGATGTCTGTTCACATTACACTTGAACTTCTGCATGTCAGTACAGTTGGGAAAGCAGGAACCCAGAAGGGAATTCCAAAGTCTAACAGTTCTAGGGAAGAAACTATTAGAGTAGAAGGCTTTCTTACATCTAGGAATTTCGACTGTGTAGGGGTGAGACTTCGTTGCTTGTCGGGTTTGTCGGGGGTATTCACATTGAGCTTGTAGTTCGTTGGAGCATTCACCATTAAAATACTTGTAAAACAGGCAAAGCGATGCAACATTTCGTCGATGGGACAGAGGTTGAAACTTAGATGACAATTCAGGATCTATTAGGTTGGCGACTCTCTTTTGAACCCTGTCCAGGAGTGAGAAACTAGTAGCAGATGCAGATGCCCAGTTGTGACAACAATACTCCATACATGGCCAAATAATGGCTTTGTAGAGATATAGGATACTTTCAGGCATAAATAACTTTCTAGCACAATAGAGAGAGAGCCCACCTTCTTTGTAGCAGCCTTGGCTATCTGTTCAACTCATGTTCCCTGTGAACGTTAAGCCGAGAAGTTTAAACGAAGTACTTTCAGGTAATGTATCATTAGCCATAACTATTGGTGGTTCAGAAGGTTTCTTGTAATTATTAAAGGAAACGAGCTTAGTCGGGGCAGCATTGAACGTTACCATCCATTTTTGACTCCATCCCACTACAGATTGGAGGTCTTCCTCTTGCGTTTCTGCCATTGCCTTGGATATGTGTTAATTTGTTTTTCCCTTGTGTCTGTTATAGAGCGGGGTGGTGTCAGCAAAGATACCCATCTGAGATTTTTTTTTTTTTTACATGGAGGTCACCAGTTATCAAGGCCTGGAGACACTCAGGGATAAGGGTTATTACGTGTACAGTAATCAATGGGATAGTATTGTAGTAATCATTAGTATTGGAGATTTGATAGAGTGTCTTACTTAAGAGGGCGGTTTGTCAGGAATTTGTTTATGTTGGACTTGAAGACATCCAAGTTGTAGTCAGGTGGGAAACAGGCAAACGGAAGAGAGTTCCACAGTCGTGCACCTCTGAGAAAGAAGCTCTGCTCATTGAATCTATGCTTAGATTTAGGCACAGATAAAGAGTGGGGAAAATTATTGACAGTAGTTTCAGTCAGACGGGTGTTTCCCGTGAAAGATTGGCAAGGGGGGGGGCGAGATATTAGAGCTCAGACGAGCACTTGCCATGGAAATAAAGACAGGCTCGCAAGTCTCTTCTGTGGGAGAAAGGCTGCAGGGAAGAGAAAAGGGCATCTCCAAGCTATGAAGTCTATTCTGTACTCTGTCAAGGCAGAATAGGCTGTTTTTAGCAGCTCCTGCCCAGATTTGGCAGTAGTATTCCATCCTTGGACGTACTTGGCTTTTATACAGATAGAGAATTGCATCAGTAGTGAGATATCTTCTGGAGCAATAGAAGGATCCCACTATTTTCCCAGTGTCCTTGGCAACAGACCTGATGTACGTGCCCCATTTCAGATCAGGAGTGAAAGTCAAACCCAAAAGCTTATCAAAACATGGAGCCTTCCCAAGACGAGAGCCATCCATTTCAATTGATGCTAGATGGGGATCAGAGCATTGATGATGTAAAGATAGGAGTTTGGTTTTGGATGCATTAAAAGTGACCAGCCACCTCTTCCCCCACTGTACCATGCACTCAAGATCAGAAGAGAGAGAATTAGAGAGAACCTTGTCATTTACGGCCTTTGATTATTTTATCAAGGAGGTCATTTATAAATATCAAGAATAATCAAGGTTTGACTCATGAGGTACACCCACATTTATATATATCATATTGTTTTGATGTATGACAACCTGGATTTTTTGGTTATTTAAGAAGGATTTAATTATGTTAAGTATTTGTCCAGTAATACCATAGGATCTGATTTTCGTGAGAAGACCATCATGCCACCCGCTTTCAAAAGCCTTAGATATATCTAGGGCTACTGCCTTCTCCAGTGGATGGTATATACGTTCAGAGTTAGAATATCTGCAGTAGAACGAGCTTGTCTAAATCCATATTGATAGTCGAACAGAAGTTTAGCAACTGTAAAGTGGTGGACTAGAGCTCGATTCATTATGGACTCAAATATTTTGGCGAAAAAAGGGAGGAGGATAATGGGGCGATAATTTAATGGGTCAGTTCTTTCACCAGAATTCTTGTAAACTGGTACCACAAAAGCAGTTTTCCAGCAGTCAGGAAGCATGATTCATTTAGGCATTTGTTGAAGAGTTTAAAAAGAACTGAAGCTACCTCAGTGGAGCATTTTTTTAATAGCACAGTCGGAATGAGATCATGTCCACATGATTTTGTGGTGTCTAGGTTTTTTATATCATGTACTTGAAAAGAACGATTTTCAGATAACTAGTGTGGTTTCTGCCTGCAAAGGAAAAATCAGGAGAGGAGTGGTTTGCTGGGTCTAAAATAAAGTTTGAGGCAAATTGACGGGCAAGCATGTTAGCTTTTTTGGTTACCGTGCAAACAACCTCATGATTGTTGATTGCCCATTATTTACTACACTATTGTAGATTTTCCAGAAATCACGAGTTCCTAATTTCTGCACTTCAATGCATTTTCTAGTAGTTTCAGTATATTCTCTTTTAGCTGTAGCTACTTCTTTCTTTAAATTACTTCTCACTTCTTTAAACTTTGTCTACCTGTATGGGACTTATGTCGGATAAATCTGCGGTATACAGGTTGCCTCTAAGCAATGGCTGCTACGCAAGTAGAAGTAAACCATTTAGGAAAGTGAGGTTTGCTATAAAACTTCCGCGTGGGAACATGTGCTTCAATTGCTGCTTTAAACAATTCAATGGTCTCAGTTGCGCATTGTCCCACAGGAAGAGAAATGTTGTTTCCCCATGGGGCATCTTTGATGTGATCTCTAATGGCATCCCAGTTATTATAACCTTATTGTAGTACCATGTCGTTTTGAGTAAAGGCTCTTAAACTTGGAGTTGAGAGTTTAGAATGATGTCTATCATTATCGCAGCATGATTAGCATCCCTGAATAGGCAATGAGTATTTGTTACACAATCCTCAGGAACTGTTGTCAGAAATAAATCCAGAAGTGAGGCTTGCTGGTCCTGACGATCTGGGAGTCAAATTGAGAACGTTATTGTCTGTGTCAAGGAATAGGATATTGAAAAGTTATGGATGATGCTACTAGCTGTGTCTGTGTAGTTAAGTTAATTTTTATGGTGGGCATTAAAGTCACCATATATATGTATTTGGGCGCTAGTGTCAAAGGAGAGTGCTGCTACATCTATGCTGTTAGAGACATGACTGATTAGAGTACAGCCCTGGGTCGAGTGAAAAAAAAAAAAAAAAAAAAAAGCGTAAATATGTTTGAAAAAAAAAAAAACTTATCAAAAACTATCTTAATATTTTGCCCAAATATATAAGTGAGCTGTTTTGAAGATTAGCGGAAGTATTGTATCCATTTTGTGCTTCCATACCTCAATTGACAGACGCAGGCGCCACCTGCCGGCGTGTTTGAAAGTTAGGGTCTGGTTTTATGCACAATTACCAATATAAGAAACGTAAATACAAAATAGAGTTTTCTGCCCCTAATGTACGCTCGTCGGCCCCTATTATGCACTCTCAAAATATCCCAACTAAAACCCAAAAAATGCACCTTTGTACTAGTGACAGGAAGTCTCGATAATAGCCCAAAACATGAAAATAAAACAAAATACTGATAGAAATTCCAAGAAATATCACGGTAACATTTACTAGGTGAATTCCCGTCAGTATTTTATTTTATTTTCATGTTTTCAGTGATTATCGAGACTCCGCAGTGTCGGCCATCTAGTCGTCTAACATAGCAACTTGCTACTACTTGTTTTGCGAATTGAATAAATGCTTTAAAATAAGTTAAACACCAAAAACGTATCCAGGTAGGTAGAATAGTAACTTATCTTGCCTTTGGTAACATTTATTTGGACTTTTTCTTTTTTACCACTTACCCAATTTTTTGTTTTTCAGGGAAGTGGAATCAATTAAGATTAAAAATATTTCATCTAATTTATTCCATTTTTGCCAGCAGTTACTTTTAAACTACATTTATTATCCTAAAATAAATGGGCGATATATTCTAAACGTTATATTATATTAACTTAACCTTAACAAAAGAAATACACCGGTTAGTTGAAGGAGCCACTATTCAACGAAAGGATATAAAATCAGTGCGAGCAATAAAGGCGACCGAAGAATACAGATTTAAGCAAAATAGATACAAATTTAATAACGTAACTCTACATAAAATAATTCAAATTAATAATCATTGATAAAAAATAGCATTACTTACCCCAAAATCCCCTTAAGAAAAATCTCTAATGAAACATCAAGAAATTTGATAAACACTAAAGAACAATGGCGTCGAATAGAAACTCCCGAACCAAAATCTCCAGCAAATTCAATCTTACAAAAATTATTTTTTTAAATTATTAATAGTAATTATTTAGTAAATCATCAAACTCCGGAATTTTCGATGATTTAAAAGGAAAATGAATTAAAATTAAAAAAGAAAACCCTTAAACAATTTTATGCGTGAAATCTCGTTAGTGCTAGACGAGATTTCGAATTGGCGGCAAACTTTTTACACCGGATAATTATTGTAGACTATCATTTTTTTTTTTGTTTACCTTTTTTTTATAAAAGGGAAAAAGGTTATCGCAACAGGTATTTTACTTAAATTAATTCATCTTTTTTTTTTTTTTTTTTTTTATAGATTGTTTGATGTTAATAATTTCAATGGTGTCTTTCAATAACTTTTCAATTGAAATTTATTTCTTGTTTGTTTCATCAATCAAGCATGTCTTCTTTAGCTTTTTATATATAAAAAAAACAAACTTTATTCATTTTTTAAAAAGAAATTAAAGTAAATATTATTGGTTAAAGTCAGGTTCTGCTCGTCTTTGTTTGCATTCTGCGTCAGCTGATATTCGTGGTTCACGATTAATGCCCTTTAAAAATCACTTCTGATGAATGTTTACCAGTTAGAAAATATGCAAACGAACTTGGTTATTTTTTCAAAATGACAAAATATTTTAATATTGGTAAATTTTAAAATTAGTGATTTTTTTTTTTTCAGGGCATCCATATATATAGATCAACAGACAAAGAATGTAAACAAAGATTGACGGAACTTGATTTTGACCTAAATATTATTATAGATCATGTTTAGATGCTTGTATTGATTACACCACATGGCTGCGGTAAATCACGACTAATTCCGATGGCCGTGAGTAAATTCCGATAATGAATTACAATAGTTGAACCTACACAAAATTAAACCTGAGTTCCAGAAACGGAAAAACAAACAAACAAAAAACATACTGATTTATTTCGATCGTTTATGGAATTTTTTTCTGGTGTTTATAACAGGTGCCGTACTGCCGTGCTATTTTTAAATAGTATTTTACGGTAGCTCATGTTTATTAAATTGTTAGGTGAAAGTACAGAATAGTTACAAAACACTTTCCCCATCCCATGTTTAGAATGGTTTTCTAAATAATAACGTTCTTATTTCAGCATGGTATCATTCCTGCATAACTACTTTTTTTTCTGATTGTTTTCTAGTTTGTTTTTATTTACAGTTACGTGGACCGATATTTGTTTTTGTTTTTAATTTTATTTTCAACATTCTTTTGAGTGATTCGCATGCATGACGTAGGCTGGCATGGCGTAAGCAGTTCCGACTACGAACGGAGAAAAACGAATAAAATACACGTTACAGATAGTTAACAGAGTGTCCTCTCCATATGTTAAGAAATGTCGAAAATTCTCCGCCACCACAGTTAGAAGGTAAATCATAGTTAGGTGGAGTGTAAAGCTTTCAAAATATTGCTAAATCGCAACCCTCCCCCAACTCTGTCAGAAGTCAAATAACACTTGTCTAAACTATACAGTAAACCAATACACATGAACTCTAGTAAAGGAAAAAAGCAAAAGTTCCTTAGAAGTTTAGCCGTCATCAGAACACTTTTTTAACCCCCCGGAAAGAAGTGTCAGTTTTTAAATAACCGCTAACAAAATACATATGCAAATCGCTTCCTTCCAGCAGGCACGTGACTAGTGTTCCCCAAAATCAAAGAAGAAATCGATCCTCTTCCGATTACCAACCTTCTCATGACATGTAAGTCGTTTTAACTTATTTTTCTCATACACTCCTTAGAAACGGGGGGGGGGGGCATTAATTTAGATTTTCATCTTAACCCAAGCAGGGGACACGCAGGTGCTAGGGCTTGCCATAGGCTGCCTGGAGGCAACAGTAGTTGGGGGTATTCTCATTCTGTCCCCAAGGTAAAACTCCACTGTCAGATGTAGTTTGAGGTCTTATCCAAGTCCAACAAGTTCATGTGAGAAGTAAGCTGGGCCTACCTCGACGCCTTTTTTGAGGGGCACATTCAGCACAATACTTCTGCCTCTCAGGTGGAGGCCTATTCATGCCCACACATTCAAAGTGGTACAACTTGTGGCAGAGGTCACAACCAATCATATTTAGATCTCCCTGGGGAGAGTTACATGCTGGGCGGAGCCAAATTTCATCCTCACCTCTGGAGGGCCCAGACAGATTAGTATCGCCAATGAGATTCTCAGAAAAAATGGGGGGGGGGTCAGTCTCACTCTCAAAATTAGGTGCGATGGACAATTCCAAAGGATAAAGATGTTTCAGTGAATTAGCTCGTACAGGAACGTCACTCTGTTTGATTCGAGCTGATCTGACAACACCATCATCCCCCTAAACAATTCCACTACTGTTCCCAGTATCCAAAAAGGTCCGGGTTTGAGGGGACTCTTTATAATAATTGCATTATTTGTAGTACTTACCAATAAAACAAACGCCCACGTGTTTGTGCCTTGTATAGGCATGCGCGACAACAAAACTTGGATTTTTATAAGCGGAAGTCTCGAGGTTGTCAGGAATCTACAGACGCATGCGCAAGAGAAGGGATTGAGATAGTGGTATAAAAGGCAGGTCGAGTGAGAAGGTTGTTGTTGTTGTTGTCATTGGACGTTACAGTGACGCGTGCGTTAGCAGGTGATTAAGAGGCTGTTTTTTTTTTTGTGTGTCAAGTCGTGCACCTCGGTGAAGATCATATAAGTCGTGCACCTCGGTGAAGGTGAAGGTCATATTATTAACCAGGGTTGCCGAGTCGGATGATGAAAGTCGACTCCTTGAATTCCTAAAATGCCGACTCCGACTCCTTTGATATCTTAGACTCCGACTCCCGACTCCTTGACCCTATGTGGAAATCTATTCTGCAGATCCATATACCAGCCTCCCACACTTTTTCAGCATGCATTTTATAATTACTTTTCGTGTATATCATTTTTTTTACATCTAATATTCACTTGTATGATAAATATACTCACACATACACTCAACCAGCTTTATTTATTTTACTCACATTAACTTCTAACAAAGCATATCACACTTGGACGAAAAAGTCTACTTTTTTGAGACCATGTCTAGGAAAGATTAGCAAGATGTCGGGTTATGTTACATTTAAACTTCTGCATATCAGTACGACCAGGAAAGCTGGTAGCAGAAAGGGAATTCCAAAGTCGAGCTGTTCAAGAGAAGAGACTATTATAATAGAAAGCTTTTTGGCATCTAGGGACCTCAACAGTAAAGGAGTGAGATCTTATTGCTAAACGGGTTTGTCAGGGATATGCACATGGTACAAGTGCAACGAGTTCATCAGAACACATTCCATTAAAACAGGCACAGAGATGCAACATTGTGGCGATGGGATAGGGTCTGGAGCTTAGTTGTCAAAGTGTGACCGATTATATTGACAACTCTTTTTTGAAACCTATCCAAGATGGAGAGGCTAGTGGTAGATGCACCAGCCCAGATGTGGCAACAATACTCCATACATGAACGAATGGTGACCTTGTAGAGGTACATGATACTCTCAGGTGTGAGTAGTCTTCTAGCTCGATAGAGAGAACCCACCATCTTTGCAGCAGTCTTTGCAATGTCCTCTATGTATTTATTCCAGTTCATATTGTCCATAAAGTAAAATATGGTAAAATAGTCCCAAAAAAGTAGTTTGAAGTAAAATTCTCAGGTAGGGTGTTATTTTTCATTGATATAGGCGGTTGGAGAGGCGTCTGATAATTGTTAAAGGAAAGCAGCTTAGTTTTACTAGCATTAAATGTTACTATCCATTTGAGTCCCCTTTCAACTATGGTCTGGAGGTCATATTCTAATGTTTCTGCCATTGTCTTAGATTTTTGCACATCTGTTTTTTTTTTGTTTTTTTTTTTACATGGAGGTCACCACTTATCAAGGCCCGGAAGCCACTCGGGGATAAGGGTTATTGTGTGTACAGTAATCAATGGGATAGTATCATAGTAATCGTTAGTATTGGAGATTTGATAAAGTGTCTTACTTAAGGGGGCGGTTTGTCAGGAATTTGTTTATGTTGGACTTGAAGACATCCAAGTTGTAGTCAGGTGGGAAACAGGCAAACGGAAGAGAGTTCCACTACATGTTATAGAGCATTGTATCATCAGCAAATATACTCATCTCGGACACAATATTATCAGGGAGGTCGTTTTTGAATATCAGGAATAATAATGGTTCATGGATCAATCCCTAAGACACTCCGCATTAATGTTATGCTGCTTGAATGTATGTCCATCACTGACAACCTGTATGCTTCTATTGTCTAAGATGTATCTAATTATATTTAGTATACATCCAGTTATAACGTACAATTTAATTTTCATTAGCAGCCCTTTGTGCCAGACTTTATCAAAGGCCTTGGATGTATCAAGATCTAAAGCTGTGGCTCCACCAGCTTTATCCAATACATGGTAAATGCATTCACAGATAAATGTTAAAATATATGCAGTAGAACGACATTGCCTGAATCTGTACGGTTTGTCAGAGAGAAAATTTACTTTTGTGAGGTGGTGAACTAGTGTTTGATTAATTAAAATCTCAAAGATTTTAGTGTAGAGGGGGAAGAGGTTAATGGGGCGATAATTGAGAGGGTCTGTTCTTTCATCAGAATTCCTGTATATTGGTACCACAGAGACCATCTTCCAGTTATTAGGGAAGCAAGATTCAGCAAGGCATTTATTGTAGAGCTTGGTAAGTATGGGGGCTAGCTCAGTTAAACATTTCTTAATTAGTATAGCAGAGATGAGATCAGGCCCACACGCTTTTGAGGTGTCTAAGTTTTTTATGATATCGCGGACATGAGAAGGGGTGATTTTACATCATCTAATGTGGCTTCAGTCCGCATAGGGAAATTTGGGAAGGAGTTTATTGTTGGCTCTAAGGTGGAATTAAAGGCAATCGCCAAGACAGCAGTTCTGCCTTCTCCGTTACCGTGCATGCAATCTTCTGGTTGTTGCTCAATGGAGGAATTACTGATTGCCCTTCATTCACTACACTAGTGTAGATTTTTCTGAAATCACGAGTTCCTATATTTGGCGATTCTATGCATTCCCTAATTATTTCAGCATGCTTTCTTTTGACTGTCACTATTTCTCTCTTACAATGATTTCTAGCATCTACGAATTTTGCCTATTTGTATTTGACTCATGACGTACAAACTGGCAGAATACATGCTGTCTTTGTGCTATAGCAGCTGAAAATTCTGTAGTGAACCATGGGAGTGAGTGGGGCTTGCTATGATACTTCCGTGTGAAAACGTGCTTCAATTCCCACTTTGCACCATCAGTTGACACACTGTTTAGCAGGAAGAGAGAAGATATCGGTCCATGGGGCATCTCAGATGTGATCTCTAATGATTTCCCACTAAGCCCTGTTGCAATACCTTGCAGTTTTGAGCAATGATTCCTCACCTTGAGGTTGGGATTTAAATGTGATGTCAACTGATACCACTAGGTGGTCTGCGTTTCCAAGTTGACTGTGGGCATTAGTCACACAATCCTCAGGTACTGTGGTGAGGAATAGGTCTTGAAGTTGTGCTGTCACTCACACACACACATGCTCGTACGCTATAAACAAACCTTTATTCATTTCAATTTTCCCCACGCATTTTGCACAAAAAAATATGCTTTGTCAGCAACGGCACAATTTCAAATATGCCCACACACTTTTTTCAAAACAACAAAAGAAAAATGAACATATTTTTGACGGACGTTGTTGAAGACACCATCATGTGACACAAGTAACCAATGAGAACATTAAGAACATTGTCTTTTTAACGCTTTTCAAAAACCTAAATATCAGCAGGAGCAATCGTGTTCTGGAGCCAGCCCAAAATATATGAAACGTATCAAACAGTCTTCTATGGAGAGAGTTCAGCCTTTTTCCTTTCTTCTCGCTTCGACGACACAACGAGAACATGCCTCTCGTGTTCACAACATCGTCACTGCCAACATCATGATACACACGCCACACAGACATTCAAAAATCACTTATGCACATACGCATTCATTAAGCACATTTTCTAAAGTAATAACAACAAATCACTTTCCTCACAAATTACTTTCTTCATAGGACTTTTTAAGTAAAGTGAACTTCGCCAGATAAACACAAACTTTAAATTAATCTTGTTATTTTCACACAGGACATTAACCTTCTAAACTCATTAATTCCACGAAGGACTTTCATCTCACATTTCAATCATAATAACTTTGAAAGAACTTTCACCAATTGGACCTTTGTTTATTCACCTTATTGTTTTTGTTAAAAAATAAATGCAGTGCATTTAAATCAGAAGAAGATGTCGTTTTGTTTCATTCCTTTTTTTTATTATTTTGTTTGGGGCAAAGAAATTTAATTTTACTTAAACTTCTGCATCTCTACAAATTGAAGCCTGCTGAGGTTTACGATCTGGTAGGCCAGTTGGAAACATTACCGTCTATGGGAAATGCGCTGTAGAGAAGCTATAAGTGGAGCGTCCAGCTGCATCTGTGTAACCTGAGAAACCAAGCCAATTTTTACAGTGGACATTAAAGTCACCAAACATGTATTTGGGCGTTACTATCCAAGTAGAGTGCTGCACCTATACTATCAGAGACGTGATTGATTAAGATACCATCCTGACTTGAGGAAAAACGGCAGAGAAAATATAAGTAACTAACACAGTGATGAAATGTTAGTCAAAAGCACATAAAAGCCTGGTCATCCGATTCAAGATTTTTCTCTCTAGTTTAAGGGAGGGTGCTACGAATATAAACTCTAAGTGCGTGCATACATCTATCCAAGTCCTTACGGCAAAGAGGGAGGTATCCTGTCATGTTGTAGTTGGAGGGGATTGAAGAGTGTAAATTTGTTTCACTTAATGCTAAGATATTCGGGGAGTTTACTAAAAAGCAAGACTCTACATCATCTAGATTACCCCTAAACTCACGGATATTTGTGAAAGCGAGCGTCCATGGCGGAGGCAAATTGATTTTGTTTGGGTGGTTGTCCGGTTTTATCGTGATATTTCTTTGGGTTGTCATTTAATTTTGTTTTTATTTAATGTTAGGTATGGGGAAGAGTGTTAAACCTGTTTTGACGCCAGGTATACACACACACAGTGGTCCATTAGCCAAGTCCAGTCTAGAATGTGTGGTCTCATGAAAGCCAACCAGATATAGCAGCAGGGTCCCTTTCCATGTGCGACATGGCACTACAACTAGCCTGATATATATCTGATGATAGAGCAGCCAGTCTAAGCATTACCAAAGAGTTAGGGCTCCTGTACTGTCAGTCGGAAACACGGCAAGACAAACTGTGAGAAAACCGATCTGCTCTAGCAACTAATTTGTTTTAAAATAAATCAATAGGATATTAATAATCATTTGAATATGGAGGAGAATATAAAGCAAAGAAAACAAAAGAAATGGTGGGACTAGATCTACATAAAGAGGTTCCACACAACACAGATATATAGATGCACTTAACTTGGTGTTCTTTGAGTGACACATGTTGGTCTAGCTAAAAGACCAGTATGTATTGAATGTATTGGGGTGCAAAGATTAGCGTTTATTTGAGGGCAGTAAGGAGGGAGGGAAGATCTGCCTTAAGAGCCAAATGTGTGCTTTGAATTAATACTTCCTTCTTTTATTTAATTGAAACAGTATAATTTTCGATTTCTGTATTAATAATTTAAAGCATACAAACTCATTTACCAAAGCGGATGAATACTAGAAAAGAGATGCATATTTCCAATTTTTCTATTGTGTATACACATATATTGTTATATCTGAATATATATTTATATACATATACTGCTTTTAATATATTACAAACAAATATGAAAAAAATCTGTGAAAATAGTTTCAAGTGGGTAGATAGCACAGAATATAGAAATGGAATAAAATAATACAATAAAATAAATTAATTTTTTTAAATAATATCTATTTTAAAGGCAGATTAAGGGATGGTTAAAATTTTAAATAGATTTAAAGCTTTTTTTTAAATGCAAGTCTATCTTACAAAATTTCATTATCATATTTTATTGTATAACATGGGGAGTAGACTCACCAGTTAAAATGAATTCAGATAAGAATGGGAGTTTGGAAATGTGGTTTAAAATACACTATAAATACATTTAAAAACACGAACTAAGTTTATAGATTAAGTTAATACAAGGAAGGGATCAAAAACATTACAATTAAATTTTATTATGCTTTCAGTTCAAAAAGGACTACAATATTTCAGGATAGGGAAACCTCTTTAGGCCATGGCATTTCAAAGCCAAACGCTTCTCTTCAGAAGAGGAAAGTAAAGACACATATTATACAGAAAAGAAATTTTTAAAAAGATAATATTGCCTTTATGGAAAGAGGATTAAAGGCAAAACATGAAGATGTACTGAAACTAAAGCCAATTCTAGGACTGCCAGCAATCACTGTAAAAGAGTAATAAAGAATGCGAGAGAGTTGTATGCTCAGTTCGTTAAATCCAAAGTAGCTAAGCAGCGGCTTGGTTACTACCAGTTTTGGCAAATAGCAAACAGTATCCTGAACAGAATCATGTGCTCTATCCCAACCATCATCAATGGACTTGAGGTAATCTCGTCAGCATCAGACAAAGCCAAACTCTTTGTCAAGAACTTTGCAACTAATTATACCCTACGCTACTAAGGCCGTCAATCCCTCATATTTCCTCTTTTATCAGAAAACACACCATGCGGCATACCAATATCTGTGCGTAATGTTGCCAAACTAATCAAAAACCTTGATTCCAGTAAAGCAACTGACCCTGATGGTATTTCAGTTATAGTGCTGAAAGAGCTTCAACCAGAACTAGCTCCCATACTTACAAAGCTGTTTAAGTGTTGTCTTAAAGAGAATTGCTTCCCAACACCCTGGAAAACCTTACCAGTATGCCCTGTATTTAAGACTTCAGGTGATCGGTCATCTTCCTCTCAGTACAGACCAATAAATCTCATGTACGTCATGAGTAAGTTGCTGGAATCCGTGTTAAATGGAAAAGTAGTTAACCATCCCAGCAAAAATAACCTTCTTAGTGAAATGCAATATGGTTTCCATTCTGCTAGCAGGTGTGGTAACGGTTATATCCCATAGGATTAGCGAATCTCAATGGAGGCTTCCTTTCTAGGGCAATTGCTCTTGACAGATCAAAAACCTTTGATAGGGTATAGCATTAAGGCCTACTTCACAAGATCTCCAACTATGGTATAGCTGGAAAGTTTTCTCAATTATTAAATCATTTCTCTCTGATAGGTTCATAAGAGTAGTGGTTGCTGGGCAGAAATCAGAAGCTCACAGTATTAATGCCGGATTCCCTCAGGGGTGCATCTTGGGCCTAATTCTCTTACTAATCTACATCAATGATCTTTCAAATCACATCCTGATCTGGAGCATGTGGTGCAATGGGGAAAGAAGTGACTGGTTTATTTTAATGCATCCAAAACCAAGCTTCTATCATCAATGCTCTGATTTCCTATCTGGTATCAATTGAAATGAATGGCTCTCATCTTAGGGGAGGCTCCATGTTTTGACAAGCTTCTGGGCTGGAAAAATGGTGGGGTCCTTTTAGCGCTCCAGTAGATATCTCACTGTTGATGCAATTCTCTACCTAAGTAAGAGTCAGGTACATCCACAGATGGAGTACTGTTGCCACATCTGGGCAGGAGTGTTAGAAAACTCTAATCATGCTTCGACAAAGTTCAAAATAGACTTCGTAACCTGGTGGGGGTGCCCTTTTCTCTTCCCTGCAACCTCTTTCCTACAGAAGAGACATTACGAGCCCGTCTTTACTCTATCACTATTTTTATGGCAGAAACTTTCATGAAAAACACTCGTCTAGCTGAAACCGCTATCAATAATTTCCCTCACTCTTTTTCTGTGCCTAATCCTAAACGTAGATTCCATGAACAAAACTTCTTTCTTAGAACTGCATGCCTGTGGAACTCTCTTCCATTTGCCTGCTTTCCAGCTGATCATATTCAAGTCCAACATAAAAAAAATTCTTGATGAACCATCCTCTTAAGTAATCCAATTAACCAAATTTCCACTACTAACGATTACTAGGATATTGTGCCATTGACTTGTGTACACTCATTAACCATTATCCTCGAGTGACTTTTGGACCATGATAAGTGGTGACTCCTACCTAAAAAAAGGAAAAAACTATAAAGGTCTATAGTACCATTGGTTGCTTCTTATTGATTTATGCCCATTATATTTTTGGGTGTGGGAGATAAGATTGTAATTCCGGATCAATCTGGACTAATTCAATTGCCAAATTCCATTTGATTCAGTAACTAGATAACTTTCAGATTACAATCCGGTTGTTAACCAATGTAATCCACAGTGATCCTACTCACAGACAGAACTTTCATTGATCCTGTGTGACGTCACAACCAAAACGAAAACAGCTATCCAGACAAGATTTGCAGTGATCTGACAGACCGAGATATCTTGATAAAGTAGAAGCATTACAGTACAAAATATGAGATATCTCTAAAAATAAAAGCAAAACCATACAAAAACTGCTAAATTGTGCAAACCACTGCTTAGGAAGCAATTAAGTTATTGCTTATTCACCAAACGTGTTTTCCTGCTCTTATTTACTTATACTGTTTCCCTCTCGTTGGAAATCATAATTCTATGACTAAGTGTAATGTTTAAATATAAGGCCTATACTGGCCACATGTATATTGTTACTGATGTATGTTACTAAAATAATTGGCACAAATGTCATTTCTAAATGTCTGCTTTAAAGTGATAATACTTTGCCTCCAAGACACCTTCCTGTCTGTTTTGCATGATAAACATTAAAAATCCTTATACTCTTAAATCCTCCCAAAATCCCTGTATATCTATATTGTATATTAATGATGTATTCTTGTAAGTTATATCATCTCTCCTGGACAAAAAACAATTGCTCTTCTCCCCAAGCTGATATAAAATCACATACTTTGCACATACCTTGGGAGGAGGGGTTAGCTTCCGGTCCTAAACTTTAGTAGGCTGACCTTTTCAAAATCCATAAATACTAAATATCTATAGATTTCTATTGCTAAGGGATGCATTA
Organism: Euprymna scolopes; assembly: GCF_053919585.1. Classification (NCBI taxonomy): domain Eukaryota; kingdom Metazoa; phylum Mollusca; class Cephalopoda; order Sepiida; family Sepiolidae; genus Euprymna; species Euprymna scolopes. The sequence goes on from NC_136514.1 coordinate 79,946,915, forward strand.
GCTTAACCTATATTTATACTCTATAGAATATCTATAAAATAGATAACTAATAGCCACAGTTGGTGCCTAGATTATAAGTGATCTATATTAACTAGCAACTATATCTTTCTTTCATTAGATGGAATAAAGTACTGATGATTATCTTTACTTGAAAACTAACACCTAAAGCACATTTCAAAACATACCCTAACTCTTATACTATAATTTTCCAATTAGTCACTAATCCACAAACCATATTTGATCTTTTCTTAACGCTAGTAGATATTAACTTTTAATTTACACCCCATACTCATACATATCGCCTTTAAAAACGTAACCAATCTTAATCCTATTCTGAGGAGTGTAACTTCAAAGCGGATACTAATTCTTTGATACTAACTCTATTGATCCTAACTATCCATGTGAGAGCATAGAAATACCTGGCTTTGAAACCAGGTGCAGGGAAAACCCTCTCAGTGCTGATGGACCAGTAGATCTGGTTAGGTCATCCATCTAGAATGAGGAAAACTCCGATTTGTAAACTTGTGCCACTGACCTCATACACCTTGGCACCAAACAGGGGAGGGAGGCCTCCTCATTCCTGGACGACAACCTCCCTAGAGCTGGTGATTTGATCAAATCACTGGTTTGCAAACCTAAACTGCTTAAGTAGTAGATAGATTCTGCCTATCTATACTCCATACTCCTTCTTTGCCTATTAGCCAGGAGCAGAGGTGCGGCCACAAGGACTCATTAGAGACACTCAGTGTTTAGCCTTGTTTCCTGACTAGGGCAATGAATGGCGTCGCCCACATTTGACTTATTCTATTCCCCTATACCTGGGCATCTTGGAAGTGCTTATTTACCATATATGCTAACCTGATCGAACTGAACCACTCCTGTTGGACAGGTTTGAGTGTACCAGTTTTGACAGTTGCTGTTTCCAACTGACAGTACAGGAGTCCTAACTCTTTGATAGCGCTTAGAGCAGCTGTTCTATCATCAGTTGTGTAATATCGGAATATATGTAGTGCCGTGTCACGCATAGAAAGGCACCCTGCACTCATCTCTGGTGGGCATTCCCGAGGTCACATTCCTGTGGATGAGAAGTTGACTGATGGTCTACTCATGTTGCATGATGGTGGCTATGCACATCCATTTTGCCTAGCACCTCAATCTAGATCTGAAACTACAAAATAGAATGAAATGACAGCTCAATCCAAAAAATCGTTCAAACCAGACACACACTCACGCCTCCTCCCTTGAGGCTTGCATTTACACATATCCGAGGACTTAGAACTAACTTAGATGATGTAGAATCATTTCTTCTAACAAACTCACCAGATATCTTAGTACTAAGTGAAACTAACTTGCACTCCTCGATCCCCTCTAACATCTTTAACATGTCTGTTTATCTTCCATCTTGTCGTAAGGACTTTAACAGGAACGGACTTGGAGTCTATATTTGTTACATCCTCCCCATGTCTAGGGAATCTAAACTAGAATCATGTGCTTTAAACTAAATTTACAACATAGCGTTAGCTATCTGTATTTTCTTTATTGCTCTCCATCAACCGAGGACTGTACTATAATCAATCATGTCTCTGACAGTATAGATGTAGCACTCTCCCTTGACACTAACGCCCAAATACATGTATTTAGTGACTCTAACACCTGCCACAGAAATTTGCTTGGCTTCTCTAACTATACTAACACAGCTAGTAGCATCAGCCATAACTTTGCTATATCCCATTTCTTGACATAAACAGTAACATTCCCGACCCATCTCCCAGATCACCAGGACCAGCAAGCCTCACTTCTGGATCTATTTCTGACAAGAGATCCTGAGGATTGTGTAACAAATGCTGATTGCACACTTAGGAATGCTGATAATGCTGTGATAATGATAGAATCACTCTAAACTCTCGACACCAAGTTGAAGAGCCATTGCTCAAAACGACAACATATTAAGATAAGGCTGACTGGGATGCCATTAGAGATCACATCAGAGACGCCCCATGGGGAAATATTTTTTCTCTTCCTGTAGAATAGTGCGCAAATGAGACTACTGAATGGTTCAAAGCAGTAATTGAAGCACATATTCCTACACGGAAGTTATATAGTAAACCCTCCCCTCCCCGATGGTTTACTTCTACTTGCGCAGCTACCATTACTCAGAGGTAACATGCATACCATAGATTTATCCAGCATATGTCCTGTACAAACAGACAAAGTATATAGAAGCTAGAAGTAATTGTAAGAAAGAAGTAGCAACAGCTAAGAGTGAATATATTGAAACCACCAGGAAACACATTGTAGCGCATAAATTAGGAACTCATGATTTCTGGAAAATCTATAATAGTGTAGTAAATAATGGGCAATCAATAATTCCCTCACTATCCAACAATTATGAGGTTGTTTGCACAGCAACTGAGAAAACTAACATGTTTGCCCGTTATTTTCTCTCAAACTCTAGCTTGGACCCAGAAAACCATTCCCTCCCTGATTTTCTTCTGTGGACAGAAACCACACTAGTGATCTGAAAATCACCCCTTCTCAAGTACACGATATCATAAAAAACGTAGACACCTCAAAAGCACTTGGACCTGATCTCATCCTGGCTGTGCTATTAAAAAAATGCTCCACTGAGGTTGCTCCAGTTCTCTCTAAACTCTTTAAGAAATATCTTAATGAATCTTGCTTTCCTGACAACTGGAATATTGCTTCTATAGTACCAGTTTACAAAATCTCTGGCGAACGAACTGACCCATTAAATTATTGCCCAATTAACCTCCTCTCACTTTTCGCCAAAATATTTGAGTCTTTAATTAATCAAACTCTAGTCCACCACCTTACAGCCCCCTAAACTTCTGTTTGACCATCAATATGGATTTAGGCAAGCCCGTTATACTACAGATATTCTAACTGTAATCTCTGAACGTATATACCAAGCACTGGATAAGGCAGGGGAGGGGAGGGTGGTAGCCCTATGTATATCTAAGGCTTTTGACAGGGTATGGCACGATGATCTTCTCGTGAAAATAAAATCTATGGTATTACTGGACGAATGCTTAACATAATTAAATCCTTCTTAAATGAGAGAACAATCAAGGTTGTCCTTGATGGGCGTACGTCCAAACAATATTATATAAATGCAGGTGTACCTCAGGGATTGCTTTTTACCTGATAAAATTGTCTCTGACATGGGTATATTTGCTGATGACCCCACGCGCTATAGCAGGCATGTGGGGAAAACTAATGAGCACATATCTAAGGCAATGGTAAAAACCTTAGATGAAGACCTTTAGTCTAGTGGAATGGGGTCAGAAATGGATGGTAACGTTCAAAGCTGCCAAGACAAAGCTCGTTTCCTTTAATACTTACATGAAACCTTCTCAACCACCAATAGTTAAAGATACATTACCTGAAAGTACTTCGTTCAAACTCCTCGGCTTAACGTTCGCATGGAACATGAGTTGGAATAAATACATTGAGATCATTGCCAAGGCTGCTGCTAAAAAGTTACTTACTCCTGAAAGTATCTTGTACCTCTGTAAGGCCAACATTCACCCATGTATCGAGTACTGCTGTCACATTTGGGCTGATGCATCTGCTACCAGTCTCTCATTCCTGGACAGTGTTCAAAAGAGAGTCGCCAACCTGATAGATCCTGAACTGTTATCTAAGCTTCAGCCCGTCCCATCGACGAAATATTGCATCCCTCTGCTTTTTTTACAAATATTTTAATGGCGGATGCTCTGACGAACTACAAGCTCTTGTACCCCCTCAATGAAAATACCCCCGACAAACCCGACAAGCAGCGAAGTGCCACCCCTACACAGTAGAGATCTCCAGATGTAAGAAAGCCTTCTACTCTAATAGCTTCTTCTCCATAACTGATAGACTTTGGAATTCTCTTCCATTTTCCTGCTCCCCAACAGTACAGACATGCAGAAGTTCAAGTGTAATGTAAACAGACATCTTGCTGCTAAACTCCCTCCATAGTACCCCTGAAACTTAGGTCCCTGATAGTACCCACCTACATCAAAGTGGCAATGTGCCTTGTTGTTTACAAAATGTAATAAAGAAAACTGGTAAAACCAAACAGGAAAACCATGTAAAAAAAATAAATTCATTGGACTTAAGGAGTCGGATAAAAAAATTCCGACTCTGACTCCTTGTACTTTTAGAAATCCGACTCCGACTCCAGCTAAAACCTCCGACTCCGCAACCCTGTTATTAACCTTAAGTCAATTTCTAAATGGCACTTTTTTACTTTTTTTTTTTTTTTTACACAGGCATCACCACATTATCAAGGCTAAGAGGCCACTCAAGGATAAGGGTTAAAGAGTGTACAGTAGAAATTAGAAAATATAGTAATCATTAGTAATGAAAATTCGGTAAATTTGTTAACTTATATGGAATGGCTCATCAAGAACTTATTTACGTTAGACTTGAAGACAACCATATTGTAGTCAGCCGGAAAGCAGGAAAACGGAAGACAATTCCACAGGCGTGCAGTTCTAAGAAAGAAGCTTTGTTCATGGAATCTACGTTTAGGTTTAGGCACAGATAAAGAGTGGGGGGAATTATTGATAGTGTTTTCAGCTAGACGAGTGTTTCTTGTGAAAGTTTGGCAAGGGGGGACCATAGACTGAAGCTCAGTCGAACGCTTTCCATGAAAATAACGATACATCAGAGACAAGCTCGCAACATCTCTTCTGTGAGATAGAGGCTACAAAGTCTATTTTGAACTCTATCAAGGCAGGACAAGTTCTTTCTAGCAGCTCCTGCCCAGATGTGGCAACAGTATTCCATCCTTGGACGTACCTGGCTCTTATATAGATAGAGAATTGCATCAGCAGTGAGATATCTAGTAGATCGATAGAAAGATCCCACCATTTTTCCAGCGGCCCTGGCAACAGATTTGATGTACGTGTTCCATTTAAGATTAGGAGTAATTGTCAAGCCCAGAAGCTTGTCAAAACTTGAGGCCTCCTGAAGACGAGAGCCATTCATTTCAATTGATGCCAGATGTGGATCAGAATGTTGATGATGTAAAGAGAGAAGCTTGGTTTTAGATGCATTAAAAGTAACCAGCCACTCCTTTCCCAATTGTACCACGTGCTCAAGATCAGAGGAGAGAGAATCAGAGAGAACGTCCAAAAGACTTTTCTGAGACTCAGGAGATATTCTTGGCACCAGACCTACTGAACATTTTCCTTGCTCCATGGATTCAATTAATCTCCAAATCTTCAAGTAATTGAAGTACATCTATTTATTTTGCTTTGATCCCAGAAGATGGAGAGAGTTGTAATTTAGTTATGCGAACTTTAATTTCAGTCATGTATTCTTGGATTTGACTCTTGAATACAGTGAACATTGGAGCAGTAACCTCCTCTCCACAAGATTTCCTCAGTCTGCCTCGAATCTTGGTCTTCAGAAGAAAGATCTGATTCCATAAGTCATCTTGTCCATCCACCATAATGTGTAAAATAACAGAAAGGGCAATTTGTCCCGATAATCAGTGTTGCGGAGTCGGAGTAGAATTTCTAAGAGTACTAGGAGTTGAAGTCGGAGTCGGAAGTTTTTATCCGGTTTGGTTTTACCAGTTGCACAATTTAGCAGTTTTTGTACGGTTTTACTTTTATTTTGGAAGATATATAATATTTTATACTGTACTACAATGTTTCTACTTCATCAAGATATTTCAGTCCATCGGATCTCTGCAAATCCTGTCTGGGCAGCTGTTTTCGTTTTGGTTGTGACGTCACACATGGTCAATGAAAATTCTGTCTTTGAATGAGATCACTGTGAATTACATTGGATAACAATCAAATTGTAATCCGAAAGTTATCCAGTTCCTGAATCAAATGGAATTTGGCAATTGTATTAGTCCAAGATCGATCTAGAATTACAATCTTATCTGAAAAAAAATGGTTCTAAATCAATAAGAAACAACCCATGCTACTATAGCCCTTTATAGCTTTTTCCTGTTTTTCCTTTGATTCTCTTTCCATAAAGGCAATATTATCTTTTAAAAAATTTCTTCTCTGTATAATGTGTCTTTACTCCCTCTTCTGATGAGAAGCATTTGTCTTCAAAATGCCATGGCCTAAAGAGGTTTCTGTATCCTTAAATATTGTATTCCCTTTTGAACTGATAGCATAATAAAATTTCATTGTAAATTTTTATCCCTTTGTTATCTTAACTTATTCTATAAAGCTGGTATAGTGTATATGTGAGTATATTTACCATACAAGTGAATCTTAAATGTAAAAAATGATATACATAAAAAGTATTTATAAAATGCTTGCTGAATAGGTGTGGGAGACTCGTATGTGGATCTGCAGAATAGATTTCCACATAGGGGTCAAGGAGTCGGGAGTTAGAATCAAAGATATCAAAGGAGTCGGGTTGGAATTCTAGGAGTCGGAGTGGAATCAGACTTTTACCATCCAACTCCGCAACCTTGCCGATAACAGATATTTCACAAAATGTTGAAAATTCTCAGATACCACAGTTAGAAGGGAGATCAGGGTTGGGTGGGTGTAAAGCTTGCGAAATATTGCTAAATCGCATCCCCCAACTCTGTCAGAAGTCAAATAACACTTGTCTAAGTTATACGGTAAACCAGTGTACATGAACTCTAGTAAAGGAAAAAAACAAAGGTTCCTTAGAAGTTTAGCCGTCATCAGAACACTTTTTTAAACTCCCGGAAAGAAGTGACAGTTTTTTAAATAACTGCTAACAAAATACATATGCAAATCACTTCCTTCCAGCAGGAGGTATAAAACTAGAGCCAAGCACGTGACTAGGGTTCCCAAAGTCAAAGGTGAAACCGATCCTCCTCCGATTACCAACCTTCTCATGACCTGTAAGTCATTTTAACTTATTTTTCTCACAGAATAGCTTTCTAACAAAGCCCCACCTTCCCATGTTAGGCAAGGCTTTCTAAATAATAACGTTATTGGTGATCATGCATATTAACTTATTTGAGATCTTGCTTATTGTCTATGTCATGACACGTCACAGGATTTGGGGACATGTTTTACAATCCAGAGATTCAAAAAAGTGATAAAAAAAATTAAATATATAACAAATAAATGTTACCAAAAGCAAGATAGATTACTCTTCTACTTAGCTGGATAAGTTTATTATAGTGTTTTTACTTAATGTAGAATGCGTGCTTATGGTGGCATTTAAAATTAAGATACAGAAAGGTCTATGATGTACAGGACTAAGATGTTTTGTACTAGTTTTTATTTATCTATTTATTAAATTGTTAAAGGAAAGTACAGAATAAAAGAATAGTTTTCTAAATAATCTTCTGCAGTTTACGGACCGTACTGAAATATTATTTAGAAATTATTTAATTTATTAAGGGAGCAAGGAAGGGACTTTGTTAACTATTCTGTACTTTCACCTATAAATTAATAAATTTTAGAAAAAGTAATTTTTTTTTCTTTTTACGAAAGAATCGTCATTTATCAAGGCCTGAAGATCACTCAAGGATAAGGGTTAATGAGTGTACGGTGGAAATTGGATAGAATTTGATTATTTAAGAGGACATCTCAACAAGAACTTGTTTACATTGGACTTGAAGATGACCATATTGCAGTCAGTTGGAAAGCATATTCTTTGGACGATAGACAGAGTGTATGACTCTCGCATTTTCTATGATCTTTTTATAGTGATTGTTAGTAATTTTAAAAACATCTATATTATGTTTAAAAGACTTGCAAATTGTCCGTCAGCATCGGGTAACTGAGTGGGTTCATTAACAATCTGTTAGGTCATAAGCAAGGGAGAAATCATGACAAAACCTCCCTTTGTCGTCTGTTTAATTTCAGTGGACTAGCCATTCAATATTGTAAACATTGAAATCCCCACATGAATGCTGGTCGAGGGATGAGTAGATAAATGGATGATCAATTTGCTTAACAATACTCCTAAAGATAACTACTCCATCATTGTAAGGATGGTAGAGGGCAAATATAAATGCTGTGCTGTGACTAAGCGCTACTCTAAAGCACATGTAAGGATCTTCTTTGGAGATGTCCCTGCCACAGGGGAAGGTATCATTAATGTAGGTACATATTCCATGTCCATGATGATCTTGAGGGTTGAGTTTGGATGTGAATGGAAAATATTTATTTCTTTATTCCTTTAATTGATAAAATTAACTTTGTTCCCAATAGCATCTTAATTATAAACTTCTGGTCCTAGAAAAATAAAGTGTTAAAAAAAATATATGTAAAAAGTGACGTTTTTCAAGAAAAAAAAAAAAAATTAAGAGATAAAACTAAAAGAAATTGTGAAAATAAGTTAGATTTAAAATGAATTTGTAAAAATTAAAAAATATTAAAAAAATTAAAGATTTAAAAATTAATGTTGGGTCAAAGGATGTGCCGACAGAGTATGATCAATAACTACTCCATCATTGTGAGGATGGTAAAGGGCAAATATGAATGCTGTGCTGTGACTAAGTGCTTCTCTAAAGCACATGTAGAGATGCTGGAAGTTATATTAGTGTGACAGTGTTGTTGGTTTGAGTTATGGCCAGCTTGCACTGGGTTTAGGTGAAGGTGAACTTGCTTTTAAATTGATCATCAGAATAGATGGGACCTGATAAAAGAAGGAGTCCTGGTTATCTGTCTACTTATAAAAGGCATTTTGTATGTATGTGAGAGAGTTTGTTTCCTATAAACTCTGAAATGTCTGGACCAATTTAAAAATATATTCTTTTATAGATTTCACACAAATGTATTTTATCTGCCTGAATGAAATGTTCTTAGATAGATTTTGTATAGAAAAAATGCCTTCAAAAATAAACAAAAAAATCTGATTAAAGAAGGAACAGCCCAATTTTGAACAAAGTTAACACCTTTATAAAGCCTAACATTGCAAGTTCAGTTGAGAAGTTTTATCACCACACAAGCAGAAGGGCCTGGCATATGAAATCAAGAGTAGGTTCTTTGATAAGATGGTACATTTGAAATGAATCTTTCTTTTTAGAACACAATTGAACCATGATATTTGACTTATGGGTGTGTTTAGAAGACAATTAAACCATGATACATGACTTTTGCATTTTAAACTTTAATTCAAACCATTATATAAAAATAATTTTATAATGTCAACAGTAGGTTCTCCACAGTGCAATGTAGACTACAATGTATTGTAGAGTAAGTGACTGCAAGAAGGCATATGAAGCTTACTCCCAATGCACTGCGATGGGTCCCAACTAGAGCAGGCAATCAGTCAATTTGATTGAAAAATGGACGATTTGACCGATTTTGATGAAAATAAAAATAATGTGTAGCACATTCGTTTATCCTCATTCAATCCCAAGCAACATCACTGCTAATTTTACTCTAAATTGAAAGATAAGAACAGTAATCTAATAAGGAAAAGAAGCTTTGTTAATTTCACTTTTCTCAACTTAGGGTTGAGATCTCTAAACCTGAAAAAGCCCAGATCTTACCGATAGCACCATCCAGATACGAGCATTAAGATTTTATGTTAGAGTCCTGTGAATGGTATGAGTTGTGAAATCTTTTAACGAATAATCATTTTGCTTTATACAAAAGAACCAGGCATTGATGTGTTATTCTTTTTTCCTTATGGTGTGAAATGACTTTGATACAGACTTTGATGAGCAGTTCCGGACGATTTGCCCTTTTGATATCATACTATGTGGGGAAAGTGCTGATTTGTTGGACCAGAGCCTTTCAATATTCAGAGCCTTCACCAGAACGACTGCTAAGTGACCAACCGCTATCCTGGAATGGTTGGACTTAGAGGAGTAAGGGGTATGTTACAGATGACAAATTTCTGATAAACTGCCCCCTTAAGTAAAACACTTTATCAAATCTCCATTACTAATGATACTACATTATCCCATTGATTACTGTACATGCAATAACTCTTATCCCCGAGTGGCCTCCAGGCCTTGATCAGTGGTGACTACCATGTAAAAAAAAAAAAAAAAAGGTTTAATACCAGGAATTGAATCTAACGAACACTTTGAATCGGGTACTTTTTTAGTTTGCTGATGTTGGTTATTATAAGGAACAAGAACATAAAAAACATTTTCTGAGAAAAATTATTAAAATTAACATTTTTTTTGTTTTGTTTCCACTCTATTTTCAGATTGTCATGTTAGAAAAGTAAGACTCCAATTCAGGATGGCCTCAGATGAGTTTAAAGTGAAATGTATTAAGCCAACTGCGACTGAAGTGTCAGTAAGATATACAGAAACTTTTAATGTATGTTTTTTGTTTCTTCCTTCAGTTTTTGGTATGTATGTGTGGAGGATAAAAACAGTATCAGAATAAACAACAAACTCAATCCATCTAAATTTTAAGACTTTTAAGCCATTTTTTAAAAATTGCCTCCATTGTATTAATCTTCCTTGTTGGAATAATTCGTTTTGGAAAGAAACTGAAGCTAAGTAGACTTTTTTTTTCCTTTAAGATATGCGGCAAGAATAAAAAGAAAGAAATGGCTAGTTAGAACCAAATATTGATTTTCAGCTCCATTGCTATTTAGATCTAACATGGAAAACCCAGCAAGATAATGTTATATCTAAATGAATAAATAAGTATTAGGCTGAAAAGAAAGTTCTTGTGTAATTTTTAATTTTCATTTCAAATGATGTATTTTCAAATAATTTTTTGTTATACCTTTACTTTATATATCATTTTAAAGAGCATTTTTCACTCTCTCTAATCATTTAAATTACAATCATTTTAAAACAATTGTCTTCTTTTCAGAATGTTGAATACAAGATAGAAAAAAGGTAAATTTTTCAATTCAAGCTAGGCCAAAAAGCTGCTGGAACAGCTCGTGATATCAACAAAGCATTTGGTCCAGGAACCGTTACTGAATGCACAGCACAATGATGGTTTAAGAAATTTTGTGGTGGCGACAAGAGTCTTGAAAATGATGAGCCATTGAATGTTGACAACGATTAATTAAGAGCCTTAGTCGAAGCCAATCCATGCACAACTGTTTGAGAACTTGCTTCTGAATTAGACTTAACATATGATGATTTCCAACCACTTGAGAGAGATTGTAAAGAAAAAAAACTTGATGTGTGCCTCATGAATTGAACGACAACCAAAATAAACGTTATGAAGTGTCATCTTCCCTTCTTTTACGTAACAAGAACGACCTGTTTCTCGACCGGGTTGGGATTTGCGATGAAAAGTGAGTTCTTTACGACAACAAGTAATGCTCAGCTCAGTTGTTAGACACCAACTAAACTCCACGACATTTCCCAAAGCCAGAGTTACACCAAAAGACGGTCATGCTGACTATTTGGTGGTCTGCGACCGATCTCATCCATTACAGTTTTTTGGGTGCAGGCGAAATGATTACGGCAGAGAAGTTCTGTCAACAAATGGATGAAATGCACCAGAAACTTCAACAATAACACTCAGCATTAGTCAACAGAAAAGGCCCAATTCTCCTTCACGACAATACCCAACTGCATGTTCCTAAACCGACCCTGCAGAAGTTGAACGAATTGGGCTACAAAACTGCCTCATCCGCCATACTCTCCAGACCTCTCACCTACCGGCTACCACTTTTTCAAGCATCTTGACAACTTTCTGTGTGAGAAATGCTTCAAAAGCCTAAGCAATATCAAAACCTTCATCGCCACCAGAACGCAAGATTTTTGCGCTGACAAAAGTGTGTTGATTCTGATGGTGTTTATTTCGATCAATAAATTTTTGTTTGAGCCAAGATATGTTCATCTGAATTTTTAAGTTAGAAGCTGGAAGAACTTTTTTGTCAACCTGATATTTGATATGTTATGCCAAGTGCCCATGGCATAACGGATCAAGTACTAGCAAAAATTCAGTTGTGACACTCTTGTGAGGGTTGAAGCTTCAGTCTGAGTGATACTAAGAATACAATTGCAAATTACTTAAGACTTCTATCCAGTCATAGCTAACGAAATAAGAGCGTGCTACCCTGTGGACTAAATAAAGGGTTTTGCTGACTGCACCTAGATTGCCACTTATGTAGTCAACACCAACAGGTGCTTAACTCCAAGAAACAACTTTTTCTGATTGGTTGAATCTATTATAGGAAACCAATTGTAATTGATTATTTTGATAGGATTGACTAATCAGTATTAAGTATTTCAACTAATAAACATTGAATATTTTACAGTGTTTATCCGCTGTTAAGAGTCAGTCATTTCTTTTGTATGACTTATATTGTTGGCATTTCTTTTCTTTCTACTTAGGATTCTTTTCATCTCTAAATGAAAGTGTTTCTGTGATATGAACTGGATTTAAACTCTGCATGCTCAGGTTATCAGTTTGTGTCGTTAACCATTCAGTCACTGTCACGTCCCTTTTTTTGTGGTCATTAGCCTGTCTTCTTATATCATGCAACCGTTTTCATTTTGTTATTTAGAAGATCTTTTGTTACATTTATATTTTTTTGTAGGCATTAAAACTTCATGGGTTCAAACCACAATGGATTGATGAAGAGAGCTGCTTTGAACTGAAACAAAAAGAAAAAAAAACAATCTACTTGTTCGACCAGTTTGAAGGGGCAGCTTTTGATCATCTCAAGTCTTTAGGATCTCGGTAAGTATCTTCAAAAATATAGTGCTGTGTGAGCTATGGAGGAAAGAAACTTTCTGACCGACTGTATAGATTTAATCTTGTTTTGCTGTGGATATGTTAACAGTCATGTTTGGTGCTACCAAATCAGGCTGTCAGAAGATATCGGGTTCTTGACCTAAAATGCACCACACAAAATGGTCCTATGTTTTGAATCAGAACGAATTTCTGCTATTCTCACTCCTCATTATTTCCTTATTCTGTTGTTCCTTTGTTCTTTCCTTCCATTGTTTCTTTTTCCTTTCTTTTGATGTTTCTTTTTCCTTCTGTAATTCCTTTTTTTTTGTTGTTCTATCATTCTGTTTTCTTATTCTATTGTTTCTGTTAACCTTTTATTATTCCCTTATTCTTTCCTTATCTCCATCTTTCATTATTCTCTTATTCCATTATTCCCCCTTTTCCACTATTTTCTTATTTTGTTAATACATTTTGTTATTCTGTTCTTTCCTTACTTCCTTCTTTCGTTGTTCTTTCGATTGTCTCAAAATCACTTAATTAATTCTTGTTTGAATTAATGATGCTCCTGGTATTTTCCGTCAATTGTGGCTTGGGCTTGACCGGCAATCACCGGATTAAGCTGAGCGTTCTTCAAATATTCTTCAAATTTTCTTTTTAAAAAAAAAACAAAAATGTAAGTTTTCTTGAAAAAAAAAACAAAAACAAAAAAAGACCTGTACTTTTACTTAAAAAAATGCATTAATCTTCTCTTGAAAAAAAAAAATTTTGTTGATGAAAAAATTGCAAAAAAGTAATAAAAGTAAATAAACAACACAAAATACAACTTTTCTTGAAAAAAAAAAAAAAAAATATATATATATATATATATATATATATATATATATATATATATATACACATAGTAAATTTATAGTAGATTTTTAAAAAATTTTTATTTATTGCATTTCTATTTTTTTCCGGTTTGTTTGTTGGGACATTCAATGCCAAATCATCCAGGCCACTTCACTACCCCCACTCAGAATTTTTTTATCCTTTTGAACCCTGTAAGCTATACATAAGTTATGATGAACCGCCAAATTTCAGATCCAGCAATCAATGGGAACCCTGTTTTCGAACCCAGCCAAAATAGTCCTATAAGGGACTGTCGCAAGGTGTCATGAGGAGACTAACCATCATTACAAAATTATAAATTTTTTGAAAAGTATTTAGTTTCTGGCCTAGAAAATTGCACCTAGTAGAGTTTTTTTTTTTGCAAAGGAATCTGAAAATCAACCTTAGAAAGCCAGGAGAGTTCATCTTGTGGGACTTTTTGTCCATTCATATGCCGAAACAGTTTCTGCGGGAACCCTCAAAAGAGCATAACTCTAGGGGTTAAGAAAAGACAACTCTAAGGTCAGAGGTGATATCTGTTTTAATATTTAGAAAGCCAAAAGATAGAACGTTCAGAATATATATACGTTCATACTTGGTATTTTATTACTTAACATTGAAATTTAACGCCGAAAGTTTAACAATTTAAAAAAAATCTTAGTTGAAAATGCCCAATTTTCGTCTAATGTTGATAAATATAAGAAAGTTTTATGGCTGCCTGGGTGTCATTTAGAGGTATATACGTGTTCATCTTATGATTTTATGTTTCAGTGATTAAATTCTCTTACTCTTAGACAAAATTTCAATATTTTTTTTCTTCATTTTTATGATTGAAGTTATGTGAAACACTTTCCAAAAAATACCAAAGAAGCCGTAATCTCAAACTCCTCAAATTTGGCAGTAACATGCTCACATAAAAAACTGCTCATTGCACAATTAGAATAGTTTTACCGAGTCTTCAATTTCTCGTGATAGACTGCACCAATTTTTGATTCAGGCAGTGCCTTTTTCTGCAGCCAACTTCCGAGCTTCTCGAACTAGGTATTCACTTACCCCAAAGAAACTGGCAACTTCTTTTCTGGACCAATCTAGTGGAGCCATTGTAAGGATTTGTATCTTCTCTTGTGTGTGTGTGTGTACTCTTATCTACCTTCTCTTTCAGAAGAAACATGAGACAATCAAAGTTTCTTGCTTTTGCCTTGGTATCATATCCAGCCGAGAGCTGTCCGGTAATTCAAACAGCTCCTTCACCATTTCCTTTTGCTTCTCAAAACTTCTGTTGACTTTCTCGCAGGCATCTTTCACTTTGTTGGACTTTGGTAGGGCATGGGATTTCAATGGGGATATCCCGATCATTCCAGGAGTATCATTTAGGAGATCTTGTTGCTCTGACTGATTTAAGCACGTTAGGTTCACACTCTGCACTCTCGTCTTCCAAGTTGAATCCTGGTCTCCAGTCAGATGCTTCTTCACTCGTTTATGACAGTTCTTACAGATCTTCCATTCGGGAACAACAGCTTCGTCATTGATTCTGAATTTCATGGATTTTAGCCTTGCAGCCATAGCGAGTAATATCTTGTGTGTCCCATCAGGCTTCTTCTTAGTATGGAATTTGAACGAGTCGATGCACTTCTTTTCTTGAACAAACCATCGCTATATTTTCTCTCGTGGTACTTGTATATACTACCCAGATCACAGTTCTATTCAAAACCAGCTCTCCAACGATAGACAGTTTGTTCCTCTTCAGACAGTTCTGCGAATGATTTCAGTTCTACAGCAGTTTTCTGTTGACATTCATCTTTCAGACTTTTTCCAAGATACCATGTGTCAACATCGCTTCTAACCTTTTTTGGTAAACTTGCCATCTCTAAATCATAATCTAAAGAGAACAAAAATTATTAGGGTTAGTAGTATTTATTGTAAGATACTTAACAAAAATAATGACACTTAATCTATTAAAGCAAAGACGTCAAGTCAAAAGTATGTTCACTCATTAACTTTAAATACATGGGCAAAACCGTTCTTTTTCTGTATAATGCATTTTCATCAAACTTGGGTACACAGTCAGCGTTATACTCATTAACCCAGGAACCCCCAATCCACCACACAGTGGTCCCAGATCACTGATTTGTGGAAATAGAAAGTGGAATTAATGTTTGTGCTAGCAATTTGAATGTTTTGGAAGAATAATGAGTCTACTACACAAAAATATCAAGATTAAGAAAATATCCCTTTTCTAGTGTTTTAGGCTCCATAGCCCTTGACTGGGCCCCATTGAATTCTTGTGTGCATTTTTTTTTTTTATACATGAATCATAATCTGGGAATTTAGTTAATGGAAATTGCAAGCTATATTCGAAGATTGCTGCGAAGATTTGCTTTTGTGAAACTGCCACTTTGGCAATTTCATCCATTTTCATATGCAGCTAAAATTGAAACAAATATTCATGCTATGGTAAAATTTCTGACAAAAACTATATATATTCGAAAATGAACCAAAAACATTCTTTTTATTTCATATTTTCACATCATGACTTCTATGTTTTTCTTCAAGCCAATCATTTTCAGAAAGTCTGGAAGTCAAAATGAAACGTTGTTGAATATTTGAATACTTTTTGGGTTTTCATAAATTTCCACTGATTTTCATGACTTCAAAATATTGTAAAATTTAAAAAAATTATCGATATGACTTACAAAAAGTACCCCCCCCCCTCCCAAAATTTATTCTATATTCCAATTAAATTAATTTTTCCAGATATAGTGTCGACTTGTTTGGTGTCTTTTGGACAAGGTTTTGCATAAATTGCTTGTTCAAGTCCAATCGAGCATTCAAATTCAGTCATAAAAATGAAGAAAAAAGATATTGAAATTTTGTCTAAGAGTAAGAGAATTTAGTCACTGAAACATAAAATCATAAGATAAACATGTATATACCTCTAAATTACACCCAGGCAGCCATAAAATTTTCTTATATTTATCAACATTAGATGAAAATTGGGCGTTAAACTTTCGGCGTTAAATTTCAATGTTCAGTAATAAAATATCAAGTATGAACGTATATATATTCTAAACGTTCTATCTTTTGGCTGTCTAAATATTAAAACAGATATCACCTCTGACCTTAGAGTTGTCTTTTCTTAACCCCTAAAGTTATGCCCTTTTGGAGGTTCCCGTGGAAACTGTTTCGGCATATAAATGGGCAAAAAAGTCCCACAAGATGACCTCCCCTGGCTTTCTATGGTTGATTTTCAGATTCCTTTGCAAAAAACCCCTACTAGGTGCAATTTTCTAGGCCAGAAACTAAATACTTTTCAAAATATTTATAATTTTGTAATGATGGGTAGTCCTGTCACGACGCGTTGCAACAGTCCTTTTTCAGCGCTGGGCCTTATTTTGGCTGGGCTCAAAAACAGGGTTCCCATTGATTGCTGGATGTGAAATTTGGCAGTTGATCATAACGTATATATATCTTACAAGGGTCAAAAGGATAAAAAAATTCTGAAGGGGCTGGTGAAATTTCAATCTTTTACTGGATGATTTGGCATGGAATGTCCCTGTTTTGAAATTCGTCTGCATCTGTTACTTTGCTCGGCTTAATCTGGTGGCTGCCAGTCGAGCCCAAACCATGACGGAAAATCATGAGGATCTGAGTTAAATTCTGCAAGAGTACTATCCCCATCGCAGAAAACCGACTCAACACCATTTTTGTTCCAAAATGTCTTTTTTTTTTCTTTTTTTTTTACATATATATAAAATTTCTGTTATCAGTTTTTGTTCAAAATCTACAAAAAAAGTTTAAATTGTCATTTGTATGGAATAAGTAGTGACAACAATTCTGTATTAAACTAGGAAAAATGCCACAGAAATATATGGGATGCTTTAAAATGTTTTTGGACCATCTTGCATTAATCAAACATCAGTTTTTGAGTGGCATAAGAGATTCAAGGAAAGCAGGGAGTATGCAAAGGATGATGAAAGGTGTGGGAGGAATAAGGAAGTCAGAACACCAGAATTGATTGGCCAAATAAAGAATTTCATGGATAAGGACTTTAGTGTGTCTATAGAGATAATAAGCGCACAGTTTGATATCAGTGTGGGAACTGAAAACACAATTATTTGTGAGGAACTGAAGATGCAGAAGATTTGCGTGAAGTTTGTCCCATCCTTGCCACAGACTATTTGACCATGATGGGTATAAAGATAGTTTCTCACCTTCTATATAGATATACAGAAATTGTTCCCTGTGACTTGGTTATTCCTTAAGTTCAAAGAAAACCTTAGAGGCTGTTGTTATTAGACAATTGAGGAGATGAAAGAGGCTGTAACGAATGTCATTGACATGTTCACACAAGACTTCTATGAAACCTTCCAGAAGTTGTGTGAATGGTACAAGTGCATTGCAGTTGGACGAAATTACTTTAAAGGCGACTAGAGTTTCATGTGTGTACTATCAATAAAAGTGCCTGTACGAAAAAAAGTCTGGAAACTTACTGAAGGCACTTGGTATGATTAAATTTCCTTCATCAGTTTTTGTTCAAAATCTACAAAAAATTGAAATTGTCCTGCGCATTGAACAAGTAGTGACAACCTAAAAAAATGCGGAAAAGTACCATTTTTTTGGTTTCCCACAATTATGTAAGAGTGCACATAAGATTTCTCTAAAAGCTAACAAAAATCACCATTTATGGTTGGTTAAATTTATTTCAAATGATGGTCATGGTCATTCACCCTGGCTTGGTCAGGCCAGCTCTTTCCAACAAGCTCATCACGTCCTGAACACTAGGCTGACCAAGCACGGCGACCCAAGACTTGTTTTGAGTACAAGTCATTCGCGGTTTCAGTGATGAACCCTGTAATGGTGAAGGCTCAGAATCAGTTCAAAATCCTGCTTCACTCTTCTGAGACAGGTTTTTAGTTGGTTACTGTGATGTTTCTTCCAGCCTGTTCGTAGTGCTGAGTCAATAATGTCACAGATGAAATCATCTGGATATCATCAAAGGGCATGACCGAACAAATGAAGGCGTCTGACAAGGAGAGATTTTTGAAGAAAGTGGATTTTGCAGCGAGCATGTACTGTACTGTTGGAGATTAACTGTTACCAGTGGATACAGATGATGTGGCATAGGCAGTGATGATCAAATACCTTCAATTTGCATAGGCCATTTGCCCGTATAGGCCAAGTCTCACAGCCATAAAGGAGAATGATGTGGATGAGGACTTGGTAGATCCTGACTGGTGTTCAACCTTATTTCTTTTCGAGACCAGAGCCACAATCAAAGTTGATAGAATTGAAGATGTCTTTTTTTCATTGACTTATTGTAGTGATGATGGGGCCAAAATATTTAAATTGATTGACCTCTTTAAGGGTTTTCGTACTTGAGGACAAGCAGCTGAGACCTGCCATCAGTAATTTTATCTTATTCACATTTATCTTCATACCAATCTTCGAAGCGTAGGTGGTGTGTAATGTCTATTTACGTACTTTAAAAATAGACCTATTAAACTTGACACAAGGATATGGGACAAGAAGGCGAAAGAAGCAACCTTAGTAAAAGTTAGTGTCCCTTAATGATTCTGAGTTAAACAAAACTGAGATGGAAAAGATAATCAAATAGAAAGGTCTTATGTACAAAATAAAAAGAAACTGGAATCCTAGGAAGATCTCCATCATTCCAGTAAATCACAGGAACAACTGAACTCATGAAAAGGAATTTCAAAAGCTACCTGGCATATATACCCTGTGAATCAAGTGTAAGAGAGATATAAACAATTGCACTTAAAGCGATGGCTAGAATCTCAAAAAGATCTCTCAGTTGGAATGTGTGAGATAATGGGTGAATGTCTAGTATCCGGTAGGATGTCCTATCAGCTAGAACAAAAAGTAAAAAAAATTTTAAAAGTAAGAAATGACACAACTGTCTCTAACAGCACTGCAAAGAACATTAGTGATCAAGGTTTTACTAATCTTCTCTTTTGATAGCATTACAAGCTGATTTTTTCTTTTCAGATAATTGTTATTTTAACAACTTGCATGAAAAGAGCTTTGTAAAAGATGCTTAAAACTGTTTGAATTATGCAAATGCCATCAGTAGTTCAAAAGTTATGAGAATTTTAATGCCAAAATTTATGCTTTTCTGTGGACATTTTTCTTTAGAAAAAGTGGGCTAAATTACAGACTTCAACATTTCAAGAAATTTGTTAATTTTGCCACCATTTATTTATTTTTCAAGCTATTCTCATGAAACTTGGCAGACTTATATAAAATTGTCTACTCTTTCTGATTATGCAGTCAAATTTGATTTATCTCTTTACCATAAGCCATGAATTATAAATTAAAATGTACAAATTTCAATTTTTTTTTAAACTGGCACATGGTATCACACAGTAGGTGTCTATTCATAAACAAAACTAAGTATTATAGTGGTATTTAAATATAGCTTTATTGAGAATAGGCATTTTCCTGCCTCCTCACCAAAGGAGAGCTTAATTTGGGGTGCAGCCATTGAATGCCTAAAGAGCTTTCATGGCTGGTATTTACTACTCCCCTCAAAGAAAAAAAAATGAGTAGATATGAATTAATCTCAGAAATAAATCAAAGAAAATTTTTCATATATATTTTAGATTTCTGTAAAAGATGGAAATTTCCATAGTCGATCAGAACTTATGCATTTTGGGACCAGTCCAATTTTCAATTTTGTAAATCCTCTCTATCTGGCCCAAATTATACCCCTATTTTCTGAGATGTAACCATAAATTGTACTCTATGTGAATCCTCGCTGTAACTTTCACAGTACCCGGATACCAGAAATCCTGATAAGCAACAATTATATATTCATCAGTTGATGGTAATTTTTGTCATTTCTATTCTGTTGTTTTACTGAAAATTCAATTATGTAAACAAAGAAATAAAAAAGTAATTTTTTACCTTGTTTCCACCTTAACATTTAAAATGATTACTTTTATAGGTTTTAGAGTATGCTGAAAACGGATATCGCAATATCGCATTTAAATTTTCTGCAAGTAAGTAGTTTTCCGGATATTAAGCAATGTCATTTGTTATGTTATCCCTGGTGGCCATCTTGGTATGCGCAAGCGCACAAACGTAACCCCGAGAAACTATGCACAAATGCACATACCAAGATGGCCACCAGCAATAACATAAGAAACGACATTGCTAAATATCCGGAAAGCTACTTATTTGCGGAAAATTTAAATGCGATATTCGTTTTCAGCATACCCAAAAACCTTAAAAGGTAGACATTTTAAAGAAAAATATTAAGGTGGAAACAAGGTAAAAATTTACAAAATGCATCACATGAAATTCTTATTGAACAGCCTAATTATTATTATTATTATTATTATTATTATTATTATGATGATGATGATGTGGAGTTCTGGCATGAACATAGAACCCCTCAATATAAATGTACAACCTTTGTTCAAACTGAAATATAATTATTTAAATATTCTTCTCAATGTACTGTCAGAATATATGTAGTTATGAAGACCTATCTCCAAAACTCTTTTAGGATTTTGTGACGTATTTCCATTCTATAGATATCCGGGATGGGTGCAGACCCCACATCATCAGATAAATTTTAAAAATTACATTTCTTTTGCATCATATCTTAGGTGATCAGGTTACCCATCTATTAAAAAGGGATGATGGGTGATAATGTATGTATGTATGACCATGAAAATACCATAGTATCTTATATTGGTTTAATTTTTTATTTGTAGAATTCTGGGTTGTATTTGTGTGCTGACATGTCTGGAATTACAAGTGGTAAGTAACATTTTGTTTACTTGTTAAATACTTGCCCTATACTCTTTTGATAGCTAATAGAAGAAGGCGTTTAATCGTTTTAATTATTCGGATTAATACTGTTCTAATCTTAAATGTTATTTTCACAACATTTCAGCTGATGTAACCTCCAACTTTTTTTAGATAATTGTTGAACTCAAATATCTTTATAGAATTTTAAACATAAACTTTTATTTAATCCATGGAGGTTGCTTCCTCTTGTTCCGTCAACCATGATTGGGTAGAGGTCTTAAGTAATTTGTAATTATGTTCTTAGTATCGCCCGCACTTTGGATTGAACCTTCAACTCCCCAGAAGACTGTCACTTGGAACCAATTATTCTTAGCAATTTATCATGCAAACACCGTAGTGTTTGAACATATGGTTAGGTGGCAGTTTTAGTCATTTAGAACGGCTTTAAAGCTTCTCTGCTCATTCATTTTTCGACCAAATTTCAAACAATTATTACAGTTTATAGATCACCTTCTTAGTTATATTGTGAAAAAAAATTTTCAATTTTAGTAAAACAAAAGTTATGATGAATTTTCTGGTGTTCAAAATCGTAAAAAAATATAAGGAGGTGAGCGTCGTTTTTTCATGACTGGTTTCCATGGCAACCATATCGCTTCAGTGACTACTGTTGCTACTAATTCACTAATGAAAGCATGAAAGGGAGATAATTAGGGGGATTTTGTTGAAAGCAGACTAGTGCCATACATTGTTATTACATATGTGTTTATGGGGGTATAAAAAAAATAAGACTGAAATTAAACAAAGAACAAGTGAATTTATTGGAAGCCTGGAAAAATCATGGATTACGATAGAAAAATGCGAGCATGAAAAGTAATATGGTTAAGCTTAAACATGGAAAAGTAAAGGACTAGTTGTTAAAACTGGAAAAGAAAAGGACAAGATATCCTAGTAAATATGATAAATTTATAACTTAAAATATTGCAACATTAAGAATTTTTTTTAAATTCAATTTATAACATTATATAATCAATTCTTAATACTGTAATATTTTAAGTTCTAAATTTATTATATTTTTTACTAGAATATCTTGTCCTTTACTTTTCCATGTTTAAGCTTAACCATATTACTTTTCATGCTCGCATTTTTCTATTGTAATTCGTTATGTTACAAGTCTTTGTGGAATTAAATAAAGGGTTCCATTTGAAAATCCATACAGATATGAACAAAGCTTCTTTCTTAGAACTGCACGCCTGTGGAATTGTCTTCCGTTTTCCTGCTTTCCGGCTGACTACAATATGGCTGTCTTCAAGTCTAACGTAAATAAGTTCTTGATGAGCCGTTCCATATAAGTTATCAAATTTACCAAATTTTCATTACTAATGATTACTATATTGTCCAATTTCTACTGTACACTCTTTAACCCTTATCCTTGAGTGGCCTCTTGGCCTTGATAATGTGGTGATGCCTATGTAAAAAAAAAAAAAAAAAAAAAGATTCCAGAACTGTACAGAGAGATTCCCAAGTTTGATAAGGTGCACCTGAAGAAAGTCTGAGTTTACATTGGCTGAAACTTTTTGAGAATGACATCCAAGATAAAAACAATGATTCAAATGATACAAATTATTAATCCGCCTCTCAAAAATGCAGAAACCTCGAATCATGCAGTAATGTTTAATTATAGTTAAATAAAATTGTACATTTAATCAAATCAATAAATTATTCTTTTCATATATTATTTTTTTAATTTTAATTTTTTTATCGGAATCCTTTGAGATGAGTAATTTGCATATTTATTTATTTATTAATTTTTTTATTTGCGAACTCTTATCCTCATCTTCATGGTTGTTGTTTCACCACGTTTCGGCCAACTATTTCTTTGGCCTTTTTCAGGTAATTAGCTATGACATGATAGGAATGCAGAGTCTCTTAACTGTATCCTCAGTAATTACAGCCTTCCATAGTTGTTGTTGTCGTCTGAGCACGTTTTGGCCTGCTTTGGGTAGGATTGAAACCGTAGAGATTCAACGCCTCTATCCACTTCGTCATAGGCTCCAATGGCAGTGATTGCTGAGGATACAGTTAAGAGACTCAGCATTCCTATCCCGTTATAGTTAATCACCTGAAGAAGGTCAGAGGATGAGTTGGCTGAAACGTGGTGAAACAATAACTATGAAAACAAGTCATTTACCACTTAGATGTAAATGGGATATTGTGATTAGGAGCCAGATTTATAGAGCATATCCTAAGTGTTGAGTTGAGCATAACATGACATGACAAACAGCATTCACTCTAGGCCAGCTGAACTGGCTTCCTCCAAAGACGAAAGTGTCAAGGGAATATTAGATTCATAGGTTCTTCTTTGTTATTCTAGCGAAATCCGACAGCTGAGAAAATGAGTTTCATTAAAAAACAATGATAACTACTTACTGTTTTTTATCAATTTCAAAAATAAGCAATGTTATCTAATTGTCATGTCACAATTAGTTAAATATTTCTGGAATTTATACTCCTACAAATTTTTTTTTTTTGTTTTTTGTTTATTGATATTCTTATTAAAAACCATTTTTTCTATTCATTTAAAAAGAAAATACAACGTTGTCATAAATGAGTCATGAAATTGCATTCATCTGCAAAAGATCTAGCTAATTTACATATTCTTTTAAATATTCATTTTAATTAATTCTTTATTAGTTTTTTTGATTTTCTTATAGGACTAGCGGGGGGGGGGGTAAAATAAAAAAAAAAGTTTTGGTAGATAAGTATGAGGATCGAACCCGAACCCTTGAGACAAAGTTGCAAATTAAAATGTGAAAAAAAAAACATGCGACGTTAACTATTGGGCTACCATGAAATACTAGCGGAAACACGTTTGAATTTATTTAACTATTTAGAATTGGCAGGTGCTCGTTTTAATGAGGTCAACTTTGACTGCGGGGTCATATTTCATTTACTGCAGGAACGCATTTTTTATTTTTAATATCTCAAGATGTTGGGGGGGGGCAGCTCCCCATAAAAAGGGGAGTGTCCAAATTGAATAGCAATTGTCTGATATAAGGAAAATATTTCCACATTGATCAAATCTGATTGTTTTCGGACATTTCCGGTGATCTCGACCGGTAAAATACTGCCAGAATTAGTGTCGCTTTTATTATACGAAAAAGCCTAATCCACATGCGGCGAGCGAAAAATGTTGAATATTTATCTTTCCGAAGTCGAGCAAATTAAATAGACAGGTGACCTCTGTTGTTAACTCATAGATATTATGGTTTATATGTGATATAAAAAGTTTTAAGAAGTTGTGAGCCAACTGCTTCTCGGAAAAAAGCCTTTTACAGACATACACAAAAAGTGAACATGCATACATACATACATTTTCGCTTTTATATTTATAGATGATCCTCTTTAGTTAACTTACGTGTAATTATACTCATGCAGATATTCTATATGATTTATACTTGCAAAATATCTGTGTAAAAAGGTTATAGTAAACATAAAACTCTTTCTATATGTATTTATGTAGGCGTATATATATTTGTTTAAAAAATTTTGCCTACCAAACTCCTCTGTCAGTGTTTGGTCTACAGACATGAAACTTCATATATAGGGTATTCGAACCCATGCAAAACTCTATATTTAGCCGGGGAAAATTGGTGCAAAAGTATGAAAATTTAAAAAAATGGAGTTTGCCAGGTGAAGGTTGAACTACAGCATTATGAATATGCATGCGTAACGTAATAGCTATTGGTTCAGGCATTTTTGATTCGGTGGTGGCGCAATGCCAGGTTGCCTGCTCGTATTACATAAAACACATTTTCATGATTCAATGAAAAAATTATTTCGTCATGTTTGTTTTGTCATGTGTGATGTAAACAGAAGGGAAATAACCCGTAGTTTTAATTGACCTAAGTTTTTGACAGTTTTTAAAAATAAATTATCTCTTGTGCTAATATATGTGCTTTTTAGTTATTATGTAAGCTAAAATTGCTAATTTTTTTGAAAACTATTTTTCTGTTTTACTTTTTTTTATTAATACATTTATTTAAGAAATAAAAACAAATGATAGTAAAATGCCTTCTTTTCAAAACTAATACACAAAATGTTAGAAAGCTTCATCGAATGTCTTATCAAGTCTAAGAGCAGACTCAAGACATTTCTCATGAATATTGATGATTGAGAGTCTCTCGTGAAGCCAGTCAGTTTATGATGTTCTCTGGCGTGGAGCGTCATTAACAAATCAAATTGGTTTAGGAAGTGGCATGCGTGCACTGGAGCTAGGGTTAAGGGATGGAGGTTGGGGCTGTTGCTCCGCTTATCTCCATAGTGATCAGGTGGAACAAAAATCTACCGTAAAGACCAGCATATTTTGATGGCTTGCAATGTTCTGCTGCCTGCTCATGGTTTGTTGCCAATTCTCTTATTGACGAGGGCGTAAATGTGTTGTAAATATGCGCTGCACAGCATGTTTTGTTGTTGCATATGAATGGCAGACGTGCAATTGTTAGATGCTTGGCCAAGGGAAGAAGGCACAGAACCCTAGCCAGAGTCAAACCAACTAAGAGATATTTTCTTTGGTAATTGTCTGTATTTTTGAGATGAGGTGTTTTCATTGATTGAGATTATCGGACTGACTTCCTCATCTTGGTTGTTATCATCACAACGTTTTGGCCGTTCTTGCCCTCCGGCCTTCATCAGGTGTTTTGTATCGAACTAGGGAACCATTTGTTAGGAGTCTCGAACCCAACCTTTTATTATTATTACGGGGGTACCGTGTTCGGACTCCAGCTAGGCTCTGGGACATAGTTGCTGATTCTCTGTTTTGAATGCTACTTTTCACTGCCTTCGTTCAGGATTGAACTCAGCACCTTTGGGTAATTGTAAACTTTGATACAACGTCTAGGATCACTCGGCCATATGTCACTGTTGTTTGAAGATAGTAAAATCCTCATTGAGTGGGAAATGTCTCACTGGGATTAGTTTTGAAAGAAACAATGCCCAGAGTCATTTACAGATGTGTCTAGAAATGGAGACTGGTAGATGTTAACTTCCATGGATGTCTCTAGCACTAACAAAAGACTAGGACCAGTCATGGGTGAAAGATTTCAGAAGATAGAAAAGGGTTGGGGTGTGGTGCAGTCAAAGTTGTGTTTCTTAAAGGAAGAGAAAAAGAAAGCGGGAGTTGATTTTGGGGAGAGTTACTAAATAATGGAGCCAGTGTACAGATTCCCTGAGTTCGACAACATGTGTTTCTCTTGAACTCTGGGATTTCTCCGAGTTTGACAAGATACATCTAAAGAAGATCAGTTTACATCAACCAGAACTGTATGAACATGAGAACAGTAGTTCGAATGATCCAAATAATATGTACTTCATAATAATGATAATCATCACAGAATTAAATTACATTAAATCTTAACCCCATTTTCCAGGTCTCTTCTCTCCCGATGTATCTTGCTTTATATCTTTTTTTTTCTTTTATCGAAAGTAATTTGGTTAATCAGAAGAATAGGTGACTTTAAGTATGCAGCAAATGGTGGCAGATTAAAACATTGCTAAATTGGACTTCCTGTTTTAATTAAAAATAAGTAATTAAATTGATGTAAAAAAATATGTAAAAGTTTTGTGCACATTTTTATTTTAAAAATATCTTCTAATTTAACTATGATTGGAAAGATTTTTCACATTCATTAAATAATTTCCAGTGAAAATAAAAAAAGTCAATAAATATTTCATAAATATATTTCTTATAATACTATGGGGTGGAACAATATAGTTGTCGCCTTAAAAAAACAACACTACAGTTTTATTTGAAAAAATCAATTCAAGTAACTTGATTATGTAGTAGAGCTGACATCTGTTCAATGTAGCCATCTTCAGCCTCAATCACTGCCTAGATATGAGTCTGGAACTCTGAGCATGCCTTTTCCGCAAGCGCCAGCAGGAGCTCAGCGGATGGCAGTGATCAGGCTGGCCTTGGTGTATGTGGAAGGTCATGTTGGTGATGTTCTCGACGTATGACCAAACAAAGTAGTCCAGCGGGTTCAGGTTGGGAGGGACAAGGCTACAAAATTATAGCACTCCTTCTGAGGCTAAGCCTGGGTCTCCTTGGACTTGTAGGCTGCTGCTACACCCAGGGTCTGCCAGTGGCCACCTGATTGCAGCAGGGGATCACCAAACTCTTCAGCACATCCAGGTGCACTTTGGTGTTGACTTTAAAGCCGATTTTGAAGATGTGAGATGGCATGATGTGGCACTCATTTGAAACCACGTCAAAGACCATAATCGTGGCTGGAAACAATTTTTATCACCCTGGGCACATCCCTGTTATTTGTGGCAATCCAGCGATGTGTTTTGAGGGTGCTGGCAATGGTCCTGTTGTCATAACTTGGATCGGTAGAGAGCATGAGTTGTACAGCGGTGCATCTCCGATCTCACTCCTTGAACATTGTGTCATTTTCAGACATGATAGAAGGCTCCTATCACTCTTGGAATGTGTACACAACTGGCCAACTAATAGATGGTCTGCTACAAAAATGAAAACCAGTTTTCATCAAACAGAAATGGAATCATGTCATCTTTTCTAGGGCGACAATTTTTATGGTTCCACTCTGTAAACATAAATTCAAAATAGTAAAACGGTAATATTTATTTTATACAAAAAATAATCACATATTACTTATTTTTTGCAAAACAATTTATTTGGATTTGTGTTTTTTTTTCTTCTACTTTGCAATGTGAGGATGGAAAAAAGCAGAGAATGTACCGTTGCAGGAACAAACAAACAAACAAAAATAATAAATAAAAATCTGACTTTGCATTTTTTTAAAGTGCAAATGAAATGCATTCATTGTCTTGCAAAACTCCTTTCGCACACACATGCTTTTTAAAAACCTTTCTCCTTGCCACTTCACGATTTCTCATATTTACACGTCCATCTTCCTCAGCATGCAACTTGCTTCTCTTCCACATGCTGTATTTTTTCTCTTTCTCTGGTGACACAAGTTCATATACACTTGCTAATTTGCCTGCGTGCTTTAACGGCAAATCCGGCTAGCTATCCTTCGGCTGCTGATGATTTTCTCACATGTATTCATACGCGCTCTGTTAGAGGAGGAGTGATGCACAACCAGTGGCCACATGATAGGCAATCAGAAGGCTAGTATGCGGCAGAGGTGGCAAGCGTGGCGCTAAGTTACACATCAGAGCAGTCAATTTTTTTAATCATTTCTTTTTACTCTTTTATTCATAAATAAAAGTTGGATAATTTTTTATGATGAAAAACACATAAAAGTCACTTTGTGTGTGTGTGTGTGTGTGTGTGTGTGTGTATGTGTGTGTGTGAGTGTGTGTGAGTTCATTCCTCATAAATTCCAAAACGACTGAGCGTATCTTTTGCAAATTTCACACAAACCTAATTTATATGTCTGGCAGTGTTCTTAGATATGTTTTGTACAGAAATTCATCCGATAAGCACTGAAAATCAAAAAAATCCAATCTTAAAAATAATCTTTTCTTTCTTATTGGTAAGAAAAGAAGAATTTTTACAGGGAAATATTTTACGTTATGCCAGTCAAGGAAAATATAAAATCTCAGCAAATTATTTCTTCTTAAAAAACCCAAAAAAAAACAAATATATTGTCATCTGGAGATATAGCTCGGTAGTAGAGCATTCAACTACAGATTAAATGATCCATTATTCAAGTTCAAGTGTGCCTCACCATTTTATTTTAATTTTTATTTAATAATGAGCTCAATTTACGATAAAAGAAGAGGTACCATTTAAAAGCGCCACAAATCATTTTTCCGTTTGCTTATTTTAAAATTAAACATTAATCAGAAGGGACTTTTCCAGGGCATTCATCGTCAAGCCCAAATATCAGCTAACATGATATTGTAAACAAACACAGACGGAATTTGATGAATGACATTATCATTATTTTTTAAAATTTTTGCGAATTAGTCCACCGGGCAAATTATTCCTCATAATATATGATATTCAATAAAGGATTGATTTTATAATAATACATACGCAATCTGCATAAATTAAAATATCATGTTTAAGCGTATTGTAGGACTGGGCAACGCTGGGTGTCTAGCTAATATTTACTAAAAAATATTTTGCGCTTCAGAATTGCCAATTTTTTTTATTTACTTCTTTTTATTCTTTTCTTCATAATAAAAAGTTGGGTAATTTTTTTATGACGAAAAACATGTACTTACTAAAAAATATATATGTATTTTAATCTTTTTTTTTTTTTTTTTTTTGAATAGGAAATTCCTCGTACAAAAGTGCCCATCCATAATTTAGCAATGAAAGATGTTATCATCAGTTGCACAAACATTGACAAAGAACTCCGGGTAAGAACATACATTGGTTTTTTTGTTGTTTTTTATTTTTATATCTGAGCATATTTATCAGATTCAATCTTCATCTCTATATTAATCCAAAATTATCAGACAACTTTACGTGTCTTTTTCTTGTAGTTATGACAAGAATTTTCGCTTCTATTTTGATACAACCATAACTACGATTAGGGTCTTCGTTATTTTCAAATTTTCACCAGCTATGGGCAAATAGCTCCACGATCCTGTGGATGCTTTGGAAAAGGCAAAGGCTAAGGGAAAAAACCTTAACAAAAATCTGTTCTGATAGGCTAATGGTAAGGCACTACAATACATTTCTGGCAACTCCTGCTGGTTCGACCATATTGGCTTGCCTTTTTGTCAGACTTTGTTATGCCGAGAGGGGGACCTTGGTTACTGGACAAACCTAGGTTTCCTCATCACCCATCCATGCCTGCATCTGGAGAGGCAATTCTAGCTTCAATTGTATCGCCGCAACAGATGCTGCAGTGCATCAGACTAAATGCAGAACGCCATTGTTTCATTCACGAGAATTGAATTTATATATATATATATATATATATGTATATATTTTTTTTTTTTTGTGCTTGTTTTATCTATATTAAAAAAAAACAAAGATAAAAAAAATCTGTATGATGTACGTACCCATGACAAAAACAAAAATATGATATTCCAAAAAACATTCAAATAAGAATGAGTTAAATTTGTTGCAAAAGATGAGACACATAGGTGGGTAAGGGTCAGAGTTCAGAATCTTTATAGAATTTGTAATTGGGGAAGAAATGTTTGTTTTTTTTAAGTTTAAAAAAAATCAATTCAACTTCCACCTTTGAAGTGTAGAGTAATCAGTGTCTCTGCAAATATTTCAGCAATTGGAGGAGTAATATTTTTTGGTGTTTGTCCAGAAATCCCTCTATATTAAAAAAACAAAAATAAACAAAAATCTGTGATATATGTACCTGTGACAAAACGAAAATATCATGTTCCAAAAATCATGTAAAATGCTTGAACAGTTTTATTTTTTATGAAGAAAATCATTTTAATGGAATTCGTAAGCATCAGAACAAAAAAATCTTGCAAATTTGAATTATTGCTGAGTTATCATCCTTTGTTTCTTGAAATTGTTTACAAAATGGTGCATGGGACACTTGCTCCTCGGTTACTCATAAAATTTGATTTTCTTATTTAAAAATAAAACTACTTGATCAATTTATGTGATTCTTGGAATGTGATATTTTTGTTTTTTCACAGGAAATGAAGATTCATATACTTCACAAAAATATAGTTTTTTTTTTTTTTTTTTTGCAATTTTTTTATTTTGTTTTTGTTGGGGATAGGGCATCCTACTGGCTGCCAGACATTCATCCACTATTTCATATACTCCAACCGAAAGATCTTTTTAAGATTCTGACTGTCCTTTTAAGTGAAATTGTTTATATCACTCTTGCACTTTATTTATCGTGTATATTTGTCAGGTAGTTTTTAAAATTCTTTTTATAAGTCCAGTATTTCTTATGATTACTGGAATGATGAAGATCTTCCTAGGATTCCAGTTTCTTTTCGTGTCATATGGAACAGCTTGGTATTTTTTTATGTTATCTCTCTCTCAGTATATCTCATAGGATTAGCAAATCTCTCGACGGAGGCCATCTTTCTAGGGCAATTGCTCTTGACATATCTAAGGCCTTTGATAGGGTATGGCATAAAGGTTTACTTCATAAGATCTCTAGCTATGGTATAGCTGGAAATGTCTTCTCAATTATTAAATCATTTCTTTCTGGTAGGTTCATAAGAGTAGTAGTTGAGGGGAAAAAATCAGAAGCTCACAGTATTAATGCCGGTGTCCCTCAGGGGTCCATCCTGGACCCAACTCTTTTCCTGATCTACATTAATGATCTTCCAAATCACATCCTTACATCATTTGTAGACATTTATGCTGATGACAATACCATTTATGGTAGCACATCTAAGACAGTAAACGACCAAGTTCTCTCCAATTCTCTCTCCTCTGATCTTGATCACGGTGTACAATGGGGAAAGGAGTGGCTGGTTACTTTTAATGCATCTAAAACCAACTCTCTTTACATCATCAACATTCTGATCCACATCTGGCATCAATTGAAATGAATGGCTCTCGTCTTCAGGAGGCCTCAAGTTTTGACAAGCTTCTGGGCTTGACCTTTACTCCTGATCTTAAATGGAACACGTACATCAAATCTGTTGCCAAGGCCGCTGGAAAAATGGTAGGATCTTTCTATCGATCTAGTAAATATCTCACTGCTGATGCTATTCTCTATCTATATAAGAACCAGGTACGTCCAAGGATGGAATATTGTTGCCACATCTGGGCAGGAGCTGCTAGAAAGAACTTGTCCTGCCTTGATAGAGTTCAAAATAGACTTCGTAGCCTTGTAGGAGATGTCCTTTTCTCTTCCTTGCAACCTCTATCTCACAGAAGAGATGTTGCGAGTTTTTCTCTGATGTATCGTTATTTTCATGGAAGGTGTTCAACTGAGCTTCAGTCTATGGTTCATCCTCGCCAAACTTTCACAAGAAACACTCGTCTAGCTGTACACACTATCAATAATTCCCCCCACTCTTTATCTGTGCCTAAACCTAAACGTAGATTCCATGAACAAAGCTTCTTTCTTAGAACTGCACGCCTGTGGAATTGTCTTCCGTTTTCCTGCTTTCCGGCTGACTACAATATGGTTGTGTTCAAGTCTAACGTAAATAAGTTCTTGATGAGCCGCTCTATATAAGTTATCAAATTTACCAAATTTTCATTACTAATGATTACTATATTGTCCAATGTCTACTGTACACTCTTTAACCCTTATCCTTGAGTGGCCTCTTGGCCTTGGTAATGTGGTGATGCCTATGTAAAAAAAAAAAAAAAAAAAGCCCATGTAAACCAACAAAGATAATTTTTTTGAAGAAGGAAAGTTACATTCCTCAAAAGAATATGACTATATATTTTGTTCCATAGATTTTTATAGTACATAAACTTTGTTCATGGAAGTTCTGTTTGGTGGTCATAGGTAGAAGTGATATCTTGCTTCTTCTTCTCCCCACCCCCAAGATCACATTTATATATATATATATATATATATATATATATATATATATATATATATGTATATAAAATGTATACTTACATTTCAAATATGAGGACAGAAAATACCATTTCACACCAAAGGTTGACAGAAAACAAATTGCTTTAAATATTTTTGTTGACTCCCAAAGGAATGAATAAAAAAAAAGAATTGGACAAATCTGGAAAAGAATGTATCATGTGTCTTATGTAGTTTCTGACTTTTACAGAGAACACACAGAAACGGACAACTATATTAAACAAGCTGTGTACCTACCTGGTGTTTTACTTATTGTTGAATATCATTCATTCATTTTGTATGAATCGGATGATTTTTGTTGGCATTCGTTTCCCTGATATATTTCTGGTTAGAATTCTTTCTAGAAAGACATTAAGTACTTATGAAAGTGACCATATAAAAGATTGCCTCCATCCCTAAGTGAAAGTGTTTCTGTGGAACTAACTGGATTCAAACTTGGCATACCTAGGCTGTTAGTCTGTGATGTTAACCACTTAGCCACTGTCATCTCCCACATGGTTGGGATCTCATGCAGTTATTTTTTATTTCCTTACATAATTTTGAACTTGGATCAATAAGTCTAAATTAAGTTATTCCCCTTACTTAATTTTTTATTTATTTATTTTTTTTTAGATGATTTAAAAAAATATTTAGTTCTTCTTTGTTATTGTAGCAAAATTTGAAAATTAAAACATTAAAGAAAAGAAATATTTTATATTACCATATTAGTCTGGATCAGCCTAAGTAATTTTTTTTTTTTTGAGTGTATGTAAGTCTGATATTATATTGCCAATAACATGGTATAACAATAACATACGAAAATTGGCGAGTCAGAAACAAATTTTGATTTCTCAGCTGAAATGTTATTTTAGTCTGATTTTAAAAATCCCACAAAATAACTTTATGTGTTAGATATCTATTTTTTTTTTTTTTTTCACCCAGGAATCCATTCATGTTAAAGTTTTAATGATGGGTGGAGAAATTAGTCGAAATCTCACTGAACATGTGACCCATCTTGTGGCAGGGTCAGTTGGCAGCAGTAAATACCAGGTAAGAATGGATTTCTTATTTTTTAATATATAAAAGATGTGTTGGCAATTTGAGCTTTCGTATGTTGAATAGCGAAGATGGCCGCTTGGTGCTGACTTCATGTGGAAACTTAAAATTGCGAATATCGGACTGAAATGCGTTTTAATAGTTTTTGATGTGCAAAAAAAAAAAAAAACTTTTATTGACTTCTCTTTTTCTGAGAATTTTTTACTGAAATCTTTTACATTTAACGAGAATTTGAATAAAACAGAAAATATAACAAAAGAAAAGAAAGTTGTGACTACGTGTTTTTATTAAATGGTTCATCACGAGATTAGTTCATTTGCATAAATTAACATTTTGGAGAAATATTATCTCTTATTATTTTTAATTTTTAGTATTTTTTATGAATAACATTTATTTAAAAAAGTAGTTGCAACTTCCTTTTCTTTTAATTCCAGAAATGAGACGGAATAAAATGAAATAACAAATGAAAGTGTAGTGTAATTATTTCAAAATAAATATTTTATTTACAAATTAGAATTGAAAATATGTGTGTAAAAGAGAAGATGCAAAAAAAAATGTCAGGTTCTTTTGTTTTTTGTAGTTTTTTTATTTTTTCATCAAAAACTAAGAAAATGCATTTTGTTCCTATATTCGCATTTCACAATTTTAAGTTTCCATGTGATGTCAGCATCAGTCGGCCATCTTAGCTATTCAACCTACGAAAGCCTATATTGGCAAATGTCTGTAAATGTGTAAGTTGTGTATGCTTTCTACATTTCAACAAAAATCTTGCAATCTTTAAATTCTCTGATGAATTCTATCTGTTAATTTTATAAACTTGATATTAATTGCAAACATAAAATAGCAACACCACACCATTTTTTTTTTTCTTTAGATTGAATAAACTCAAATCAAGCATTATTGAAAAGAACAAAGAAATAATTAGTTTTTTTAAATCAGCCCATCAGAACGAGTTATGACCATTCAAAGTATCAAAAAATGCATGATTCACTGGACATTTTGTCTTAAGTCAGTCCTATTCAAAAATGCATATAAGCTTATGACTGAAAATGGTAGGAAATTTGCATGAATTTAGTGTTAAATGCAAACATAAAAGGTATTGGATTATTCAGACTACTATTATTTTGGTTGATATTTTCACAATATTTCAACTGATGTAACCTCTAACCTTCTTTTGGTGTACCTTTGTCTCTTTTTACTCCACTGTCTGTCTGTCTCTCTCTCTCTCTCTCTGTATATATATATATATTCTATATATATAAAAGGCAAAATGTGTGTGACCATTTCATGTATGTCTCGCAAAGGCTTCTTTCGCACACGCTCCCGGGTTCGTTACGATCGCTTACAACTGTTTATATAGGTCCTATATAATAATATCTAGGATTTAGGAAAGCGCGTAGCGTATAGATTTATTTACATCGACTTTTATAAAATTATTGCTATTTTGGCTTCTCGCGTGTTGATTGGGCTTTTTCGTATAAAAAGCGAGACTAATTCAAAGTTAACAGCCGGGAAACGTCCAGAAGCAATCAGCTTTGATCAATGTGGGGACAAAGTCCTCTTATATCAGACAGTTGCTAATCAGTCTGGAAAATGGGGAACTGGCTTCCCCCTCCCCAACATGTTGGGGAAAAAACCTGTTCTATTTGACCTCAATAATTAGGTCAAATAGAAGCAGCAGACTTAACTTTTATTGCTGCCACCTGTCAATAGTTAAATAAATTAATTTAAACGTGTTCCTTTGCATGTCGTGGTGGCCTGGTGGTTAGCGTTGCACGTTTTTTTTTTTTAAACACTTTAATTTCCAACTTTGCCTCAAGGGTTCGATCCTCATACTCACATACCAAAACTTTTTTTTTTATTTTAACCCCCACCCCCGGGAGTTTGGATTCTCCCAAAACCAAACACACCTCAAAACACCCGGGCATCGCCGGGTACCCCCCCGCTAGTATATATATATTTTTTTTTTTTTTTTTTTTTTTTTTTTTTTTTTTTTTACACAGTGATCACCACTTATCAAGGCCCGGAAGCCACTCAGGGATAAGGGTTATTGCAAGTACATTACGTTAGTGTGGAGATTTGATGAAGTGTTTACTTAAGGGGGCGGTTCATTAGGAATTTGTTAACGTTGGACTTGAAGAGATCCAAGTTGTAGTCCGGTGGGAAGCAGGCAGACGGAACAGAGTTCCACAGGCGTGCAGTTCTAATAAAGAAGCTTTGTTCATGGAATCCGCGTTTTGATTTAGGCACAGATATAGAGTGGGGGAAATTTTTCACATTGGATTCAGCTAGACGGGTGTTTTTCGTGAAAGATTGGCGAGGGGGGGACCAGAGATTGGAGTTCAGACAAGCACCTGCCATGGAAATAACGATAAAACAAGGATAGGCTCGCAACGTCTCTTCTGTGGGAGAGAGGTTGCAGGGTAGAGAAAAGGGCATGACAAAAGCTGATATTCCAAATTTCAAGAGGTTGTCCATCTTACAATTTATTCCTTTAACTATGTTGACATGCACAAGAATTGCACATGTTAACATACTTAAAAGAATAAATTGTAAGAATATAGACCTTTTGTCATTTATTTGTTATATGCTCTGTAATTACATTGAGCTTCATAAATTCCAGGATTGGTATAAATAAAAGGTAAAATCACCGCTATTGTACTCTTTCTCTTTCCCATACACTTTCTTTCTCTTATGTGCACTCACTTTCTCACTTGCAGATTCTCTCTCTTTTTCTCTTGTTGATTTTAATTTTTGCACTGATGAATATTTAAAAAAAAAAGTTTACTTTATTTCCAGGTTGCAAGTAGTTGTAAAAAGCCGATAATGTTACCTGAATGGGTAGATCGAGTGTGGGAAGCTGCCCAAGAAGGGTAAGTCACTTTTGTATGAATTTATTATTATTTGCTCTCCTTGTCACATATAGACATTAAATTCAGTAGTGCTGAGAATTAATTGCACTCCTCATTTTTTTTTTTTTTTTTTTTTTTTTTTTAAATGGAAATTGCTCCAGACAAGGCATGAAGCCATTTTATGTAAGGAGCTTTACAAAAAGAAAATAAATACTACTTCAAGGTTAAAAAATTTGCCAACGATAGATGTTAGATGGAATAGATTTTGACTAAGAAAACAGCAATTCTCCCCTCTTTAAACAGAGAATCATGCCGACATGAACCTGTGTATTTCTAGTCATAATACTTTTAGAAATATTTTGGCTGCTGGTTGTATAATTATCCGTTTTATTTTTGTTTTAATTATTATCATGCTTCGAGTGTGGTATGCTGGTATGCTTCCTAAGACTCTTTTGATGTGGTTGACATTAAAAAAAATGTTTTTCTTCTTTAGGCAGTTTGCCTTTTATACAGTTTTCTAAATTCAACACATAAAAAAAAAAAAAAATTAAATTCTAACTTTTCTTCTGTAGCTGTCCATTACATGGCAGTCTTGAACAATGTCATATAACAAGACTTACCAACTGTGAACCTCTAATCCAAATGTGTTCCTTTTCGTATTTTGGTATATCGTTATAGGGTGTCTGAAATCTAATTGATCCTTTTAAATCTACATAAGAAGTCATAAAACTGTTCAGTTTGAATTAATTATTTTCTGACCTGTACTACATCCCAGACCATGGCAGTCTATGCACATTGGTCCTGAAAAAGATTGCACGAGATGGCTACCCAATCACAATTTCACCTGTGGACCTGAAAGCTCAGCCGAGTTCTCCTTGATGGCTGTTGTCCAGGTCCTCAGCTGTTCACCTATATGCTTGCACCACCAGGCAGAAAAAGTAAGGAGTTTTTGTTTAAATTATTTTAGTTACCAGTGTTGTCAGTTATCAAGGGCTAAAAAGCCATTCGAGGATAAGAGTAAAATGAGTGTCACATGAATGGTGAGACAACACTGTTATGATTGGCAATAATAGTAATGATTGGGCAGAATTTGATCATTTAAGAGGGTGACTCAGCAAGAATTTGTTTTCATTGGACTTGAAAATGACCAGTTGTAGTCAGCTAGGAAGCAACCCTGCAGTATTGTGTTCCACAGAAGGGCAGTTCTAGGAAAGAAACTTTGCTCATGGAAGTTTCATTCAATTTTAGGTAAAAAGAGAGAGAGAGAGAAAGAGAAACTATTGACAGCGGTTGTAGTTTGACTGGTTGTTGTTGTTGTGAATATTTGACAGGGTTAGGGGAACCATAGATTGAAGTTCAGTTGAGCACCGACCATGAAAATAATAATGAGTTTGGAAAGACTAGTAATGTCTGTGAGGAAGATGTAGTAGGGAGGAGAAAAGGGCATTACCTGCTAGATTTCGAAATCAGTTACATCACAAATTAATTTGCCCTCTGTGCGATGAGATACATGTCCATATTTTACATTTTTATATCAAAATACAGAATAAATTCTATTATATTTTTTCAATCGATAGTCCCCTTCTCCAAAAAAATTATTGTAATTCTCCGTTTTTACATTTCTGTTTAAATGTATCTAATACTTTTGTAAAATCTTCTGTTATTACTGTTCTAAAAATTGCTATATTAGCAGAAAAAATTAGTTTTTGAAATCTTCCTTGACAATAATCTTTCTGATTGGAGATAAACATTATTAAAAAAAAAAATGGGATAAATTATACTTGTAGCACTCCAGAATCAAAAACGATCAAAAGGACATATAATAGTGTGACACCGGTTTCTTTTACTTCTGGTTTAATTATAAACAAAATCTATCTATCTATCTATCTATCTATCTATCTATCTATATATAGCAATACACATGAAAAAATTGAAATAGCTTGAAATATTTCAATATTGGTATGCATAGAAAGAGCTTGATGAGCTAAGAAAGAATCTTTTTAAATTTTTTAAATCTGATTAAAATTAAGGAAGTTATGGCTATTTTTGTGCCTCACACGTTTGGATATTTTCCCCTTTTTAAGACCATATGCGTTTCGTCACATTTTTTACACTACTTTTTCAGTAAAAATGTCATATCTTTGTTAAAACACAAGACTAAGAAATGAAATTTACCATATAAGTGTATTTTTGTACAAGGAATCAGAATATGCAACTGAAAATCTCCCAAAGTTTATGGTTTCCAAATAATCTGCAGTAAATGTGCATAAATATGCAGCAATTCCTTAAAAATGCCATGTATCCATAAACAGAAAAGAAGTTGCAGAACTCAAAGTTGAATTGTAATGTGCTTTATGTACAAAAAACTTAAATCTAAACATAAGACCATTTAAAAATGAATATATTGCAATATTTCTTTGGTATTATTGTAGATTAACACCTTCTGTTTAACCCAACTCAACTCCTTCTGACCACCCCTCCAAAATGTGATTCTAACTTTTTAGGAAATTATGTATAAAATGCCATGAAAAACTTTAATGAAAGATAAACAAATTATTTTAGAATTGAATGTAAAATAATTTCCTATTACAGGTCATTCTAGCATTTTAGGGCAGTTAACTGTTTTTTTTTTTTCTATGGGAAAATATGCATGCTTTTTTTTTTTTTTTTTTTTAAGATGATTATGTGTAGTTTTAAGAGGGTTTCTATGCAATGAGAATATGGGGAGGGTTGCCATTCGGACTTTGAATTAATTGTAGGGCTAAGGAAAATTATGTGTGAACATACTGAAAACTTGACAGAGACAAAGCTAACAAAAACAATATTAGAGGGGGGAGCGGTTAGTTTCACAAAAATTTAATGTAAAATAATTCATCATTTCCTGGCCGTTCTAGCATTTTAGGACAGTTAACCAATTTATTTTTATGTGTATTTTTCTTTAAGGAAGGATCTATTTTTTGTTTGTTTGTTTTAGATGCTTGTATGTGGCTTACAGAGGTATTTTGTTGGGGGGGGGCTTGCCACTCGAACTTAGTGTTATTGTTAGGGTTAAAGAGTGTTTTAGGAGGAGACTTGCCACACATAATTTGTATTAGAGGTGAAGCTAAGAGAGCTTTTTTTCAAAAAGAGCGTTCAAAAATTTGTTGATTTCTATTTTCGAGGTTGAAGGTGTTAATTCCATAGGCCGTTTATACTACGCTGGAGCAGGTTGTAAAAATATCTTTCGCTTAATAAGTAGAAAAAAAATAACGAAATAAAAAGCTTCCTAATTGTAGTTTGATGTGTTTTCTAACTGCTTTTAAAATTTCAAGAATATTGATATAGATTTTGAGGGTTTGTATTACTATGCACATAGATTCGAAAAAGTTGTCAAAAAAAATATATAACAAATAAATGTTATCAAAAGCAAGTTACTTTTCTACCTAACTGGATAATTTTTTAGTGTTTTTATTTAATGTAACATGTTTATTCAGCTTGAAAACAGTGTTTACCGATGTTTTGGAAAATTTAAAATGGCGCCCGACTCTCTTGAAACGGTAAGTTTGGGGAAAAGAGTTAAAAATAAAAAAGTAGACAAAATACTGCTAGAAACTCGCTCAATATATGTTACCGTGACATAGGCTGACATATATTCGGTGAGTTTTTAACAGTATTTTGTATAGTTTTTTTTATTTTTAACTCCTTTTCTCAAACTTACCGTGTCAAAGAGAGTCGGGCCGGGCGCCATTTTTAATTTTCCACGGTAAACACTGTATTTTTTTCGAGCTGAATAAACATGTTACATTGAATAAAAACACAAAAATATATCCAGTTTGGTAGAAAAGTAACTTATCTTGCCTTTGATAACATTTATTTGTTATATATTTGTTTTTTGACAACTTTTTCGAATCTATGTATAAACGAGATTTTGATACTTATTTTGATTTTGAAAAAAAAAACATTTGTGGCTGTTCGCAGTAAAACATTGTTTTAATTCGCTGTTCAAAACTAATTTAAAGAATAAAAGTGCATGCAAGCTATATATCTACAAAAGTTTTTGTTTTTTTAACCATGTTTTTAAATTTGACGAGATTTGTGAGAAATTGCAACAGATTTATAATGCCGAATTGGTTAGGATTGTTGTTATTATATATTCTGAAAACCGAATAGTTCTAAACTAATGTTATTCTGATAACAAAATAGCTCTAATTAAATATAAGAACATTTATATTCATATTTTCATGTTTTTCTTAATTCGTTCTTGAATAAAAATTAAAGAACGCGTGTTTGTTTACAACTGTGCTATCGCTGATTCTACAGGCTGGAGCTGCTGCTGCTTAAACTTCATTTGACCAAATTCGATAAATATAAACAATTTTTTTTTTCGGGTAGGTCCTTTTAAATTATCAATTACTGCGGTCCTACTCAACATAAAACAATACTTTTAATTGATAAAGATAGTAAAAAGATTGATTTACTTACTACTGGGTGTCCGAAGAATTTTTTTTTTCAAAATGTTCAATACTCGTCATATTAAAGTCTTATTTTTAACACGACAAAAAAAGAAATGGTCAAAAATATTTCGGACACTTGACAGTATTAAGATTAACACCTCTTCTAATTGGTTCCCAAATTTCATGACGAAATTCTTCATACAATCACGGTACGGACCTTTAGAAAACAGGGGGGGTCATTACAAAACCTTACCGAAAACGCCATTTTATGACGTTCACATTTTTATCACTTTATTTGCTTAAAACTCTTAAAATATATAATGTACATTCATATTTATTAATTCATTTGAAAGTATATTCATTTCCGAACAAAACAGTAGTAATTTGAAGACTTGAAGTGCTTTGGTTTAAAAAATATGGCTATTTTAGTAGAACTACCTTGAAATCTGTGATTATCCAAAGCGTTTTTTCGTCCGTGTGTATTACTACTATATATATATATATATATATATATATATATATATATATATATATATATATTATTTTTAAAATGTAATTATCCACTGACACGTGTTTCGTTGTCTACGATTCATCAGAGTGGCTGTATCTAGCGAGATTCGAATATGTCGAGTATGTGTGTGCACATTTATATATATATATATATATATATATGTCGAGTATGTGTGTGCACATATATATATATATATATAAATGTGCACACACATACTCACCTGTGCAAATGTTGTTACTATTGCCTTAACAATAAGTTTCCTGACCGAGAAAGAAATATTTGGTTCTTATCTAGAATCCCCCTATATTAAAAATACAAAATTAAAGAAAAAATCTCTCTGATTTGCATGATGAAACAAAAATATCATATTCCAAAAATCATGTAATCTAATAGTTTTATTTTTATAAAGAAAACCATTTTTAATTAACAGAAATCTAAAGGCATTACAACAAAAAATCTTCCAAGTTTAGATTATTGTTGAGTTATCTCCCTTTGGGTTTTTAGAGTGTTTTCAAAATAGCAGGCAAGACAGTCGCTCTTTAGTTACTTATAAAACTTTTCTTATTTAAAAATAAAACTACTTGATCAATTTATGTGTTTGCCAGAATATAATATTTTTGTTTCATCCAGGATACATACCTCATACAAAATTTTCTTTATTTGGGCTTTTTTTTTTATATAGGGGAAATTTGAACAAGAACCCAATATTTAAAAAAAAAAAAAGTGGGAATTAATTTCAAAAGTTTTAATGAAATTACCTCATTCTTCTGTTTAGTAAAGTAGTTAATCTTAAATTTTCCCATCTAATGAATCTTTTACTCTCTCTCTTTTTTTTTTTTTTTTTTTTTTTTTTTTTTGCTCTTAAGAAAATATGAATATGTTAACATTTTATTTCTTCATTGCTGGGTCAGCTGATTATTCTGCAACCTTTTCTATCTTTTTCAGTTCCGTTTATTGCAGTGATGAAAAATTTCAGAAATACCGTTGTCCAGTGTTCAAAGGACTCACCATCACCGTATCAGGATTAGATATGGCCGAGAGGAAGGAAGTGAATAAATTGATAAAAATAGAAGGTAATTTTTAATTTGGATATGATGTTACAAACTAGGAACCCAATGTTCTTCAGTCATATTTTTGCTTGGCTTGGAGGATGCCATAGTGAACAAACTGCATACACTAACCCCCAAAAGAGGAAGCAATGCCTGGTAAGATAGTATAATTACAACAAAACATATACTACAATACGTCCTCCAAAAAAGATAATAGGTAAAACCTGGGAGGATATTCATTATAAAACAACAGAAAAGATACTACACTACATTTTTCATTAAATCAGTTTAATTACTGTTAATATCGACAAAACTATTGCATATATATAGGAAAAAGGATAATAAAATTACAAATGTATATCACCAAACATTAATTTATTATAAACTAGCAAGGGTGCCCGGCGTTGCCTGGGTGTTTGTAGGTGTGTGTTTGGAAAAATAAAAAAAATGGTAGTAGGCAGGCAGGCTTGAACCCATGACGCGAAGGCGGAAAAGAAAGTGAAAGAAAACCTGAGAGTTTACCGCTGCGCCATGATGCGAAAGTGTTCAAATTTAGTGATGAAAAAGAAATGAATGAGGATCACACAGGTGCAGAAATTAAGGTTTGGCTGTAGACCAGTCAAGTGTTCCACTTTCTGCTGTTCTCCATGATGTTGGGGAAAACCACCTTCCCCGAAAAGGGGGGAGCCCTGGCAGTGTCTTAATGAATAGCAATTGTCTGATATGAAGGGTTTCCCCCACATTGATCAAAGCTAATCGCCTTTAAGGCGTGCTGGCCAGGCAGGCCAGGCGAATGGCTTTGCTTCGATCAGTTTCGCTTTATTTATATGAGAAAGACAAACACCAGGAATGAGGCAATTTTTTAAAAGTCGATCAAAATAAAGATAGAGACGATGTTTGTTTTCGAATCTGAGATATTACAATCTAGGGAGTATAAGGAAAGGTCTCCAAAATAGTAACCTTGTTGAGAAGCCCGGTGAAAAAAATCTTTCGTATACATACAGAAACATGCGCGCCCATTTTGCCTTTTATATG
This sequence comes from Euprymna scolopes, assembly GCF_053919585.1. Lineage (NCBI taxonomy): Eukaryota > Metazoa > Mollusca > Cephalopoda > Sepiida > Sepiolidae > Euprymna > Euprymna scolopes. The sequence goes on from NC_136514.1 coordinate 79,990,555, forward strand.
ATAGACTAACGGGGGTACCCAGCGTTTCCCAGGTGTTTTGAGGTATAAAAAAATGTTCTTGTAGGTAGGTAGGCACGAACCCGAAGCCTTGAGGTCAATAGCCTGATAACTTACCGCCACGCTACGTGAGCAGAGAAATGAGAATGGGTGAAATTAAACAATTAAATAGTTATGTGACAGGTGTGTTAATTTAATGAGGTCAAACATCACGCCATAGGGGAAATGAAATCTCGTATTTAACTTTTGCTGCGAGGCAGGTTGGGAGTGTCCAAATGAATAGCAATTGTCTGATATGACGGTTTTCACTGAATTGATCAAAGCTGATTTGCTTTCTGGACGTCTCCGGCGAGTAAGTCGAGGAGTTGCTTTGCTCCATCAGTTTCACTTTATTTATACTAAAAAGCCAAACAAACATGCAACACAGCGAAATAGCGCAAATTTTATAAAAGTCGATCAAAATAAATTTAGACACAACATCCCTTCGCAAATCATAGATATTATTATCTAGGGGGTATATAAATAGTTCTAAGACATAGTGATCCCACCCCCTCCAGGCTTGATAAGTGTTAACTCCTTTGTTAAAAAAAAAAAAGACATAGCTGTTCATTTCTTCATTTTTAAAAAAAATCAATTCTCATCTTTGATTCATATTAAAATTGAATCAATTGTTTATATCATATCTATTTCTATATAATTAAAAATATTTTTCTTTTCTTATATTTTTACAATATTCGGTTTGTATTACTATACACATAGATTCGAAAAAATTGTCAAAAATCAAATATATAACAAATAAATGTTATCAAAGGCAAGATAAGTTACTTTTCTACCTATCTGGATAAGTTTTTAGTGGTTTTACTCACTTTAAAACGGGTAATTGGTTAAAAAATCATACAGTGTTTATCGATATATTTTAAAAAGAAAAATGACGGCATGCTCGTTGTTGAACATGGTAAGTTTGGGAAAATGAGTTCAAACAAACAAATTATACAAAATATTGTCAAACCCACCGAATATATATCTGCTTATGTCATGGTAACATATATTGAGTAAGTTTCTAACTGTATTTTGTGTATTTTTTTGTTTAAACTCGTTTTTCCAAACTTACCGTGTTCACCAGTGAGCATGCCGCCATTTGCATTTTTCAGAGACAAACACTATGTTTTTCGAGCTGAATAAACATGTTAAATTAAATAAAAACACTAAAAATTTATCTAGTTAGGGAGAAAAGTAACTTATCTTGCCTTTGATAACATTTATTTGTTATTTGACAGCTTTTTCGATATGTGTATAGTAAAACAAACCCGCAATATTTTATGGCTGCTGTCTTCAATAAATTGAACTTCTTTTATAACCCAACAAACACCCTAACAGGTGTTCACTGGTATAAAAATTTGAATCCAGGTGTATCCAAAATTACAGAACACCCAGATTGAGTTCAACAGCTATCTGGTCACCCAAATAGCTCACGCATTAAAATAGTTGACCATGATCGATACACATGAGGACAGGGTTGGTTGGTTATTCCGGGTCCTTCACTCTCTGCATGAAGAGTCCTAAAGATGACCTCCAGACTTGATGTTGGTGGTCCTGCAATTTAAAGCACGTTAACTCCAAAAGCCACACAGAGAAAAAAAAAACTACAATCAACTCCTTGGGTCGGTTTCTATACAAGGATTATATTGTAAGAATTAGATAATTACAGAGTTTTAAAAAAATCTACAATATAGAATGCAGTTGCAACAAAAGATGCTTAGATATATCAGATGAAGAGTCCATTAGAGTATTACCTCCTTTTTCATATACCAGGAATAGAAACATGTCCATTACTTGTCCTTTATAAAAAAACAAATCTTTTGTTTTGAATATTGGAGAACAGTCTTGTTGAAAAATTATCAGCACATAATTCCCTTCTCTCCTTCTGAGATACACTTTCTTTTTTCAGAGAAGTCTGTAGTCAGCCAGGGTTACGAAGCGCAGTTTTTGGGTTAGTGAGATGGGAGTTCTTCTTGACGTGCTCCAATCAGGAGAGTTCCTATTTTTTCTAGAGCTCTACTCTCGTCTTTTCTTTCTTTCTTCTGTCTTTTTCTTACTCTGATATCCTCTCTCTCTCTCGAAATTTGCTTGTACAGGTCGTTATATAGATAGGTGTGGGGTGGGTCAGATGTTCTTGGGGCATACACTTCAGCCAATAGAATGCTGCCCCATCATGCTCAGGCTCACTCCTATTATTCAATTGCCAACCTTACGTAAGCATAGTCCCCCGTGGGTAATTTTCTGAGAGATTTTTCACGCCAATGGTTCTGCGATGTGTGACCCAGAGGTCATCATCACCTAAAGCCCTAGCCAAAATAATATTCCAATACCATTCCTCAATATATCATTGATTCGTTGGCAAAATAGTATTGTAATTGTTATTTCAACTCGCATCCGTTCAGCCATAGTTGTTTTGAGTTGCGTTATCAACTAGCAAGGGAAGCCAGCAAGGCAATAGGGAATTGCTTGGTATTCTTTTACATAAATAAAACTCAATATATAGATATATAAATATTTTTTTACTGTAATAATTAAATACCTACAGACACTAGTGTTTCATCTTTCTGGGAATCTTCAGTGCAGGGTGTCACGATTAATACGAGTCGAACGATTCGAACCTGGCAACATGAACCATCTGGTTCGATTAGCAGAGCCTGTATCCATTCGGCTATCATATATATATATATATATATATATTATATATAGCATATATATATATATATATATATATATATATATATATATATATATAAATAAGTGAACGTGTCTGTGTTTGTATATTTCCCTACGCGATTACTCTGTCAATTTTATCGAAATTTGATATACAGGGTACTGAGATTTGGGAAAATCTTTGTGATCGGTTTTCTGCCAGATATTTGGCTGTTAAGAGGTCAAAGTTCAACGATTTGACCTTTGAGAACTCTACCAAACTCCTCCGACAATTTTGGGTATGAACAATTGAAATGTTAGATATAGGTTCCTTGAAAATGGATCTAACTTAATAACTTGATTTGAGCCCAAAACAATAAATGTTAAAGGGTCATAATAGAGGTCAAAGTTAAAAAAATTGACCGCTTTTCTTTTTCTTTTTTTTTTTTGGCTCAACATACACCTTAAAACACCCAGGCAACGCCATGCTGAAATGCTAGTATATATATATATATATATATATATATATATATATATATATATATATATATATATATATGTATATATATAGAAATAAAAAGGAACAAACCGTATTATGTGTTTATCAATGTTTCGTCTTTATTTCGAGACTTACTCTGGATGAATGAGATTAAGAAACAAAAAATACCAGTACAAAATATTTGAGGATGTTTCACGTGCACAGTGTGATGCAGTTCTATTTCAGAAAAACGGAAAAAGACGTTGGAAATTCAAAAAGGAGGGGGGAGGGTTGGCGTTGTTAAAAAGAGGGAAATTTCAGTGACGTCATATAGTCGTTAATGTAACTTTAAAAATATGAACGCAGTTAATATTCTTACTTGAAAAAAAAAAGATATATCTGTTGAAATTTAAATATAGGTTTGTAACAGAAATGAAATGAGTGTTTTTTTTTATGTAATTTATTGATTGAGATTATGTGTTAATTATTACAGGGGGTGTTTGAATGGTGTGAGAAGGTTAACCTGTGTCTACAGTTAAATAATGTTCTTTTAATAGAAGTTTACTTATTAGTGGTGTAAAGTTATAGAAACCTGCACGTTGTTTAATTGTGCTTGAAATTGCGATAAGCGCAGATTCAAAAAGTCTCCGGCGCGGTTTATTTGAAATAAATTTAACTACTTTTGCCTGTTTAAAGTCAAAGGTGTGATTATGCTGCAAAGAATGAGAGAATAATGCACTTAGAGAATTGCTATTTTTTATATCTCATCATAAATACGTTGGTGAAACTCAGCGTAAATTGGAAAAAAGGCTCAGTGAACATAAGAGATATAAAAAATAGCAATTCTCTAAGTGCATTATTCTCTCATTCCCATCTCGAGGATGACCAATGGAGGTCAAACGTTCGCAATTATGGGAAATTTCTTTTTTCACTCGGAAAAAACATTCGGAAAATGGTCCGACAAAGAGAAAAGGAGGATTACAAGAAAAACAAGCAAGAGTTATCTGTGCTATTTAATGAAACGTGCATATATATATATATATATATATATATATATATATATATATATATATATATATATATATATATATATTGATTCCTCCAGCCTTGACAGACATGTTTTAAATATTCTCTCCAATGCTTTTTCTTTTAATGATTTGGAATTCATTCCATTTGCGATTTTTTTTTCCAAGGAACTCTGCCTTTTGCTTTTTGGATGATTTTGGACCATTTGGAATTTACCCATTGGATTGGAAATTTTTAATTCGACCGTTTTGGATTTTACCATTCCTGGATATTTTACCCTTCACCTGACTATCCATTCATGTGAAATCTTTTTATCATTTTTCTTTTACCTCCTATTCCCCTTACCTCACCCTTTTTTTTAACCAAGTAAGATCTGTGACTTACTTGTAGTTTCATTAAATACTTTTATATGCAAAATTCGATCCCGCATTTTGCTAATTCCTGCCCTCTGATGAGAAGGAGAGTATTTCTTCGAAACTCCGCGGATTAAGGACTATCCACTTGTGCTTCTTTTTTAAAATTAAATATGTTTTTAACTCTTTTTCAAGATGTCTTTTAACATGTTTTATTAATCATTTGTTCATATATATATATATATATATATATATATATATATATATATCTTGTTAGTTATCACTTCAAAACTAGAAGATATATTTATTTCGCACTCATAGTATTTTATTCATATGTTTATGTAAAATGTCTTGCACATGTTTCGTTGAATAGCAAGAGTTCACCAAACAACTTTTCAGAGACAGATATGTGTTCCTCGAAAAAAACAGTTAAAGGGTCTTTTTTTTTTTCTTTGTAATAAAAAAAATATGATGAAAAAAAATGTTGATAGAAAGATTTTTTTTCTTTGTAATAAAAAGAATATGGTGAAGAAAAAATGTTGATAGGAGGAAATAAAGATCTTTTAAAATTCGCAAAACTATAAGAATAAAAAAAATTCTTATTGTAGAGTATAAAGATACTCTTCTGAATAAAAACACAATTTGATTCACAGCCCATGTCTGTATGTTTGCATGTTTTAACTTTGATTTTCTTTCGTTTCAGGTGGTAAATACTCTGGTGAAATGAATGTCGATGAGTGTACTCATTTAGTTATTAATGAACCAAAAGGTAAGAAAGACCTCCCAGGCATTACCTCTTTCTTCAGAATAGAGAATGTTTGATCAAGGCTATTTTTATAAGCTTCTAGAGTGACCTCTTTAGTAAGCTGGAATTACCCTTTTGGTTGTCTTTCCGATATTATCCAAAAGGGTTGTCTGTCCTTGATTTCTTCATGGCCGCAGCGTCCATGAAGAAATCAAGGGCAGACAACCGATTTTCATTTTAAGATTTTAATTTCAAATTTTTTTGTTTTTGGATAATATCGGAAAGACAACCAAAATGCAAGATTTATTACGAAACAATAATTTATTAACACGTGTATTTTTTTATTTTTTATTTTTCCGAAAATAAAATTTTCAAATAATGAAAACAGTTTTTAGAAAGGTCATTTTATATAAATTAAAAACAAAATTTGAAAATATAAAAATGGCTTTGATCTTCACTTATCAATAAAAAACAGCAAATTTGTTTTTTTTGGGGGGGGAGGGGAAGACTACTACATCAGTTTTTGTGATTTTTGAAATATAGTATCTTCATTTTGTGACAAGTAGGTACATAATAAAAGTTTTTTTTAATTTTTATTTATTGACATCAGTGCCAATCTGAATAAGTACTAAATTTTCTTATGTGAAATAATGACCTTATTGTATAAAAAAAATGGGTGCTTGTTAATGTAAAGTCGACTGATCATTTTTTGAATATGTTGTTTTAAGCAAAAACTATATTACGTACTTAATTGTCATGCTGAAAGTAGTAATATATCCAGAAATTATGAAAAGTCATCAAATAGAAATTTATTTCTAGTTAAAAGTAATTTTTATGGAAAATTGGGTAAAATCACATAGACGTTATAAAGTAGGCAATAGGAGTCTACACACAAGGGACATAACTCTGAAAAGAATATTTTAGATTACTTGTGTCATCGCGGCAATATTTGTTGTCTATAGCGAGAGACTTTTTTTTAATAAAAATACAATAGCAGTTGTTATACTCAATGAATTTTCGTAATTTTTGGATATATTACTATTTTCGACATGACAAATAAGTATATGATATTTTTTTTTACTGAAAAGGAGATATTTAAAAAATCGATTTGTCGACTATAGCTTAACAACAACAAAAAAAAAAACTGAATGCTATCTTGTAAAGGAACCACTTTTTGATCCTCGATGGGCGACACATGGTACGATTCTATTTTTTTTTTTTCTTGTCAATCCACATGATGGCTACTACATGTGTGATAAAACCAACACCAGATAAAAATAGCCATCTTTTGTGGATAAAGGTTCGAATTCTCTATGGTTTTAATTTTTCTTGTGTTAATTTTGTATGTTCCCAATTCCATGCAGGAGGAGAATGAATTTACAATGTAATCCTCTCCACCTCCTCTGCCCGAATTGTGCAAGCATATTAGAACCAAGATAACAGCCAACAAGGAGAACTTGGTTGCGCTCTCAGGACCACCAGTGGTTAGCCTTTGCTGGTGGATTTTGGTTATCTCATACCCTTGCTCAGGTGGTTCTGATATTTAAATTTTTTCCATTAAGTTCTATTAAGGCCATGTCATTTGGAATGGTGATATCAGTAATGAACACAGTTCTTTTGAGTTTAATTATACTTACCTTGATTGGCTTGTCTTTTATGTATCTACCAGCCTGTATGTCTTTTTCATAAAACATTGTCACCTTTCTGTTTGATGCTGGAGATGAAGCTTCATGCTCCCAAATATTTGATGATCTGTCAAGCTGTATCTCTCCACAGGCCTTCCAATTAAGATATTTACTAACTTTGTTGTGGCGGACAGTGTAAAGGCCGTTTGCCAATAGGATTTAGCATTCAGACGTAATAATTATATGAAATAATGGTACTTGTACAGTTTAATCAAGACATTAAATTGTGAAAATATTGAAAAAAGGTTATATTCTATGTATCCGTTATGGAACGAAGTTCTCTGAAAAAAAATTTCACTTAATATCATCAAGTAGTTCTTTTTTTTTTTTTTTTTACAGCAAAAAAAACAATTTATTATGATACTGAGCAAAAGGTTCAATTTTTAGGAAGAAAAGCTAGTATTAAAGATGGAGAGGGAGTGTTGGTGCTTTAAATTGAGTTATCTCCCTGTAGCATGTTAAAAAAATTCCAAGATGGCTGACTTCAACACGTTCTCATAAAAACATGTTTTTCTGCTGTAAAAAAAAAAAAACTACTCAATCAAATTAAGTGAAGTATTTTTCGGAGATCTTCAGTCCAAAATGTATGCGTACAATATAACCTTTTTTCAATGTTTTCGTTTTTTAATGCTTTGATTAAACTGTACAAATACTGAAATAATTATAATAAATAACATTAATTATGATTCATTCAAAATGAATAAATGATGCTCGACAACAATATCACCTTTTTGGCTAGGAGCAAAGTGTAGTATCTGTTCTGATACTACACTCAACCTTTTCTGACCTCGATCAGTGGAGAAATTTTTCTAGATTGAGGCAATTTTTAATTTTGTTCCAATCCAGAGTGCCCCTTTTTGGGGAGTTGGATTTTCTCCACATTGGAAGTCAATCTTGCATCTAACTCTGCCCTTATGGGGAGGCAAGTAAATAGGAACAACATCATCATCATATTTGGCTTAATACTTGTTTGAATAAGATGAAGCACTTTTTTTTGTTTATCTATTTATTTACCATATCTACTAGTGATGGGATGATTCCGATACAGTTACTGATTCTGTGTATATAATTGACATAGTTTGATTTTGTTCGCTGTTTTTAGGACAGAAGTATGAGTTTGCCCGTAAGTGGAAAATTCATATCGTCAGACCGCAATGGTTGTATGATTCGATTGAAGCCAGAGCGTGTCTTGAAGAAAACAAATATGGGTTGACATCGGACATCTCCAACTTAAGCAGTGGACAACAGGTATTAACGTCAACACCAACCAAAAATACTTCCACAGGTGAGTAAAAGTCCAATATTTCTAATGTCGCTGAAACCACTGTCAATAATTTTCCCCACTCTTTATCCGTACCTAAATCAAAATGTAGATTCCATGAACAAAGCTTCTTTCTTAGAACTGCACGGCTGTGGAACTCTTGGAAAGTCCAACAAAACAAATTCCTGATGAACCGCCCCCTTAAGTAATGACACCTTATCAAATCCCCAATACTAACTATTACTACGATACTATCCCATTGATTACTGTACACACAATAACCCTTATCCCCGAGTGGCTCCTGGGCCTTGATAAGTGGTGACCCCCATGTAAAAAAAAAAAAAAAAAGTCTGTTTTTTCTTCTTTCTCCTCCCTTTTTATTATTTTTTTTTTCAAACATGTAAAGTTATCTTTGGAATTTTTTAAAGTCAGACTCAAATAGCAATTCATATGCTTTTATTTAAACAAGCTCCATTTTTCATCATACACTAGCAGGGGTACCTGGCGTTGCCCGGGTGTTTGGGGGTGTGTATGTAGGAGAGGGTGACTCTATTTTAATATTATTAAAAAAAACACGATCTTAATAAAAATTGGAAAAACCAATAGAAAGCAAAACAGCAAACAAACATAAAAATAGGAAAAAAAAAAAAGGTGTAAAAGAGGAAAAAAAGTTTAGGTAGAAAGACAGCCTCAAACCCGAAACATTGGGGCTAAGGCGGAAAAAAAATGCCCAACACGTTACCCCTACGCCAAAAAGACATACACTTAATAACGGATAAAATTAAACCTTTAAAAACACTTGCAGGTGGTTGAAACTAACGCAAACATTTTCTAGGTCAAACATGACGTCATTGTCGTAGTAACAGGAGCAGAGAAAATGAAGGAACGATTTTTTCGGCACCCCTCCCTGTACAAAACTGATGATTTTAGGGTGAAGGAATTAATGTTTTTGGCCAATTTTTCCATATTTGTCGGGCGAAGGTTGGAAATTTAAAATGATACCGATCTGGCAAAAATCCATGACCCGTGTGGAAAGTTTTTGCGAGACATACAAACACACAAACAAACATACATACAAACACACATTTTTGCTTTTATATATATAGATATACTAGCGGGGGTACCCGGCGTTGCCCGGGCTTTTAGAGGCGAGTGTGTGTGGGAGGGGGTAAAATCATTACAAAGCGAAGTAATAACCCTGTTTAAATATTAGGTATTTTTTTAGATTAGGTCCACCTCCACAATTTTCTTTTAAATGACGACTTTTATAGGTTTTCGACTATGCTGAATACGGAAATCGCATTGAAATTTCGTAGAAAGAAGTAGTTATCGAGATATAAAAAGTTGTTTTATGCATTGTATTTTTTGGCAGCCATCTTTGTTATGCGCGTAGATTTGTTTATGGCGCACGCGCGTAATACAGACGGCTGCCAAAGAATACAATACATAATACAACTTTTTATATCTCGATAACTACTTATTTCTGCAAAATTTCAATATGATTTCCGTATTCAGCATAGTCGGAAACCTGTAAGAGTCGTCATTTACAAGAAAATTGTTGAGGTGGACCTAATCTAAAAATTTACCAAATATTATAAAAACAAACTTCTTATAATAAAAAAAAAACATTAAAAAAAACGGTCCGGCGATGCCCGGGTGTTTGAAAAAACAAAAAAAGTTTGAGGGAGGGGAGATTCGAACTTGAATACTTGCGGCAAAATGGGAAAAAAAAAAAAGGTTATGAATAAACTAAAAAGTGAATTAGGTCAAATATCAATCCCGCAGTCAAGTTTGTTTTGCTTTAGTTTCCCAACATGTCAGTTCCCAACATGTCGGTCCCCATAAAAAATAGGGGTGTCCATATGAAAGCAATTGTCTGATATAAGGTTTCCACCGCATTGATCAAAAGCTGCTTTCTGGACGTTCCGGCGCAAAAGCCGAGAACACATCGTTTGAATTTAGTTTCACTTTATTCATACTAAAAAGCAGGACAAACAGGCGACACAGCGAAACAGCGTGATTTTTATAAAAGTCGATGCAAATAAATGTAGACCAGACACGTGTTCCCAAATCCTAGATATTATTATCTAGGGGGTATATAAATACTTCTAAGCGATAGTAATCCTCCCCCCTCCCCCCAAGAATCGCGGCAAAAAAAGCCTTTGTGAGACATACATAAAATGATCACACACATTTTGCCTTTTATATATATAGACTAGCGGGGGGTACCCAATGTTGCCCAGGTGTTTGGAGGTGTGTGTGTTGGGGGGGAGGTTAGATCAAAACAACCCTGTTTTAAAAAAAAGAAAAAAAAACATTGGCCGGGTGTTTGGAAATGTAAAAGAAAAAAAAAAGTTTTAGTAGAAAGGTAGGCTTGAACCCCAAACCTTTGACGTGGAGGTGGAAAGGAAATGAAAAAAAAAACCCTGCGACCTAACCATCTCGACCATGGGAATAGATGAATTGATAAGTGTTAAGTTGACGTTTATAAAGCGAAATTAACAGGTGTTAGAACGTTAAGTCGCGTGATGTTTGACCTAGTTTTGCGCTGGAAGCCAGTTTCTGCTTTCCCTGCTACGCGGCGATCAAAAAATATCTCGAAAATAGCTTGTAAAAGTCAGGTAAATTAAAGATAGCCACAACCCGAGTTCTTTAGTCATAGATATTATTATTTAGACAGCATATAAAAAGTTTAAATAAGGAGCGAGCTAACCGAGAATTACGGCCAAAAAAGCCTTTTGCAGACATACACAAAAAGCGAACACACATACATACATACACACATTTTCGCTTTTATATATATAGAAGATATATATATATATATATATATATATATATATATATATATATAAGATATATATAAGAAATTCATTTTTATACTATGAAAAGGTTAGTAATTGCAATTAAGAATAGGAAATTGGATCAAATTTTTGTAACATGTCTTCTTCCTAAGATTAAGGGTAGTGGTGTTTGATCAACACTGCTGGGGAGCCATGATGTAATATACTGTTTTGTTTTTAAATCCTCGAAACAGTGTTTCATGGTAAACAACTGATGATCCCTTGAAAAAGAAAAAAAAAAAAAAATTGGTATTATAGTAAATTCGAGAGAATTGATGCAGTGATTGCAGGTGATTAAATGACTTACTGACTAGATGGGTTTTTTTGACGAATGATAAAAAGTAATTTTGTATAGTTTCAAATGTTAAAAACTTCAAAGACTATGTATAGATGATAATGAAAGGGAGGTAAAAAAGCTTGTTGTCCCCCCCCTCTAAAGAGTAACGTCCCTTTGAAACATTTAAACTTAGAAATTCCTCATGTATTAAAGAATAAAAAGTTTTGGAAGCAAATATGTTTTATGAATAAAGATTAAAACCATGTTCATAATAAAATTAGTTTTATAACAAAATTTCGTCCAAAGAAAATAGGCTCCCTCTACTGAGCCAGAAAACTTTTCACATTTGCCAGAATCTGATCTATTTATATATCTCTATAAAAGTGAGAGTGTGTGTGAGGACACTTCTCAACCTATATACTCAACAAACTTTTGATTTACAGACTTGAAATTTGGTATATAGGGTATTCAGACATGTGGAAAACTGTTTAATTGGTTTTTATCCAGAAAAAAGGGCTGCTAAAGGGTCAGAATTGAAAAATTGGTACTTGGGAGTGAGGGGGGGGCGTCATTAGATTTTTATCTGTTTGTTGACTGTTTCATGAATGCGCGTACACAAATTGTTCACATGATAGCTTCCTTATGTTAAGAATAACTAGGTTTGAAAGCACTTTTTAAAGATTGTTGCACGCTGGCTTAATGGTTAGCGTACTTGACTCACTGTCTATAGGTTTTAGTTTCTATCTCAGCTCAAGTTTTTTTTTACTTACAAGAAATGAACTTTAGAAAAAAACAATACTCTCATGCACAGTTTCTTTTTGTTTTTGTTTTTTTTCTTTTACTTCATTTTTTATAAAAGAATTTTTGTTATGTTTAATACCAGGAAATGTCGAGTACATCTACTAGTATCTCTATAAAGCCACCATGCATCCTGGAGTATTGTTGTCATATTTTTTTTTTTTCACTGTTATTTCACTCCAAACAAGGCAGAGTGCCACTAAGTTGTAAGAGGCTACTATTTGGGACCAGATTTGCAGGAACACTATGTAGGGAGTTAGCCAGCGAGATGTCTTCATATTACACTTTTACTTCTGCATGTTAATACAGTCAGAGAGGTGGGGACTGGGGAGAAAATTTCAAAATCTAGCAGTCCTGGGGAAGAAACTATTTGAGTTAGACGACTTTTCAGCATCTACGGATCTCTATAGTGTAGCAGTGGTATTTTGCTGCTTGTCAGGTTTGTCTGGGGTATTTACGTTGAGGCGGATATTAGTGTTTTGAATTTGTCAGAGCACTTTCCATTAAAATACTTGTAAAACAGGCACAAAGATACCACATCTCGGTGATGGGACAGAGGTTGGTGTTTGGTTGATAGTGCGGGACCTATTAGGTTGGCGACTTTTTTATGAACCCTTTCTAGGAGTAAGAGACTAGTGGCAGATGCATCAGCCCAGATGTGGCCACAATACTCCATCCATGGGTGAATAGTGCCCTTGTAGAGATACAGGATACTCTCGGATATGAGTAATCTTCTAGCATGATAGAGAGAGCCCACCTTCTTCGCAACAGCCTTAGCAATTACCTCAATGTATTTGTTCCAATTCATGTTGTTTGTGAATGTTAAACCTAGGAGTTTGAGCAAAGTACTTTAAGGCACTGTATCATTAGCCGTGACAATGGTTGAAAAGGTTTCTTATAATTATTAAAAGAAAGAAGCTTAGTCTGAGCAGCATTGAATGTTATCATCCAGTTGTGGCCCCATTCCACTACAGACTGGAGGTCTTCATCTAGAGTTTTAGCCATTTCTTTAGATGTGTGTTCATTCGTTTTCCCCTCAAGTCTGTTATAGAGCATAGTGTCATTAGCTAATATACTCATCTCAGAGACAAGTACCATCTAGGTTGGAACACCAAAGTACAGAATCAGAATTTTCAACCTAAAAGGTTCCACACTTCTATCAAGCTTCAGTTTCTGTCACATCACCACAAAGTTGCATCCCTGTGCCCATTTTACAAGTACTTACACAAAATGTGTTCCGACGAAATTGCTGCATTTGTATGACCCCAACATAAATATCCCCAACCAATACAAAATCCAATGCCTTCACTGTAAAGATTCTCGGATACGAGAACATTTTTGACTGTTAGCTTTTTTTCTCGGACTACTTGTATTTGGAATAGAAACCTTCATAAACAAAAATTTAAATGTAATATTAACAAACATCTTACTAAAAAATCTGACTCATCAGTTTAGTAGCAATACATCTTGTTTGGGGTGAAGAAAAATAAAGAAAAACAATTTGTTTCAATTAATATTTTAATGATCAAAATATTAAATTTAACATTAAAACTATTTTAAAGACAAATCATTTTAAATGTTTCTTTTTACTATCATGAGCACATCATCCACATTTTAGTTGTTTATATCTCTGCGCTCTTATCCTCTCTCCTGTTTGCACAATGTTTTAGCTGATCTAACCTCCAACAGTCCTCCAGTGTATCTTGTCAAACTTTGGAATCTGCACAGAATTTCGAATGGAACCCTTTATTTAATCAACAAGGGTTGTAACACCCTTTTCTGATGAAGCTTATTTAGGACCCCTGTTTATCTGGAAATTTTGGCTCGTATCGTCTAGTCCTTCTCTGAGGGTTGTTACATTGAATCCTGTATGCTGAAAGCGAATATTGAAACTGCAGACAGGAAGAAAAACAAACTCGTGAAACTCTAGTCTACAGAATTAATTTCACAAACTTATGTACAAATATTTTTACAAATATCATTCAGTTCTTAGTACGTTTTTCAAAGTCTCAAATCTCTTCACAGACAGCATAGACCGGTGGATGAGGAGGTACAGGAGCCACGTCTCTATACGATCTGTTCTCCCCGAAATCAAAAAGCAATCTCTCTCTCTGGTTTCAAACAATATCTATTTTGACATGAAATAAAATATATATATATCTATATTCTATATTTTAAATCCTCGGCGTATCTGGCATCACCCGGGAACAATTAGCTATCTAGTATAGTTACTCGGCCCCTCCCAGGTCCCTGGGAGGGGGGGTGTTCTAAAGCTCCCCAATGAGGGATTACGTCACAGGGTAGCATGCTCTCATTCAGTCAGCCATGATTATAAGTTTTAAGTAATTTGCAATTATATTTTTAATATCATCAGCACTGAAGATTCAACCTTTGTAAGAGTTTTATTTTCCACAATGACCCATGGCGTAACGAATAAAGTGTTGGATAAAATTCGGTTCTAAGCGATTCCCGAAAACAGAAGTACAAACAATCCAAATAATACAAACTAGCAGAACCCGTGGAAATTCCACGGTAGTTGAAAATTTTTAAAACAAATTATAAATAAAATGAATAAAAATAAAACCAAACAAATAGCGACAAATTTAAAACAATTTTTTAGCAAATTCTTTTTTTACCTTGTAAAGCTAACAAAAATTGATTTAAAAGAATTTCGATTTTTTTCAATGAAAATTCAACACTGTTAAGTGTTGAGACATTATGTTGAATAAAGATGGCGGCCAAGAATCAGTGCAGTCACGATACTGAGAGTAAAGTAATTGCTAGTAACAAAGATGGCGGCAAAGAATCAAATGCTGTTCATGAACATAGCCAACGGCGAACTGATTGAATCCAAAATTCGACAATTTTTGTAGTAACTTTGGAAGATTTTCATTGGTTGATTACCACAACAACAACATTGTTTTGTTTCTTGTTTTTGTTTTTTTTTTCTGAATAATTTTTTTGTATATAAATTATAAAGGAACAGATGTCAATTCACCTGCACATTTTTTTAAATTTTAAAAAGAAACTATAAAAAAACAACTTAGTCTCCTCTCAAAATGAATTTTTTAATAATAAAAATAAAATAGCCAGTTGAATGTACTCGCAAAAAATGAACCAAAAAGACCTCAACAGATCCTATATACAGCAATTTAACAGACAAGAATGATTATATGAAAAATAGAATTAACTTTAAAAATAAAAGAATAATTAAACGGAAACACTAGGTGCTGTATTTATAATACGTGATTAAATGAAAACATGCTGCCTAAATCCATACACACACTCTCTATATATCTACCTTTCCTTCTTTCTATCTTTCTCTCTCTTTTTGAAAATATACACTTTGCAGATATTTTCTATTCTGAAACCGTAAACAGACAACCATGTTTTTTTTGTTTTTGAAAAATTTTGGAGAGGAAATGGTTTTAATGAATTTTAACTGATAAAGAGTGACTATAAAGGGAGGTAATTCATTTCTCATTAATTAATGTTTGCGATGATGGTGTTTTTTTGTTTGTTTTTTTTTTGTTTCTTAGTGACACTGGACGTACAGACAAGTAAATTAATATTTAGATTATCAACAATAGTTGTTGATTCATGAGGTGACATTGCCAAACCATACAATGTTTAAACTGATTTTTATTGTTTCAGTTGACATGAGTCTAACCAACATATCAGCCATAACACATTTGAGCGACACAGTTTGCAACTCTGTCATGTCTTCAAACCAAACGATGGCAAATTCCATTGAGAAGGACAAAAGGAGCAGTCTGGAACAGATTGATATATTAAAAATATCATCAGAACCTTTCTTAGATGGATACAAGGTAAATATTTTTCTTTTCTTTATTTTTTCATTCATTTGTTGGCAGAAATCAATTCATGTAGTGGGTAGTTAGCAATAAAAATGCTATTTCACATTTAAACATGATAGACCCCGGTAAATTCTTTTTCAATTAAACGTGACAAACCACAGAAAATTCTTTTATAATTAAACATGACAAACCACAGAAAATTTTTGTATAATTAAACATGACAAACCACAGAAAATTTTTTTATAATTAAACGTGACAGACCACGGAAAATTCTTTTATAATTAAACATGACAGACCACGGAAAATTCTTTTATGATTAAACGCGATAGACCACAGAAAATTCTTTTGAAATTAAACAGGACAGACCATGGAAAATTCTTTTATAATTAAACGTGACAGATCATGGGAAACTCTTTTATAATTAAACGTGACAGACCACAGAAAATTCTTTCACACTTAAACGTGACAGATCACAGAAAATTCTTTCACACTGCATGACAGGCCATGGAAAATTTTTTCACACTTAAGCGTGACAGACTGCGGAAAATGAGATTTCACACTTAAGCGTAATGTCATAGCACGGATGACTATATTCAAATACCGAGCCATGAATGAAATGATGTCACTCAGTAAGGAAAAAGAAGACTATAAAAAGGAGAGAGAGCATGTTCTAGAAAACAATCTCATTAGATGTGTGGATGATGTTCGAGAAGAGAATGAAGAAATAAAGGTTGTACAAAAAGAAAAAGTTCTTTTCTATTGTTTTTCTGCTTTGCGACTGAACCTACAATGTGTTGGTTCCCAGACAACATTACAGTGATAGACCATTGAAAATTCTATTTATATCGAAAAATTGGCTAAAAACATTAATTTCCTCACTCTCAACTGGCCACTTTTCTACAGGGAAGGGTCGCTTTTTTCGCTGATATTTTCGAAAGTCATTCTCTCCTTTCGAGTGTCTAGCCTTAATTTAAACCTATGTCACTTCCGGTTTGGTGGTGGTCGTCACAGCAAAAACGTCACGTTTTTTCACATTCTTTTCTTCCTTTGCGGTACGGGTTTGAGCCTGCCTTCCTACTAACACTTTTTTTTTTTTTGCTCAACATACACCTCCAAACACCCAGGCAACGCCGGACACCCATGCTAGTATATCTATAAAAGTGAATATGTCTCTGTGTGTGTACATTTCCCTACAAAATAACTTTGTCAATTTTCGGTCTAGAGATTCGAGATTTGACATAAGAAGTACTGAGATTTGGGAAAATATTTTTAATCGGTTTTCGGCCAGAAATTTGGCTGTCAAGGGGTCAAAGTTCAAGGATTTGACTTTTGAAAACTTTACCAAACTCCTCCGCCAATTTTGGGTCCAAACACTTGAAATTTTAGATATAGGTTCCTTGAACATGGATCTAACCTAATAACTTGATTTGAGCCCAAAACAAAAAATTTTAAGGGGTCATAATAGGGGTGAAAGTTAAAAAAATTTGACCTCTGCGGTCTCTACCAAATTACTCAGACAATTTCTGGTCTAAACATTTGAAATTTTACATAAAGGGTATTCAGAGATAGGGCAAGTTTTTTAATCAGTTTGGGTCGAAAATTTGAGCTGCCAAGGGATCAAAATTCAAAAGATTTGACCTTTGCGGTGTCTAGCAAACTACTCAGCCAATTTTGGGTCTAAACATTTAAAATTTATACATAATGGGTATTCAGACATGCTGCAAGCATTTTAATCAGTTTTGGGTCGAAAATTTGGTTGTCAAAAGGTCAAAGTTGAAATAGTTGACCGTTGCAGATTATACCAAATTCCACTGCCAATTGTGGGTCTAAAGACTTGAAATTTTAGATGTAGGTAACTTGGACAGGGGTAAAACTTTGTATTTTGATTGGACACTAAAATAATAAATGTTAAGGGGTCAAAATTGGGGTCAAAGTTAAAAAAAAAAAATCACCTATGTAGTCTCTACGAAATTATTCAGACAAATTTTTGTCTAAACATTTGAAATCTTACGTAAAGTGTATTCACACGGAGAGTAAGTTATGAACAGTACATAGGGCCCGAGCAAAGCCAGGCTGAACTGCTAGTATATATATATATATATATATATATATATATATATATATATATATATATATATATATAGTGCTGATTTAAAAAAAAAAAAAAAAATGATTTATGTGCCATCAGCTACAATCAAAGTATTTAATACTCAAGATGCATTCCCTACTATTTGATCTAATGAGAGAGTAAGATTTAAAATTAAACTGCTTCAAGCTATGAAAAAATTTCACATGCATAAAACTAGTAGAAATATGTTGGCAAACTAAAATGAATATTTTGAATTTCAACTTGCTGACTTCTGTACACATTATTCATCCATCCAAACAAAGATTTTACTCCTTATAAACAATCCTTGGTGTATGATTATTATTTTCTGTTAATTTCACTGTTAGGTGACCAGTAGTTTAAGAGTTATCAGTAAAATTAACACACATGATTTATGTGCCATCAGCTACAATCAAAGTAATTAGTACTCAAGATGCATACATACATACATCTACTGTTTTATTTATATAGATTATTATTTGTAGTATAATCTCTCCATGAATGCTTTATACCAAACTAGTGGGGACACCCAATGTTGCCCGGGATTGAATGATGATCCACGAATGTTTCACAATCCTATGTTTTTATTTTCATCGAAATGAGTGAAATCGACCATTTTTCAATCAGATCAATTAATTGCCTGCTCTTGTCAGGGACCCATCGCGGTGCACAGGAGGAAGTTTCACATATCTCTATGCAATAACTTAGTCCACAATTGTAATCTATATTGCACTGTAGAGAATCTACTTTTGATTTTATAAAATTATTTTTATATATAATGGCTTGAATTAAAGTTTAAAATGCAAAAGTCAAATATCATGGTTCAGTTGTGCTCTAAACAGGACCCTTCATTTCGAACACGCCCTGTCATATCAAAGAACCTACTGCTTGTGTGGTAATAAGACCTTTCTGCTTGTGTGAGAATAAAACTTCTCAAATGCACTTGTGATGTTAGGCTGTATAAGATGTTAACTTTAGTTAAAATCGAACTGTTCCTTCTTTCATCAGATTTTTTTTTTATTATTGATTATCGATACTTCTAAGAACACTGTCAGATGCATAAAGTACATCTATGTATAATTTCATAAAAATTGGCCCAGCTGTTTCAGAGTCAATAGGGAATGAACTCACAAAACACATACAGACAAAGTGGAGATAGAGATTTGATGCAGTTCTGTCAAAAGGTTTGGAACCGATACACGCATTCAAAATTTATATGATTTACTGTTTCTAAATTTCTGACATGTTGTATCTTTATTTTTTTGTTTTGTAGATTTATGTGAGTGGATTCAATGGTGCCAGTTTAGAGAAATTAAGAAAGATCATTAACATTGGAGGTGGAACAAGGTATGACCCCCCCCCCTCACACATCTTTTCTAAGTTATTATATAAACAACATTTATCTGTGTATATGCAATTGGTTGTCAAGTACTACAAAACAAGCAGCCACAAAGTTGGTATATTTTTTATCAGCATTGCCCTGGATGAATAATGTCTGAAATAAAAAAAATATATTTTTTATCTATTAAGTATAGAGGTGAATGATTTATATTGTTATTTTTGATAGAGAGGAATTGGCTTAGTGGGGGTGAAAAAGGGTGGGTGGGGAGATATGGAAAAACTAAGAGGGGGGGGAGACAGTGAAAGATAGAGAGAGAGACAGAAATAGAAGTTTTAATATAAACATGTTACACATCTTTTAACTCTTATATTTTATGATTCTCGGAAACTTTGAGTTTGCTAGTCTATTATATAAAAGGCAGTTTTTAAATTTTCTTATTTTGTTTAATCTAAGGAATGGGGCATCTGGTAGGATGTCGCATATTCCAACTGAGAGCTCTTTTTAAGATTCTAACCATCCCTTTAAGTGCAATTGTTTGAATCTCTCTTGCACTTGGTTCACCCAGTATATTTGCCAGCCACTTTTTTAAAATTCTTTGTCATAAGTCCAGTTTCTCCTATAATTACTGGAATGTAGTTATCTGTCAGTATGTCTGTCTGTATAATCAGCTACATATTAAACAAGACAAAAAACTACAAAACAAACACGCACAAAGTTGGTATTTTTTTCATTAGCTTTGTCCCAGATGAATAATATGTAAAATTAAAAAAAAAAATTCTTCTTTTGGAATTAACTAGGCCAGTTTCCTTTGGGGAGGGGGAGCAGGTCAGCCATTTTATGTATTAAAACGAAGTAATTCTGATTTTTCTTTTTTTTTATTAAGGAGTTACTTTTAAGTAATTTTTAATTATTCTCTTATGTTAATTTATTATTTACAAAAAAAGAAAAAGATTAACTTGATTGACATTGCTCTAAGGGGCGGGGGCAACTAAGCCAGGTTTTGTTCAGATGGGGCAGTTTTGGAGCCAATTTAGGTATTAGTTTGAATAGAAAGTGCTGATTCATTCTTTGAGAAATCTATATAAAGGCGTTTATTGGTGTGTATGTTGATAGAGGAATAGGCTGGGTGGAGAAGATAGGTGGTGTAGATAGAGAGGATTAAAGAAATAGAAATTTGATAGGAATATATTGTACTTCTGCTATGGGCAATGCCGGGTAGGCTTGCTAGTCTTATAATTTCTATTTGATTTTTGTTGTTTTTTTTTGTTTTTTTATATGTTTTTTCATCTGTGAGAGGCTTTATTTTGTTGTGTCCATGTTTATGTTAAAACTGTATACTGTCATTGAAGTGTTCGATCATTAGCATTGTTGATGACACCCACCGCTTGGCTTGGCTTTATGTAACCAACTGCATCCTCAACATCACTATCTTGTTGAGATGCCAGATCCACAGACTCGAGGAGACTCTGATGGTTTGACCATACTTTCATCATTCTACAACTGACCTAATTCAAAAGACAATAACATCAATGACATTACCAAGATGGTGCAAGAGGTATGGACGTCAACCGAGGAGTTGGCAAAGCTGATTTACCAGATATACTTGTGTATAAGTCGACTGTAGATTCTAGACAAGTTAAATGGTCCGTCTCATGGCTTTTTCTTGCACAGATAATTTTCTTTTTGATGCTTTTTTTTTTTTTTTTATAAGACATATTATAAATTGTTTCTTGGCATCTGCGAGCGATAATATGTGCATTTACACAGGTGTGGTCTATTCGATTTTCATTCTGATCAATAACATGCTGTAGATTCCAGGCGCAGTTACTCTTTTTAGACATAATTTATGCACGTCCCATAATAATGTGAACATATACGTTAAGTGCCATTAAATGGTTTCATTAAATAGTTGTCATTAAATTGTTAAAACTTGTTGAACTTAGGGGAGAACAACATATTGTAAACACTACATTTCCTAACCTACTAAAAAATGTTATATCATTGAATACATCATATCAAACTTAGGCCTATAGCCACGTTTAGAGAGTGAACATTACGAGAGCTATTGCAATTATTATTAAGCTTTCCATTGAAAAACTGCGCATGTGCTTACATGCTGGCAAACACACTGTAGTGGGGTTCAGAAGGAGTGCGATTAATTACTGGGATTACTGGTATATGCAGAGTGCATTAAAAAAAAAAATGGCGTTTTTTATGTTATGATAGAGTGCTGAGTCGCTCTTTAACAACATTTCCAAAAACATTACCTATATATAAGTTGACCCCAAAAAAGTTACCTTAAAATCGTCTCCCAGAAATTCGACTTATACACAAGTAAATATGGTAACAGTTGTAGCCTACTCGGCTTTGGCATTCAATGATGGAACTGTGATTGACTGCAGTATGCTAAGTAGACAACTATGGATAACTCTAAAGAGGCTGCCTTGACTTGTGATGCTGCAAATTGACTTAAAACCATCTCAACTTACCCTGAGAAAATATTGTTACAAATTCGGACCATTAGGTTTTACCTAACAGTATCAATAGTGACAAAAGCCTAACCTTAACCGTAACCTGTTTACTAGTTTGGATCAATTACATCATTTAGCTTATTTAAAGGACTATACATGTGTCGATCTATCAGACTTCATTTTAAAATGACAATATTTAGTTTGTCCATAAATGCTATAGCTTTGTTAATCAATATTATATTTAATAATAAATTTAACATATAATGAAATAACATATATTTAATATAATGACATATATTAAAAAATATATACAATACATAATGATACATATTTAGTAATATATATAACACATAATGATATATCGCTATATTAGTAAAGTAGCCGCAGGAATTCCCCTCTGGACAAAAGTATCATAGGTTTGCAACAACAGATTCCACGTACAAACTCAATACATTAGGCTAATAGCCACTATCTTATGTAGCTTTCGAACGCCATTTTAGACACATTCAGTCATGATAATAAAATACTATATTGCATCCTATGAGCAACACCATCACAATCGCCCCATCGTTAGAGGAAGGAGTCCTTATTTTTCTCTCTAAATATTTAGTCCTACCACTGTTACCATTTGTCACTGGGGCAAATTCTACACATTTCACAGATTCTGTGATTACACTAACCGTAACTGGCTCATACATAAATAGACCTTACATAATCTTTCCAATTTCCAATTCAGAAATAATTAAGGCTCCCTCACTTATCAAAGTCTGTCCATTCTGATTGGCTGAGCTCTGAAAATTCTCATATTCTGGAATCCAATTTTTTGCTTTATAAATGAACGATTACTAAAATTAAAATATGATGTCACTAAGAGACATATTATTTTGCCTGGCGTCAAGTTCATTTAATGCATAGATTATTATAGTCGTGTGTGTGCGTGCCTACAATACAAATCAGTATGATAGTGGCTTTGTAGCTGTGGGACTGCTGTTCCCTATTATTTTACGGGGTTCACATTGTGTGTAAAGGGGTTATTCTCCCCCCCCCTCTTGCACTCTCACTGCACGTATTTCCTTCTGCTAATTGTTCTTATAGTTTTTGCATGCGTGTGTTTGTGTTCGGTTGAGCATGCATCTGACAATGCAATGACATTTCTTTCTCTTTTTAACCTTCTATTTTTATTTTTTTAGTAAGTTACATCTCTTGGATGCTAGCTGTTAGTCTATTTTTAAATTATGCATAATATCCCCGACTGTAGCCTACGCCCTGCATAATCTGTAACATATGCACACAAACACGCACACACATGCAAACATATGTAGTTTTCTAACTAGTCTGTACTTTGACCTAACATTTTAATAAGTCCTGCCATAAGAACTGGATTTAATCTGAAAATCCTATCTACAAAAAAATATGGTCCGTCTTCTGCATAAGCCCCCATAACATATGTAAGTACAGAATAGTTAACAAAGCCCCTCCCTTCCTAATAATAATGCTATTATTACAGCACAATCCACATTACAGCACGGTTGGCATACAATTGAATTCGATCTTAAATCAAGCCACGGTAAAATTTCAGCAGTAAATGTTTTATATTTGTTTGAATAAAATTCACATCAAAACTAATTGACTCATCATTATCAATTTTGGAGCACAGTGACAGGATAGGAATGCTGAGTCTCTTAACTGTATTCTCAGTAATTACCGCCTTCCGTAGATGTTGTTGTTCACCAAATTTCGGCCAACTAAGCTTGTGACCTGCTTTAGGTAGGATTGAAACCGCTATCTTTAGACAGACTTAGTTGACCAAAATGTGGTGAGATGACGACAACTATGGAAGGCAGTTATTACTGAGGATACAGTTAAGAGAATCAGCATTCTTATCCTGTTGTGGTTTACCATCCAATGAAGCTAATGAAGTCCTGCATCTTATATGACCTCGAGTTAACATTGATTGTGAACTTGAAAAGTTTGTTCATCGTCAAAATTTAAACTTCGGATTTATTTTCCTAACCTTGTGTGCTCATCTCATGTTCTTATACAAAATTTCAGTCTGACCAGACAAATAGTTCATGAGTCATCGATGTTTCTATAGCATAACATTAGAAATACGTCATACAATATGAAGAAGTAAGATCGGTGTAAAACTTTGGCCCATTCTTACATTATCAGGAGTTATTCCGTCTCATGATTGACTTATACATTTTTGTTTTGCAGATTTAACATATTGAACGAAGAAGTAACTCATGTCATTATTGGAGAAATGGTAAAAGCTGACATTGAATATCTACAAAAGGCAACGCATCGGTAATTTTTTCTTTTTTATTTTAAACTAGCGTGGGCATCCAGTGTTGCTCGGGTGTGTTACGGGGGTGTAGTAAGTATGGGAATAAAAAGCAGCCCGGTGGAGGGGGCGGGGGACAACAGGGTGGAGAGAGGTGTTAAAAAAATAAAGGTAGTAGGCTGGAACCCGTAACACAAAGACAAAAAAGAAGGTGAGGTTTAAAAAAAAAAGTGGTCGTAGGCAGGCAGACTTGAACCCGTAACGCGAAGGAGGGAAAGAAGGTGAAGAAAATGTGACGCATTAGCCAATGTCGCCATCACGCAAGCAGAAGTTGCATGCATCGAATTTAAGCATAGCCAATTGAACGTGTGATGATTGAAATACTTTGCCGCTTTTTCGAACAGTTTCGCTTTATACGAGAAAGCCAAACAAACACCCGAGAAGATGCTACTGTGAGAATTTTTTTTAAGTCAATCCAAAAAAGGAAAGAAAGGATGTCCCTTCGCGTGTCTGAGATATTATGATCTGGGAAATATGTGAAAACTTCTCGCGGAATCTAACCGACGCAGGAAGTCTGTTGTAAAAAACCTTTTTTGGACATACACAAACGTTTGCACCCATTTTGCCTTTTATATATTAGATCATGCTGCAGGACTTGTATATATACTCACATATATATATTTATACATGCACACACATATGTTCAAAATATTTTCTTTACTCGTGATATTTTGCAGTTTGTTTTAAAAAATAGAATCACAAGAACCCTTGCATGGAATCAGCTGTGCCTCATTCAAACTCAAATATTATTGACTTCCTCTTAAAATACCTGAATCTAACTTTCCATTTTGTTTTCTTTTTCTTTCTATTTTTTCTTTTTTATTTAATTTATGTTTTCTTTATTTTTTAGGCCGCATATTGTCACGTCAGAATGGCTAATTAATTGTGTCAAGCAAGGCAAGAGTATCCCGGAAAGTCCTTATTATGTGCAAAATATAACATTTGAAAACTTACCTACACCGAAACCACAGAGGTAAACTGCTTTTTTTTTTTCTTTTTTTTTTGTGGTCCCTTTTTAAGTTTCCAATTTGGGAAGAGATTTTTGAGAAATATTTTTAACTAGTCTGGGTGCTCGGTGTTGCCTGGGTGTTTGGAGGTGTGTGTTGAGCAAAAAAAAAAAAAGTGGTAGTAGGCAAGCAGGCTCGAATCCGTGACACGAAGATGGAAACGAAAGTGAAAGAAAACCTGACATCTTACTGCTACTCCATGACGTGACCGGAAATTTGGAATGTTAAAATTAGGCAAAGTCAATCCGACCGATATGATGACTTGCAAAAATGGCTCGCAAAAAATCGATCCCTCCTTGTAGAAAACTGCCCAGTTGAGGATGAAGAAATTAATGTTTTTGGCCAATTTTTCGATATTTGTCATCTGAGACAATGATACCGATCTCGTGAAAATCTATTACCTCTGTTGAATTTTTAGGCAGACATACAAACATACATACATACATTTAAACAGACAGGTGAGATTTATATTATAGACTAGCGAGGGGTACCCGGCGTTGCCTGGGTGTTTGGAGGTGTGTGTGTGGGGGGGGGGTTAAAAAAAAAAAGTAAGTATAAGGATCGAACTCGAACCGTTGAGGCAAAGTTGTAAATTAAAGTGTGAAAAAAAAAAAGTGTGATGTTAACCATTGCCCCACCGCGAGATGCTAACGGAAACACATTTGAATTTATTTAATTACTTGGATTTAGCAGGTGCCCGTTTTAATGAGTTAATGAGGTCAAGTTTGACTGCGGGATAGTATTCATTTACTGCTGAACGCTTTTTTTCCCTCCCCCAAGATGGGGGGGGGGGGCACACAGAGTTTTCCCGGAAAATCTGTTCTGTTACTTTTTACTCATATCATGTTTAATGTTTGTGCAAAATTTAAAAAAATTCCAAGCGTAATTATCGAGAAAAGTGCGGACAGATGAACAGACAAGAGTTACAGGTCCACCCTTTTTTTGTTGGGGGACCAATAAAATTAATCTGAATCCTGTAACTACAAGCCAGGTACTTATACAGGTTTCGATTATAGCTGATGACACTCAAGTCATTTAATTTTTTTATAAATAATTTTACTAAGAATTCTTCATAATTTTGGTGTCAGTTTCAGTTATAGCTAATAATCTCTTTTTTTTATAAATAATTTTATCAAGAATTCTTCATAAGTTATGGTTTCGATTATAGCTGAAGAAACTAAAGTTATATATATTCATAAGTTTGGGATTCGGTTTCGATTCAAGCTGATGAACCCAAGTCACATAGATATATTTTTTATTTTTGAAATCGCAACTTTATAATATATAAAAATCTATAGAACATGAACTCTATAATAATATATACGAAATCTGCAAGAATTAAAATATCATATTTAGGCATATTTTATGATCCGGCTATGCCGGGCATCCCTGCTAGCTTGGATAAATACTTTTGCAGGTTTAACAAAATAGCTGCAATAATATCAGAGCATCTCCATTTACGCTGAATATCTACAGAATGTTAACATTAATATATTACATATGAATCAGTCCTCTGTGGAATTTCCCCAGGTCTTGCTAGTTTAGTATTGTTGATTTAAATAGAATCGTTTTTCTTCATATTTGTCTTACCATTCACAAACAATTTCACAACAACCACTGTTGTTCATATAGTTTTATGATTGCAATTGTAAAATTGATTTGAAATTAAACCCTCCTCCTCCTGATTAAAAAAAAATTTTTTTAATGTTTTATTTTTTTTGTTTTAATTTACCAGTGAAAAATCGTCATTAAAGAAAGACCGCTCATTAGCGTTAGAAAAAGACGCGTCACGTACCCTCCAGAGTGAATTTACAGACAATCTTGATGAGGAAATGGCACTGATGAGTCAGTATCTTCCAGAAGCAAACACACAAAGTAAGCAGCTTTTGAATTTTTGTTCAAGCAAGGCCATAAAGATATCCCATGGTTTGGAACTGGCTATGATACTCAGCATAGCCAGGCATTTATTGACGTCAGTGAGATTGATGGAGAACAAATCTCAGGGAGGCAACTTATATTTTTACCTTTAAGTTAAAATAATGATAATAAATGAAAACAGCTGAAATACTACGGAAAACCCTTGGAGTGTAGACACATGAGTGACAGGCTCAGACGGATTGCTACAAAGCAAAACATGAAGCGCTGCATGGAGCCAGGAACATTGAACCGCATATCTATAAGTTCTATAACCCCACCCGCTCCCTATTACCACATCACTGACCCCCCCCCCCCCCAAAAAAAAGCGTGAGATCAAACAGCCAAGTAAAGTCAAAGTAGGAAAGACTGAGGAAAGAGGACTGACCAGACCTCTGCTGCAGACTACAACGTGATCATTTTTAAATCTAATGTCAACAAATATTGTCATTAACCATCCTTACAAGTCATCAAATTTTCTTAATTCCATTCACCATTGTCAATCCTCTCATAATATTCTTCATCATTCAACTCACAATTTATCCATCCTCCCTTATTATCAAATAATGTGAAAAAAAATAAGTTAAATGGCTTACATGTCCTAAGGTTGTTGGTGATTGAAGTCTAAACAATCCTGGCTTTGTTTTTTGTTTTTTTGTTTTTTGTTTTTTTGTTATCAATTTTACCAGAAGGAAGTAATTTGCATGTGTGTCAATTACTACTTACTTAAGAATATTTCTCTCTTCTGAGAGAGTATGATTTAAAAATTCTAGCGACTGTTATGTTTTGTGAGAGTTGTTGACTGTTACGTGAGTCGTGTTGACTGTTACATTTTGTGAGAGTCGTATTGACTGTTACGTTTCATAAGTATTAAAAAAAAAATACAAAATATGACTCCAAATAAAAACCCAGGCTCCGACACATTCCATATGAGCTCTGAGTGCGTGTAATGCTATCATGAGAAACTACACTCCATGCGCTAAAGTCGACATGTATATTTATTGTCAAGGCTGTGTCTGTCAGTCAGCTGATTGATTCTACAAACATTCTTTCTTAGAACTACATGCCTGTAGTACAGTTTCGTTGGTCTGCTTCTCGGCCAGCTACAGTATAGTAGCCTTCAAGTCCAATGTAAACAATTGCTTGTTGAGCTGTCCCCTTAAATAATCAAGTTCTACCCAACTTATAATACTATTAACGATTGCTAACATGCTTACATTCATTAACTCTTATCCTCGAGTGGCCTTCAGGCATTGATAAGTGGTGAGTCCCTTGTAAAAAGAAAAAAATTGATTTCACCATCTCCTCCGAGCCACAATCTGTCTTCAACTGTGTGCAACTCTCAACTCCTAACCGTCATCAATCGGACACTGTCATCAAAAGATCTATCATAAAACCCTTTGCTAATCCTAAATATATCTCAGGTTCTTTTGTTCCCATTATCTGTCATACTTTAATTAGAACTCCACCTAAAAACCGGCCACACAACTCTAAAATATAATGACTAATTCCCTGTTCTATTCTTTGTCCTAAAATAACTGCCCCACCTTGCTTGCTATTTTAGCTGCTGTTTGTGTGCGTTGATAAACCAATTCCTATCTATTGTGTTTCCACCAACCCCACCTTCCACATCTCTGACACTCGATAAACTTATTTCATCTTTTGTTATATTTCCTTTTCTTTTCTCCTCCACTTCCCAACACCCGGGGTGAGGGCTCGATAGTATTATATGCCAACCAACATGATCCATTGGCAGGACAGTGTTGAAGCAGCTGTAGGTCAGGAAAGATAAAATGTTGACATCCTTCTATATAGAGCACCTGGTATTCCAAAACGGGCACCCATCTGGTACAGGCCAGGCTCAACATTGCTTAACTTTGGTGGTCTAATGAGAACTGATGTGTCATTGTGATTATGCTCTATAAATATAGTTCCTAATTTACATTATCACCTACCATCTCAGTGGCAGTGAGCATTGTTTGTAGTGAATAAATAAAAAAAAAAAATTAATAAGGAGGCCTAAAAATCTTTTGAATTCCAATTGTTATGAAAGTAAGAAAGCAAAACAAGATGAGTTTGAAAATGATATTTGGAAAAGGTTAAAATCGAACTCAGAAGGCAAGAGTTAAAAGATAATAGATATTTAATCCTAAAAATGGAGTCGATTATTCATTCTTTTAGAAATAACTGGATATTAAATATGTCAGTTAAAAGAATGGACAATACGAGTTTAGAAATAATGATTAACAAAACAGTTTAAAAACGATACAATTCAATTTAGGAATTTCTTGGTTTACCAGAGGCGTTTGCAAAGCGCATGTGTAATTTGAACCGTGAGGAAGTCACATTGGTTGACCACGCTTCTGATGTCATCCAGAAAGATTTCCAATATATTGAGACAGGGTTCGAAATTAGGGACAGTCACAGTCAGAACCAGAGAAAGTTGAGTTGGCCACACTGGGAGCTGACGCCCTCTTGGAGGCGAGTGTGGGGGGGGGGGAGATAGGACAATGTAATCGAAAAGGCTTAAATCCCTGACCGTCATCAATCATCCAACTGGTATGAATAACGAATCATGTAATATTTGTAAATTGTTGTTGTTGTCGTCTTTCGTCATTCCGCCAAGGAAACGGTAAATGTGTTTTGTCTATCATCTTGTAAACAAACTGTATAACTCCCCCAAAGTATTATGTGTCCCTGATATATACACTCTCTGATATGGAGCCTCCCCCTATGCAACACAATCTGATACCACATCCTTCCGACGCAATGTGTAATTGTTGTATTTTTTCAAACATTTTAGTGACGGACGATGCATTCAAAAGTATGATTCCATCCAATTTGAACTTGGAATCGTTCGAGTCAACATTGCAGCAACAGAACCAGACGACGAGTAAGTGTTTTCTTTTAAAAAAGATTTTTTTTTTTTTTCTTTATTTTACTTTCTAACGTATGGAATTTCTGATCGGCACCTTCAGAATGATATTTAAAAAAAGAAGAAAACATTGTTTTGGCTTTTGCTTTTTTTTTTTTTTTTTTTTTTTTTTTAACCGATTTATAAAACAACGTAAACATGAAAACATGCACAAGTCAACATTTTCTTTTTTAATATATATACTTGGGAGGCACCACTTATCAAGGCTCAAAAGCCACTCGAGGATAAGTGTTAATGAATGCAATTTGGTAGTGTAGTAATTGCTAATGGTGTAAATTGGTTAGAATTTGATTATTTATAGGGACGGCTCAACAAGAACTTGTTTACATTGGATTTGAAGGCTACCATGTTGTATTTAACCAGGAAGCAGGACAGCAGAACAGTGTTTCTCCAGATGGGCACTTCTGGGAAAGAAGTTTTGTTTAGATTTAGGCACAATTAGAGAGTGGGGAGGGGGATCGTTTATAGTTGTTGTGGCTAGTTGAGTGGGGTTTTTTGTGGAAGTTTGACAAGGGGAGACCATGGATTGGAGTTCAGTCGAGTACTTGCCATGAAAATAATGATAGAGCAGAGACAGGCTCACGTCTCTTTTGTGAGAAAGAGGTTGCAGAGAAGAGAAAAGGGCATCACCCATTAGATTTCGAAGTCAATTTTGAACTCTATCAAGGCTGGATAGGGTGCAGCAAGCAGCTCCTGCTCAGATTTGACAGTAGTACTCCATTTTAGGGTTATCTGGCTTTTATACAGATAGAGAATTGCATTCTTAACCACGAGGGGAGAAGAAGTGAAAGCTGTGTTAATTTATCGTTTATAAAGTGAAATTAACAGGTTCTAGAAAGTCAAGTCGCGTGATGTTTGACCTTGATGCAATTTGCGCTGCAAGCCAGTTTCTGTTTTCCCCGCCCAATCATTCGCTTTTTTATACTGAAAAGCGAAAGAAAGCCTGGCGATCGAAAAATCTGGAAAAAATAGTGCATGAAAGTCGGGCAAATTAAATACACACGCGACCCCCATCCGTAACTCGTACATATTATTATTTAGACAGCATATAAAAAGTTTTAAGAAGGAGCGAGCCAGCCAAGAAGCCTGGCGAAAAAAGCCTTTTGCGGACATACAGAAAAAGTGCAGACACATACATACATACACACATTTCTGCTTTTATATATATATATATATAGATATAGATAACAATTTCAAATACCTGTACAACAAAGTCTGGAAATTGTATAAAGGCATCTTGTAATTTAATCATATTTAATTTAATCTTTATCTGTGCCTAAATCAAAACGTGGATTCCATGAACAAAGCTTCTTTCTTAGAACTGCACGCCTGTGGAACTCTCTTCCGTCTGCCTGCTTCCCACCTGACTACAACTTGGATGTCTTCAAGTCCAACGTTAACAAATTCCTAATGAACCGCCCTCTAAAGTAAACACTTCATTAAATCTCCACACTAACGTACTGTACTTGCATTGCAATAACCCTTATCCCTGAGTGGCTTCCGGGCCTTGATAAGTGGTGACCACCGTATAAAAAAAAAAAAAATGTACATTTTCTTTTTAATTTAATTTAATTTTATTTTATTTTATCATGTGTGAAAAATTCATATTTTTTTTAACTATGTTAACATTCATTCATTTTCTTTTCTGTTTGTTTAAACATACATTCAATTGCTAGAATAACCAGAAATGAGAAATCAAGTGTTAATCTGAAAATGTACCCGAAGTAAAGATCTTAGGTTTATTTTTTAAAGGTAATGAAAATAACATAACACTATAGTATTAGGTACCTATTTACAATACCTCCCCACGGGACAGAGTTAGACACCAGGGTCGTTTTTTAACGTGGAGAAAAGGTACAAAAATAAAAAATTGTCTCAGTCGTGAAGGACTGATCCTCCACTGAAAGAGAACAAGAAATGGAAGTGCAGCATCTGAAGAACAGATGGTATTTATTTGCTCCCCCACCGAGCAAATTAGGCACAAGGCCAATTTTTAATGTGAGGAGTGAAGGGAGGGGGAAGGGAAAAAGGGGACCAGCTCCCGAGAGGTGGGAAATGGGAGCTGGTTAAAGGTCAGGCATGTGGGGTTTCCCCCACATCTGGTCTTTGCTTGCAGTATCTGCCGGAACAGATACTACACTTTGATCTTGACCAAAAGATTAGGTAATCCAAAGATCCAAATGAACTGAAAATTGTTCCAATTTTTCTCTTGTTTTTCAATACTATTATGATTAATGTGCAAACAAAAAACATCTCTGGTTTATTTTTTTTAAAGGTACTGTAGTAGTAGTAGTAGTAGTATTAGTAGTAGTAGTAGTAGTAGTAGTAGTAGTAGTTGGCAATACAAAACCCTAAATTAACCAAAACTAAATTGCTCTGGTCAAGAAAGTTCAGAAATACCCAAAAGGTTTAACGTTTTAAAACAAACTAATCCAAACAAGTGATGTTTTTTTTTTGTTTTGTTTTTACTGACAATAACAATTATTGCGTTTCTCCATTTTAGATTCCGAAAGCTCACAAATAAACGCTCTTTTTTCCAAGAAGAAATTTATTTGCTGTAATTTGGGGGAAATGAAATCAGCAGTTGAAACGGTGATTGTAGAAAATGGAGGTAAGAAAAAGTTTTTTTAAAAAAAAAAAGAAGAAATTTTTTTTAAAATTCAGTTTAATTTTTCAGATTAAATGCTACTTGGGTCCAACTTTTAAAATTCCTGTTTACAATCACTCTAGAGTTGTTTGTCTTTCATTTATTTTCTTTTGCTTTTCCACCGTCTTTCCTATTTTCCTGCCACTCTGTCAGTTTGACATCAAATGAAAATTTTATTTTTCCAGGCAAACTCCTAAAAAATTCCCGACTTATTCCGGACTTTGCTGTTGTTCCACTTGGTGGGTGTGATGTGAAATTAACAGCCCATGAAATTGTCACACATGTTTGGCTTGTAAGTATGTTTGCATGTGTATTGCATTGGTGCCAATATATATATATATATATATATATATATGTATATATATATATATATTATATACACTAGCAGGGAGATTGAGTATTAACAAATGTTTCACCTTCCCATACTTCTATTGTCATCAAAATCGGTGAAATTGCTTACTTTTTAATCAAATCAATTGATTGTTTGCTGTAGTTAGGAAAGTTGTGATGTTAGGTTGTATAAAAGTGTTAACTTTGATCAAAATCGGAGTTCCTTGTTTAATCGAATTTTTTAATTTTCAATACTTATCAGATACATTCCAATACAAGACCTGTGTTGAAACACTCCCAAACACATCGAGTACCTTCATGTGAAATTTTTTTTTAAATCGACAGAGCCATTTCAGAGTCCATAGGGGACAAATTCACACACAGACAGTTCCTTTTATATATATATATATATATATATATATATATATATATATATGAGGGATGTTCCAAAATTCAAAAATGCCTCCTATTTTTATTCTGCCTAAATGGATCAGAGAAGATTGCAAATTGTATTATTATGCTGACTGAACTTATGCATTCATGATCTGAAAGTTTCATCACTTTGTTCAGATATTGATGGTGTGAGACAATTTTTTAAAGCAATCCCTGTCATGAATATGCGTCAGAGCCAGAGGTGCATTATTGAATTCCTCCATGCAGAAAAAATTTAACCAATCAACATTCACCACTGCTTGTTTAATGTTTATGAAGCTGATACAGTTGATGTCAATACAGAAGATGGATTTGTCGATTTCAAAGTGGCAACCGAGATGTGAACAACAAAGCGTGCTTCGAACTTTTATGACCGAGGCATCAGAAGAGGCTGGCAAAAGTGCATTGAGAATGTTGGTGACTATGTAGAAAAATGAATTCTGGAGCACAAAAGGTCGCTCGTTTTAATGGTATCATTCCTGTCTTCATAGCTCTTCAACTTTTAAGTTTTTGAATTGTAAAATAGGAGGCCTTATATTTGGAACGACCTTTGTATAGATAAAGAAATAAAAGATGTCAATGCAAAGTTAAATCATCAAATCAAGAAGAAAAAAAAATCCTTAGGCCATGGTATTTCAAAGCTTAATCTTTGTCATCAGAAGACGAGAAAATAACCAGATTTATATATCTACAAAAAAAAACTTGCATAGGGACATTAGCCTAAAAATGAAATATATGGTTTTGCTATCAGGACAAAGATCACATCTTGGTTAAAACAACCTGTGGAATTAGTGATCAAATCATGTTACCTTGTGATCATTACGTGTCAGTTATTGCAGTATATGCCTCTACTTTGAATAGTAGGCAGGATATCAAAATGGTGTTTTATCAAGATCTAGGGAATTGTATCAAAGGGATACCAAAAGCAGATATGATTCTGTTATTTGGAGACTTTAATGCACGAGTCGGCAATAATCACATTCGCAACACCTGTACTGTCTTAGGAAAATATGGCCTTGGTAATGCGATTCTTCATTTGCAGTTGTGCACTGAACATAATCTTGCAATATACAACACCTTCTACCAACAAAAACTCATTCACAAGATAATTTGGGTACACGCTAGATCAAAACATAGTCATATTCTTGATTATGTCATCATGTGTAAGTGTGATCTTCAGGATATATGTACTCTAAGAGTTATATGGCATGCAGACTGTGACACTGATTACAAACTTAAGTTGTGTATAAGGAAAAAAAGTCAGCCAACGGAGTAAAAGTGCCTAAACGCATCAATGTCTCCAAATTACAAAATAAGAAAGTGTGTGAAACTCTTAGGACCTCATTTATTGATATCTCATTTATTGATATCTCATTTATTGATACCTCATTTATTGAAATCTCATTTATTGATATCTCATTTATTGATATCTCATTTATTGATACCTCATTTATTGATACCTCATTTATTGATATCTCATTTATTGATATCTCATTGATTGATATCTCATTTATTGATATCTCATTTATTGATATCTCATTTATTGATACCTCATTTATTGATACCTCATTTATTGATACCTCATTTATTGATATCTCATTGATTGATATCTCATTTATTGATATCTCATTGATTGATACCTCATTTATTGATATCTCATTTATTGATATCTCATTGAATGGAACTTGGGAATAATTCAGATCACAAATAAGGAGCTGGAATTCTTGGCTTTAAGAAATCCAAGCATAGGGATTGGTTTGATGGAAATGATTCTACAATCACCAATCTTTTGGAAGAGAAGAAAAAGGCTCACAGGATGTGTTTGTGTTCTAATGGATCAGCTGAAATAACTGCAGAAAAAGTGTATAAAGAAGCAAACTTAAAAGTACAGCGTGAGACATGTTGAATGGAGAACAAGTGGTGGGCCAAAATATTAGCAGACATCCAGACCTCAAAAATTCAAAAGATATGTATGATAAAATCAGAGAAGCTTTTAAATCACAGCCGCCAACATTGTACTTGTGAAATCCAAAGATGGTTCTTCTCTTTTTAACAATGATGGAACGATGGACAGTACATTTTCGAGATCTTTTTGATAATCCGTCTGAAGTAAATGATATATATTGATAAATGATATTGATAGTCTCCTTCAAAAGGAGGTTGTTGATGAGATGATGATTGATCCCAGCATTGATGAGACCAAAAGAACATTAACAGAGATGAATAAGGGAAAAGCTTGGAAGGATACCTGTTGAATTATTGCTATTTGAAGGTGATAGCGTTATCAATTCATTCTTGCTGTTTGGCATGGTAATGTTAGCCCTCAAGATTGGATTGATGCAATGATGATCCCAATTTATAAAAAAAAGGGGTCAAAATCTGAGTGTGGTGATTTTAGAGGCATTAATTTGCTTGAAGCAGTGGGAAAGGTTTTACCAAAGATTTTGTTAAATCGTTTGATGAAATGGATTTGTCCCTCTATCATCCCAGAGTATCAATGTGATTTTAGATCTGGCTGCCACACAATGGACATGATATTCTCTGCGTGACAGCAAATGGAAAAATATATGGAGCAGCAAGTGCCTTTGTATCAAATTTTTGTTGATATGACAACAGCTTTTGATATCGTTAATCGCAATGCACTTATTCTTAGGAAACTGTCCTACTAGTTTTGTGGAGTTGCTTCAGCAGTTACACCATAATATGAAAGCCTGGGTGAATAATGGATCTCAATTTCAATTGAAAACGGTGTGAAACAAGGTGATATCCTTGCTTCTACATTATTTTCCATATATTTTGCTGTGATTCTGGTGTGTGCTTTTAACAATTGCGATATTGGGGTGAAGTTTTGGTTTCGTACATCAGGTAAACTTTTTAACCTTAGACATTTCAACACAAAGTCAAAAACTTTTCAAAACCTTGTGCTTGAACTTTTATATGCAGATGATGCAGCTTTTGTTTCACATTCAGAAGCAGACGCACAAATGATTATGGACAAGTTATCAAAGGCTTTGTAAAGCGTTTGGACTTAAGAAAACATGTTATGTATTCCCCTCCTATAGAATACCATATGTTGAACCAAACATCTTGGTTGATGGTAAAAAGTTAAATGTCACGGACAATTTTGTATATCTTGGTAGTATGCTGTATGTTTGATGCTGAGATAAATCACAGAATAGCCAAAGCCAGTTCTGCTTTTGGCAAACTGGAGAAACGTGTGTGATCAGATCGGGGAATCACATCAAAAACAAAGCTAAGTGTTTACGAAGCAAGCGTTATCACTATACTGCTATATGGGTCAGAGACTTGGACAACATATAGAAGGCATCTCAAGTTATTGAAAAGGTTTCATCAAAGTTGTATTTGGAGAATACATATAACTGGAGGAGTCTAACGCCTGACACTGCATGTAGTTCTTGAACAATCAACTGGTACTAGTATAGAAATGAAAATCATTCAAAATCAAATGCGCTAGACTTAGTTAGGATGGAGGACAAAAGACTTCCTAAACAACTGTTTTATGGTAAGACAGAGATAACAGACCACAACATAAACCAAGAAAAAGGTTTAAGGATTCTCTGAAAAACAACTTGAAAATACTTGAGATGGATGTACATAACTGGGAAACCCAAGCGAAAGATTGATCACTGATGTGAAGAAAAACCATCAAAGAAATTGTAAGATTTCAGAGGAGCAGCATGCAGACCTTGCTGTCTTAAAATGTGTTTTAAGAAAGCAAGATGAAAATATAATGTCAGAAATTACTACAGGAACTGAAGTGCAGTGTATATAGCAGATACCTTTTGTCAAAAGTTGGTTTTGTAAATCATCTGAAATCACACAATCAAAGACAGGAACGACAGTCTTATGAAGAGGCTCTTACAGCACATCCGGCAGCGCTAAGGTGTCATATTTGGGGTCTAATGTGCAAATCTAAAAGGGGCCTGACATGACATTCAAGAATTCACAATGTTATGATGCGAACACCTTTACAAGAGGGAAAGTTTTTATGTTGCATATGTGTACTTTCATGTAGGACTAAAGCTGGATTAAACAGTCAGTTACCTGCATACAGACGCATAACACTTAGCTAAAGAGATGACAAACGTCTGTCAAGATGTAGCGATCATTATATATATTAGGTTGTTGCATAAGTTCCCGCCGTTTTTTTTTGTTTTTTTTTTTTAAGAAAAAAAATTTTAACAGCAAAAGTAAGTTCATGTGAGACACAAGCTCCAAGTTTTTGTGTGAATCCCATCGACTGAAGGTGATGTGAAATTGTCACAAAATCACACTTCATCTTTTCACCCAATTCTCTACATGTCTGCTGACCATCTTCCTTTAAAAGAATCCTGAGTTGATCATCATCTATCTTGATTGGTCTTCCGGAACGAGGAGCATCAATGAGGTTAAAATTAACCTGTTTGAATCTGGTAAACCAATCTTGAACAGTTCTCTCAGCTATAGCGTTTTCTCCATAAATATCCTTGATCACTTCGCTCTCTTTTTGACCTCAATTATAGGCGAAAAGAATGGTGTCGAAAATGTGATTTTTTATCTACTTGACAATCCATTTGATGGTTTTAAACAACAAAAATTTTATGAGCAAAAAAACAATGACCATTATATTGTAGAATAGAATATGTGCTTTCTAATGATATATAACCCTTTGCCAAATATCAAAACATGTTTTAGAATAAAATTTTTATGAACAAAAAAAATATCCAACTATTTCCCAAGGAATATATTTTTGCTTCTGAGTTGCTTAGAAGGCTTCTGTTATTCAACAAAATACTTGTAACACATACTTCATAAAAAAATATGTATAAAATATGTTGGGACAACCAATTGGGAATCGAAAAAAAATTTGAAGTGTATATTATATTGAAATCGTAAAAGTATGAGCCTAATTTCTGATTTAAAAATAAAAGAATTTTTAAATTTATTATTAATTTTTTTAAACTTCATTTTCCATTGCTAATATTAATGATAAATGCCTGTTTGCAGGAATCGTGTCTTGAACAGAATTGCTTGCTTCCGACGGACAGCAACACTTTATTTCAGCCAATTGAAATAAATTTGAGTGCAAAACCTCTGAAAAACTGTGTCATATCATTCAGGTATAAATATTATTTGTTAATTTATTTTCTTCATTTATATTTTTCTTATTTACATGCTTTTCTTACATGTTTTTCTTATGTGTTTTTTTTTTTGTTTACGTGTTTTTCTTGCTTACGTGCTTTTTTTTTTGTTTGCATAATTTTTCTTATTCATACTCAATATGAAAGTAGGTTACCATAAACAAAAATTAGATTGAAAAAAAAAGTTTTTGGATTGGTAGATGTAGAACAGTTGAGGTAGAAGGGTCATTTCTCATGGGAAAATGAAGGAAAACATGGGAGGAAATGATAATGTATTTTTGATCTGATCATGATAAAATCTAGTTATTTGATAGTTTTTAAGATTTATTGATTTTGTTTTTTTTTGTTTTTTGTTCAACAATTAAAATTAATTACAAGTGACTTTTTCTTTTGCAGTGGATTTAGTGGAGTGGAAAAGAACTGCTTAATGTATCTTGGTGACATCCTTGGAGCCACGTAATTATCTTTTTATTTTATTATGAACTAGCAGGGTTACATGGCATTATCCCTATGGAAAAGTGTAACATTTCTATTAAAACTTCTATCTCTTCTCTATCTTTTTCTTTCCCGTGCCTTAGTTTCCCTCTCCCCACCCTTCCTTTCTTCTCCGCCTAATCCATTTCTCTCTCTAGACATATGCACAGACAACTCTCCTTTATATAGATTCCTCAGAGGAATGAATTGGCATAAGGAAATTAACTCCTTCATTAAAAAAAAATCATAGTTACTTTCCTTTAATTAGTACATAATCTGGCTAGAAAACTGACCCTCTCCTAAAAACATTTACGCTAGTTTAGGATCAAATAATGAGTAATTTTTTCCTAAATTTTAGATATAATTCATCCAGGGCAACGCTGATCTAGAAATTACCAGTTTTATGGGTATTTGTTGTGTTATTTTTTAGCTTCAGTTGGGCATACAAACATATACACAGACAACTCCCGTTTATATTATAGAAGAAGAAATATAAAACAAAGAGACGAGGTAAAGTTGCATCTGCCCTTTATAGGAAATTAAGTCTTTTACTGAAATAATAAAAGAAAACCTTAACTTGACAGCATCTGTTCTATACCAATTCTTAAATAGTTATTTTATTTAATATTGTGATGTACATACTTAAATTTACTTGGGACTATTTTATTGGAAAAAATTGTGAAAACGTTTTCTTTCAGTCTTTATATCTAAATGCTTGCATATCTCAAAACAAAATCTATATATCTATAAAAGTGAAATTGTCTGTGTGTGTACACTTCCCTACCAATCTACTCTGTCAATTTTCTGCCTACAG
Organism: Euprymna scolopes; assembly: GCF_053919585.1. Lineage (NCBI taxonomy): Eukaryota > Metazoa > Mollusca > Cephalopoda > Sepiida > Sepiolidae > Euprymna > Euprymna scolopes. The sequence goes on from NC_136514.1 coordinate 80,030,479, forward strand.
ACTTGAGATTTGTCATAATGGGTATTGAGATTTGGGAAATCTTTTTAATCGGTTTTTGGACAGAAATTTGTCTGTTAAGGGATCAAAGTTCAACGATTTGACCTTTGGGAACTCTACCAAACTCATCCAACAATTTTGGGTCTAAACACTTGAAATTTTAGATATAGGTTCCTTGGATATATGGATCTAACTTAATAACTTGATTTGAGCCCAAAACAATAAATTTTAAGGGGTCATAATAGGAGTCAAAGTTAAAAAAAATTGACCGCTTTTTTTTTTTTTTTTTTCTTTTTTTTTTTTTTTTTGTTCACCATACACCTCCAAACACCCGGGCAATGCCTGGCTGAAATGCTAGTAAATATAGAAAGAGTTTTGTGTTTATAAGTTTTTTACGCAAATATTATGCAAGTATAAATCATGTAGAATATCTGCATGAATGATCATCCCATAAGAAAATCGAAAAAAACTAATAAGGAATTAATTAAAATGAATGTTTAAAAGAATATGCAAATTAGCTAGATCTTTTCCAGATGAATGTAATTTCACGACCCATATATAAGAAAGTTGTATTTTCTTTTTAAATAAATAGAAAAAAAGGGAGTTTTAATATGAATATTAATACACACACAAAAAAAAAAAATTATAGGAGTATAGATAAAAAATCTGTTTTTCTTTCTATATTTCAGTTCGCAGTTGTGTTTTGTTAGACGGGCCAGCAAAGACATGTTGGGTAATACTCATTTGGTTATCAAAGAAGCAAGCGGTTCAAAATATGAGGCGGCTTTAAAATGGAAAATCCCAACGGTCAAAACTGAGTAAGTCCCTTGTATACTACTTTTCATACTTATATTACGTTCAAAGATATGATTGCTCCACCATTTTTTTTTTTTTATCCAGAAAAAAAAATGGACTTCTGCGTTTCTTTCTTCCTTTTCTCTTTTGTACTTTTCCCACTTTTTGGTTTGAATTAGCATTTCTTTTTTTTTTTTTTTTTTTTTTTTTTTGCAATAAGAAAAAGATTTCTGCCAAATTACTAAAGTCTTATCTTTTTATTTTTTATTTTTTTGCCACTATTTGACTGTATAGTTTTTATTTCTTTTTCTTTTCCCGTATGTTTCTCTCTTCGTCTTCTACCTTTCCCATATTTTGGTTTAAATTAGCATTTTTTTTTGTTTTTTTTAAATAAGCAAAAAGATTTCTGCCAAATCACTGTAGCCTTACTTTATTATTATTTTTTCCCGTTATTTAGCTGTATGTTTTTTTTATTTCTCTTCATCTCCTTTTTCTTTCTTTTTCCATATGTTTCTCTCTTCCTCTTCTCTTTCATACTTTTCTCACTTTTTGGTTTAAATTAACGTTTTTTTTTTAATAAGAAAAAGATTTCTGCCAAATCACTAGAGCCTTACCTCCTTATTTTTTTGTCATTATTTGGCTGTATGTTTTTTATATTTCTCTTTCTCTCCTCTTTCTTTACTTTCTCTATACAAAGTTTTCATGTTTCTACTTACTTTCATGTTGCTGGCCCATCTCAGATGTAATCTCCAATTACATCTAAGATGAGAAATACTACTTCAGTATATATTAAAAAGTTCAAAATGACCCCAATAAGTCAGCCTATTAAAAAAAACATTCACATTGCAATACACCCATTTTTTATACCGTTTCTGAATTTTTGAGATGAGGATTGATAAGTTGTATTATTTGGATTATTCAGATTACTGTTCTCATCTTGAGTGTTATTTTTACAACGTTTTGATCCATGTAACCTCTGACCATCTTCAGGTGTACCTGGTTGAACTTGGCAATCTTTCTGTTAATGCATGGAATTTCAAATAGAATCTGTTATTTAATCGACTGGGGTAGCATAGTTTCATTCTATCATCTATGACCGGGTAGAAGCCCTAAATAATGTGAAATTATATTTTGAGTATCGCCTGCACTGAGGATTGAAAGTTTAACTTCCAACTGAATTTTACCCAATTCTTTTTATTGCAGACAATTCTAGTATGAATTTTTTGAGCCTTAAATCTATTTTGGATTTTAGATGTACAATTTTACTATTTATCACTAGAGATCACTATTTATTACTAAAGATCACTATTTATTACTAGAGATCACTATTTATTACTAGAGATCACTATTTATTACTAGAGATCACTATTTATCACTAGAGATCACTATTTATTACTAGAGATCACTATTTATTACTAGAGATCACTATTTATCACTAGAGATCACTATTTATTACTAGAGATCACTATTTATCACTAGAGATCACTATTTATTACTAAAGATCACTATTTATTACTAGAGATCACTATTTATTACTAGAGATCACTATTTATCACTAGAGATCACTATTTATTACTAAAGATCACTATTTATTACTAGAGATCACTATTTATTACTAAAGATCACTATTTATTACTAGAGATCACTATTTATTACTAGAGATCACTATTTATTACTAAAGATCACTATTTATTACTAGAGATCACTATTTATCACTAGAGATCACTATTTATTACTAAAGATCACTATTTATTACTAGAGATCACTATTTATTACTAGAGATCACTATTTATTACTAGAGATCACTATTTATCACTAGAGATCACTATTTATTACTAAAGATCACTATTTATTACTAGAGATCACTATTTATTACTAGAGATCACTATTTATTACTAAAGATCACTATTTATTACTAAAGATCACTATTTATCACTAGAGATCACTATTTATTACTAGAGATCACTATTTATCACTAGAGATCACTATTTATTACTAGAGATCACTATTTATTACTAAAGATCACTATTTATTACTAAAGATCACTATTTATCACTAGAGATCACTATTTATTACTAGAGATCACTATTTATTACTAGAGATCACTATTTATTACTAGAGATCACTATTTATTACTAGAGATCACTATTTATTACTAAAGATCACTATTTATTACTAAAGATCACTATTTATCACTAGAGATCACTATTTATTACTAAAGATCACTATTTATTACTAAAGATCACTATTTATTACTAGAGATCACTATTTATTACTAAAGATCACTATTTATTACTAAAGATCACTATTTATTACTAGAGATCACTATTTATTACTAAAGATCACTATTTATTACTAAAGATCACTATTTATTACTAAAGATCACTATTTATTACTAAAGATCACTATTTATTACTAGAGATCACTATTTATCACTAAAGATCACTATTTATTACTAAAGATCACTATTTATTACTAAAGATCACTATTTATTACTAAAGATCACTATTTATTACTAAAGATCACTATTTATTACTAAAGATCACTATTTATTACTAAAGATCACTATTTATTACTAGAGATCACTATTTATTACTAAAGATCACTATTTATCACTAGAGATCACTATTTATTACTAGAGATCACTATTTATTACTAGAGATCACTATTTATTACTAGAGATCACTATTTATTACTAGAGATCACTATTTATCACTAGAGATCACTATTTATTACTAAAGATCACTATTTATTACTAGAGATCACTATTTATTACTAGAGATCACTATTTATTACTAAAGATCACTATTTATTACTAAAGATCACTATTTATCACTAGAGATCACTATTTATTACTAGAGATCACTATTTATTTTGAGCCTTAAATCTATTTTGGATTTTAGATGTACAATTTTACTATTTATTACTAGAGATCACTATTTATTACTAAAGATCACTATTTATTACTAGAGATCACTATTTATCACTAGAGATCACTATTTATTACTAGAGATCACTATTTATTACTAAAGATCACTATTTATTACTAGAGATCACTATTTATCACTAGAGATCACTATTTATTACTAAAGATCACTATTTATTACTAGAGATCACTATTTATTACTAGAGATCACTATTTATTACTAGAGATCACTATTTATCACTAGAGATCACTATTTATTACTAGAGATCACTATTTATTACTAGAGATCACTATTTATTACTAGAGATCACTATTTATTACTAAAGATCACTATTTATTACTAAAGATCACTATTTATCACTAGAGATCACTATTTATTACTAGAGATCACTATTTATTACTAGAGATCACTATTTATCACTAGAGATCACTATTTATTACTAGAGATCACTATTTATTACTAAAGATCACTATTTATTACTAAAGATCACTATTTATCACTAGAGATCACTATTTATTACTAGAGATCACTATTTATTACTAGAGATCACTATTTATTACTAGAGATCACTATTTATTACTAGAGATCACTATTTATTACTAAAGATCACTATTTATTACTAAAGATCACTATTTATCACTAGAGATCACTATTTATTACTAAAGATCACTATTTATTACTAAAGATCACTATTTATTACTAGAGATCACTATTTATTACTAAAGATCACTATTTATTACTAAAGATCACTATTTATTACTAGAGATCACTATTTATTACTAAAGATCACTATTTATTACTAAAGATCACTATTTATTACTAAAGATCACTATTTATTACTAGAGATCACTATTTATCACTAAAGATCACTATTTATTACTAAAGATCACTATTTATTACTAAAGATCACTATTTATTACTAAAGATCACTATTTATTACTAAAGATCACTATTTATTACTAAAGATCACTATTTATTACTAGAGATCACTATTTATTACTAAAGATCACTATTTATCACTAGAGATCACTATTTATTACTAGAGATCACTATTTATTACTAGAGATCACTATTTATTACTAGAGATCACTATTTATTACTAGAGATCACTATTTATCACTAAAGATCACTATTTATCACTAGAGATCACTATTTATTACTAAAGATCACTATTTATTACTAAAGATCACTATTTATTACTAGAGATCACTATTTATTACTAGAGATCACTATTTATTACTAGAGATCACTATTTATTACTAAAGATCACTATTTATTACTAAAGATCACTATTTATCACTAGAGATCACTATTTATTACTAAAGATCACTGTATCAACTATACAACCTCTAGTGATATGCATTAAAGAAGGTATCTCCCAAATAAATATTGGCCCTGTCGGTGGGGCATTAGAATACACCGACTGTCCCCCGGCAGAGGGTAAAAGTCCCTTAATGGGGGTCCTGGATATGACCTTAAACTATATCCAGTGGTGAGGCCCCAGCTTGTGGGCTTTGAGGAGTGTGGAGTCACCCTTTAATTGCCATTGCTCCCAGGTCCACTCTGACCCGGAGTTAGGGTTTCAACTATGGGTTAAATAGAAACTGACTTGAAAACAACAAATATATTCTATTAAAAAAATTTTCTTCAAAATCTTTGGATTTGGCATTAAATAACCTGAAAAGGGTTGATATGCCGTAAAACAAAAACAACCAACCAACCCAAATAAATAATAACATTGCAGTGGACATGCTCAAATATACCATCATGGATGTTAACCAAAGCCAAAAATAGATCTCACACTGATGCAGGAAAGCAAAAAAGTCAAACTCCTGAAAGCGAATACCAATAAAAAAAAAAATTTGGAGAACTAACATAGATGATACGAGATGCCTTCAACAAGTTTCCAGACTTTTTCCGTATGGATTCTTTTATTGATAGTATATACATGGAAACGCTAGTTCCCTTTGAAGTAATCTCCTCCTGCTGCAATACACTTGTATCGTTCCAACAACTTCTGGAAGACTGCATGAAAGTCCTCTTCTGTGAGCATGCCAATGACCCTCGTAACAGCCTCTTTCATCTCCTCAGTTGTCTCATAACAACAGCCTCTAATGTTTTCCTTGAGCTTTTGGAATAACCAAAAGTCACTGGGAGCAAGGTCTGGAATATAGGGAGGGTGAGAAACTATCTTGATGCCCATCTTGGTCAAATAGTCTGTGACAAGGATGGAGTTGTGAATTGGTTGTGAACTGAGATTCATGCAAATCTTTCACATCTTCTGTTCCCCATGAATAATTATATGTACAGTTCCCCACATTGACATAAAACTGTGCACTTATTGTCTTCATAGACACACGACGGTCCTTATTCATGAAATTCTTTATTTGGCTTATTAACTGGCGTTCTGACTTCCTTACTCTTCCCACACCCTTTCATCATCCCTCACAGACTCCTTGCCTTCCTTGACTTTCTTATGCTACTCCAAAACTGATGCTCGATTCATGCAAGATGATCCAAAAGCAGTCTGATGCATTCCATACGTTTCTGTGGCATTTTTTCCAAGTTTAAAACAGAATTTTATTGCATATTATTCTCCTAAAGTGTCCTTACGTCCAGATTGCATTTTTTTAATTCACCAGGTGTGACAATCAAGCTTTAGTAGGGCATATTACAATTCCTGCTGTAGCTGTTGATTTGAGCTTGAAATCATAAAAATTGGTCAGTCATTTCATAAGATGTATAGCAATAACATACTGAATTTTCAAAAGTCTACAATTTTAAATGCCTGTGCAAGAAGACACTTCGTATATAGATATTGTGCAATCTCCAACAACACTTTTTTTGAGTCAGCACTGTTTTGATTCCAATTGCAAGTATATAAGTTCAGCATGACTGGAAACAATGCTGAGATAAGCGGAGAACACATACAACGCCTAGTATTCTCAAATGATAACCCATCTGGTACTATTGGCCAGGCTCATCATTGCTCAACTTTGTTGATCTGTCAAGAAACCAGTAAATCAACATGATTATGCAATATATAATTCACAGACAGATTGTTTATCTAATATATGAAAGGCAAACTGTGTGTGTGTGTGTTTGTATGTCTTGTAAAAACTTCCAACAGACGTGTCAGAACGTGACAAAATCGGTATCGTTTTAAAGCTCAAATATCGAAAAATTGGCCAGTAACATTAATTTCTTCACCCTCAACTGGGCAGTTTTCTACAAGGAGGGGGCGTTTTTTTCGTCAACATTTTCACAAGTCATCATCTCCATTGGATTGACTACCCTTAATTCAAATGCTCGCTACTTCCGGTTTTGCGATGGACGCATCAGCTAAGATGTTAGGTTTTTTTGTTTTTCACCTTCTTTTCCTCCTTCGCGTTATGGGTTCGAGCCTGCCTGCTTACCACTACTTTTTTTTTAACACCTCTCTCCACCCAGGCTGCCTACTGTTGTTTTGATCCTCCCCCCTTCCCCCCACCTCTACACTCCTAATACTACCACTTTTTTTTTTTTTAACACGTCTCTCCACCCTTGGGGGTCCTTACTACACCACTTCTCCACACTTGAGTAACGCCAGGTACCCTCGCTAGTCTAATATATAAAAGGCAAAATGTGTTTGTTGTGTGTGTTTGTATGTCTCGCAAAAACTTTTGACAAGGGCAGCGGATGTTCACAAGATCGGTATTGTTTTAAAGCTCGACGACAAATATCGAAAAATTGGCCAAAAACATTAATTCCTTCACCCTCAACTGGGCAGTTTTCTACAAGGAGGGGGTTAGTTTTTTTTTTTTTTACCCCCATTTTTGCAAGTCATCATATTGGTTGAATTGACTTTGCTTAATTTCAATGTGCCGAACTTCCGGTCGGACGATAGAAACATCAGCAAAGATGTCATTTTTTTTTCTCCTCCTTTGCGTTATAGGTTCGAGCCTGCCTACCACTTTTTTTTCTCTCTCCACCCAAACTGCTTACTGTTTTTTTTAATCCCCCCCCCCCCGCTACTACCACTTTTTTTTTTCACACAAAGAATATAAAAAAAAAAATTTCTTTTCTAATTCCATGGAGTTACAAAAATTAGGCTTTTCTCTTTGATCAAATATCTAACAAAATAAAAATAAAGAATTATATAATTAAGAATTACAAATTGTATAAATTTGAAAACTTTGAAAATAATTTCTACTAGATTTTTCAAGAATGTTTCAAAGTTTGATAGAAAAGCAATGGTCAAAGAAGTGATTTGGAAATAGCAGAGGGAAGTTTAGCAATGGAAATCCATGATTCCAAATAGTCATATCATAAAATCTGTGAGCAATTAATTCTTTTGTATTAAATAAATCACAACTCAGAAATCTGTCAATAGTGACGTAAATAATTTCACTTTGGATTTGTGCTGGATATTGAATGTCAACACCAAAAGATATGCTGGTCGACAATTATTATGATTATTCAAGCCATAAAGTTTGATCAGCTAAAATGTGTTTTAGAATAGTAAAAATATTTAGAATAAATATTTATTTACATTAATTTAGGAATGTTAACTTAAAAATGTCATCATAACAATTTAATTGACAACTTAGAAATAATGACATGTAAAAACATCAGGTGATTATCTTAATGATGTCATTTAGTGAGGGGGAGGGTTTTTCGAAATGCGTGGAAATTAATTGTTTAGAACTTGAAGGACAAACAGTAGAGTTAGAGTTGAGGAGTCAACCGGTCGTAATGGCTCAAAGCACCTGGGGGAGTGAGAGGTCCAATGCCGATCAAATTTAAAGAAATGATGGACCAGTATTGTTGCTTTCCAAGGAAGAAAACATCTGGAATAAAGTTGCCAAAAATAAAACCTGAGGCCCTGTCATTCTTGGGGAGAATTTTCATTACAGTTTTCTGACAAGACTAGACCCAAGATGGACCAGATGTTTTTTCTAATTGGTCAGATGATGTTGAAACCCCAAATAAATGTTATTCATCCTTTGTGTTGTAAAGGTATTTATACATAAGCACACAACGAACTTCAAATAGACGATCATCCATATACACAGGTACACAATCTCACTACTAGACGATAAAAGAAACTCATAAATATATACAACCCCACTGCATTATATTCGGATTTTAATAGAATTATATAAGCTTTTATTTTTTTTTCAGCTGGTTAATGGAATTATTCAAGTCTTTTTAATGGTCCTGGATATGACCTTAAACTATATCCAGTGGTGAGGCCCCAGCTTGTGGGCTTTAGGGAGTATGGAGCCACCCTTTAATTGCCATTGCTTCCAGGTCCACTCTGACCCGGAGTGGTAGTACCTGTTAGGGTCCCAACTATGGGTTAAATAGAAACCGACTTGAAAACAACAAATATATTCTACTAAAAAAATTTTTCTTCAAAAAATAACCTGAAAAGGGTTGATATGCCGTAAAACAAAAACAACCAACCAATCAAGTTTTTTAATTATGGATTTTATTTTTATTTCAGTTGGTTGCTTGCCTGTGCCAAAAGCGGTAAATTGGAACCTGAGTCGAAATTCATCCTCACTTCGGCCAAATCTCCATCGAACACTTTTGTAAATGATACAACAGTAACTAACGAAGGAACTGACCCCACTGCCAAAGCAAATTCTGTGTTTGTGACACCGTTGCAGCTACCAGCTGATACATCCAGAGTGACAACTTCAAAAACAAAGCCAGTAGAAACGCCGACTGATCTTGACACGTCACACAACACAAGTGGACGGTCAGATGATACAATCCCGGTTACAAATGCTACCTCAGATAATCATGACATGGCAATAGCATCTAAATTGTCTGGCAGTCAGAAAGAAAACATTAATGCAGCTGCAATGACGACAGCAGCAGTAGATCAAGAACAAATTGGAATGGTGCCATTACAACATTCTAGGGTTAAGGTAAGTATTATGATAAACTTCCTGGATTATCTCCCTTTAATGCAACTTTCATAACTCATCCCTGACATGCTACAATAGTAAGAATAATAATTCTAAATAGACTGTTTCGCCAGTAAAAACAAGCAAAAGTTATAGCCCATTGACTTAGAAGAGTTACATACAGGTGTATATTTGTTGATACACCACTGTTTTTCCTTTTTCAATTGTATTCTTAATAATGTAATATTGTTATCTATATAATTTCTGATTCGCACTTTTACAAAATGTGTGGCATATTATATACACTCTGATACCGGTGGCTTTTGTAATCAAACAACAATTTGATAAATCAACAAAGTTTTATTTACATTACATGATGGTATGACAAGCGAAAGAGTTCGGATCAGTAGGGGGTGGTGTGTGGTTGTTGCGGCTACGGCAGAAGTATGCCGGCTCTTATCTCTCTTCTATTGACTGTCTTTGTTTTGACTAATATTTACATCATCTCACATTCCTTGATCGGAATCTAATTATTCACTTATTTGGACCTTTGATTTGAAATTTCAAATGTTTATTGTCTTGTCTTTTAGGCATTCCAATCCAGTTAAAATATTATCACACATTATTTCATGATCTTGATTCTTTGATCGGAATGTAAAGTGACATCATTACCAGCAATTCGATTTACATCTGGTTTTGCCCGGCTCTGATATTTTCCAGCGTTGTATGCCACCTATGCAACAATAACACCAAATTGCGTCCAATGTATTGCTGTGTTTATCAAATAAATGACAAATTTTATTTGATAACAGGGCATATGACATGAAATGGAGGGAGATAGAGGCAGTGGTAGCTAGAATGCGGTTGATCAACTACTCTTGTGTTGTCTCTTCTCTTGTTTGTTCAACTCGATTTATATTTACCTGCAGTTTTCATAATTCTGTTTTCCATTGTTTATTTGTTTTGTCTAGCATTTACATCTGCTTCTGCATCAGTGGTTAAAAAATGGGCCGTTTTTACGTCAGAGGTCAATAATTAGGTTGCTTTTTTGTTAATTCACTCACTCTCTCAGTAGTCTAGCAATGCACGGAAGTTTTGTTACTTGAGTTTTCATTTTTACTTATTCCGATGTTGCCCATCATCATTATTCAACATAAGTGCTTTGCAAATTGATGGTTGCATATGGTTAAATTTGTGCTCATTTTTGCATAAAATACTTAGTTCGCTGCACCTTATTTCCATACAAAATTTCAACCAGATTGGGCCCAGTAGTTTCTGAGAAAAAGTTGCACTTAAATACTAATCCCTATTAATCTCTAACTTTGCATTGAATGTATACCATAATACTTACTTCACTGCACCTTAAAGCCGATTTTTAGACTTTCAACTATGTATGTCTTTTTCAAAGAAACCTTTTCTTTCTTTTTCTCTCTTCATTTTGGAAATGTTATTTCATGAAATTATTTAGAGAATCAGAACCCCAAATAATATAGACTTTTTGCATTAAATAAATAAAATCATTTTTGTTCCCCCAACAAAAGGAGGGTGGACCTGTGAATTCACCCTTGTCCGTTGGTCCGTCCACATTTTTCTCAATAACTATGCATTGCAAGTTTTTGAGATTTTGCATAAAAATTAAACATGATATGAGTAAAAAAGTAACAGAACGAATTTTCCTAGAAAACTCCAGTTGCCTGCCCTAGGGGTGCCTTTTGGGTTAAAATGGTTAAAATTGACACTTTTGTGCTTATTAAAAAAAATTGATGCCTTTGATTTTTATAAAACTTTCTGAAAAGTTGTAACAAACTGATTTCTATATAATTTTGTTTGTCTATACTTCGCGATAACTCTTGGGTGTGCCCCAGGGTCTCTTTTAGGGCTCATAAAAATACTCCATTTTTGGGACTATTTTACCATATTTGTCCAAAATTTTCTGTGTATGTCTGTTTAGCAGTTTTGCATGGTGCTGAACTCAAATTTAATTATGTTAAGTCCCTTGGGGACTTTTGGGGCTAAATGAGGGGAGGGGAGCAAATGATGGACTTAATCATTTCTTTTTTTGCATGGTGCAGAACTCAAATTTACATATGTTAAGGCCTAAAACTGCACCGTTCGTTCATTTTCACCAAGAATGGATGTCCCCTGGGGAATTTTGGGGCTAAATGGAGGGGGGGGGGATGCTAAACTTAGTCATTTTTTATGCCTTGTTCACTGTGCACTCACGGGGGACTGTGCATGCTTCGCTTATTATGTATTTATTTTTGTTTGAGATTTTCAACAACCTATATCTATCAAGGAAGACTTCTTTTTGATTTTGCCGGTATCAACCATAGCAAAATATATGTCCAATCTTACAATTCTGAATTTTTGAGATAAGGGCTGATTGTTTATATTACTTGTTTCGATTGGACTATTGTTCTCATCTTGAGTTTTATTTGTGCAACGTTTTGGTTGGTGTAGCTTCCAACCTTCATCAGACATGTTGGTTGCCATCTTGGAAAAGAAAGGATAAAAGTTACTAGCTCCAAAGATGATTTCATAATCTTGGAATTGTTTTTGTTTTTTCACCATGGTTTTGTATGCATGGAAAAAAAAACAGCTCCAAGATAAGAACAATAGTCGAATCAAAACAAGTAATATATGAATGTCAAAACAAGTAATATATGAATGTCAAAACAAGTAATATATGAATGTCAAAACAAGTAATATATGAATGTCAAAACAAGTAATATTTAAATGTCAAAACAAGTAATATATAAATGTCAAAACAAGTAATATATGAACGTCAAAACAAGTAATATATAAATGTCAAAACAAGTAATATTTAAATGTCAAAACAAGTAATATATGAATGTCAAATCTTGTTGACAAACATTCAATAAAGTCTGAGTCTGATGAGTTTTGCATAGTTGACGTTCTTTTCAAAATTAAGTGATTTGTCACATTATGATAAACATTTATAAATTTATTTCAAGAATTTATTCTGTTTCATTTTTGTTTGTTGTTATTTTCTTAATTGGTTTTATTCAAGAAATTTGTTTTCATTTCCAGGAATTGCAGAGAGAGAAAAGTACAAAACTATCACCAAGACAGAGCAACATTCAGCCAATTGTTGATAATGAGACCCCTAGCAAATTTTTAGGGTCAGGTAAAGAATATAGGCCTGCATTTGAACTTGATGTAAGTATTTGTATGTTTAAGTGGATGGGGAGGAACGGGTTGAGAAATAGAGATGGAGAAGAAAAAATACAGTTTGGTTTATATACTTAATAGCATCATAATTTTATACCTATTACCATGGATCAATCGGTGAGCTTGCCATACTTAAAGACAAAGTTTATAAGTCCAAACTTCATTCGGATCATAAATAAGTAAACTATGATTTTATTGTAATTTTTTTTTAAATTTTAGATATTACTTATCTAAGGTACCGCTTATCAAGAATATATATACATTTATACATACACAATGCATAACACACATACATATACATACACACATGCATACACATACACAAACATACACATATGCACATATATATACATACACTTACCTACATATGCATACACATACATATATATGCATTCATACACATATGTGCATGTGTATGCATACATACACATATACATGCATACACACATCCATATATACATATACACAAACATATGCATATATACACGTACATACATACACATATATACGTATATACATACACGCAAACATATATACATACACGCAAACATATATACATACATATACACATAGATATACATACACATGATACATATAATGATGGCAGATCAATTATTACATGCTTTCAGTATTTCAGGCCTACATGCGTCACAACTTTTTCATCGCCACAGGACCTTTTTTTATAGACAAATGCCTTAGGGAGTATCCATACAAAAATGATGTTACAGAGTTTTAGCTTTGTACGACAGCTAAATCTCTCTCTTGGTTCAAAATGTTAACATCCAGCAACAAGCAAGAGCAAGATAGGCAGCAACAAGTCAAACTGCAGACCAGCTTAATGCAGGTACTGGTCTCTCGCTTTATGGTTTTTTAAATCAGAGATTTGCTTCTCCTAGAGGGGTTGCCTTCACCACGGCTTACAGGAGCCCTCTCCACCCCACATACACATGGAAATAAACACATGCATGCATACATACAGATGTACGCCAACATACATAAGCATGTGCACACACATGCAAACATAAACACGTAGAGGCACACATATACGCATATACATACGTACACACACATATACATGTAAAATACACATGAAGGAACATTTCAAAAGTCATAAATACTCAATCATCAGGACGACGATGATGGTGTTGGTACAATTAAATGTGTTTGACATTAAAAAAAAAAATACAAACAATTTGTAGAAGAGACAGTCACTCGTTGAAGTGCTTGTGCACTTTACAAATGAATAGATGTCGCAATTGGACGAAAATAAAATCCAAACGATCAGCGATTAAAGCGGCTGGACTGTTTTTGTTCCTTTTCCTCCTGATCTTTTTCTTCTTTTGTTTTTAAAATAAAAAACAGTTTGCTTGAGACTCACACTTCGGCAGTAGACGAGACAACAATGATGATGATGTTGACAAATTCACACATAATTTTCCAAATAAATCGATGTACGAATGGAACAAGAAAAACAATTCAACGGATATGAATTAAAGATGCTTGGACTTAATTCATATGCATACATCGTACAGACAACTACCCTTTATATATGTAGCAATACGCATAAAAAATTGAACTTGCTTAAAATATCCCAATAATTGGATATATAGAAAGAGCTTGATGAAGTAAAGAATTATACCAACTTTGTAGTGTTTTACTTTTAACTGGGGATAGATGCACAGATAATTGCCCTTTATGTAATAGATTATGATATTTATGGTAATTGGAAAGCCATGTTTTAAAATTTCTGAATTATTTCATCATTTGAAGGAATTAAAATTTCTTCAAAATTATTTTGAGACATTTTGTTTTGCAATTCAGCAGAATGTGTATGGACACTTCTCAACCTATATTACTCAACGAATTTTTAATCTACAGACATGACATTTTGTATATAGAGTATTCAAACATGTGAAAAACCTTTAAATCCATTTCCATCTGGAAGAAAGGTCTGCTAAGGGATCAAAATTGATATGTGGGGATAATCAGATTTTTATCTGTTTGTTACCTGCTTTACGAATGCGCATGCATGGTCGTGAAATATGACAGCTTCCTTACGTTAAGTATTAGTTGGTTTGAAAACACTATTTTAAGTCGTGTCAAGCTGGTGTAATGGTTATCGTACTTGATTCACTGTCTTTAGATTTGGATTTTGAGCTCAGCTTGAGTATTTTTTTTTTTACTTACAAAAAGTGAACTGTTTAGAAAAAATAACATAATACTCACATGCATATGTCTCAGTTTCTTTCTATTTTTTTATTTACTTCATTTTTTTAAAGGAATTTAACGTTACATTTAATACCGGGCAATGTCAGATACATCTTCTAGTATTATATGGTAATAAGAAAAGAAAGTAAAACTTTAGAAGACGCAATACGTATCTAAAATCTCCACTTTTGTGCAAATCAAAAACAACCTTGCTCTTTGAAATCAAAATTTTCTTTTTAAACAAAGTCTGATTTTTTGCCAAATTGCTATATTTGACTCGTTTTATTTCTCTTCCTGTTTCTTTCTCTCTCTTGCTTTAACTTGTTCTTTTTGTAATGTGGTCATTAATCGTCTTCAACAGTGTCATTAGATTTTAACACTCGAATCCAACACGTATTCTATTATTACCTTGAAAAATCCTTGAAAGTATGGAAAATGTCTTGAAAATTGTATTCTTTAGTCCAGTAACAAGCAAGGAGGAGTAGTGGGAGCCACCATAAATAAAATCTCCCCTTAAAAATACTTCCCTTGCACAGACGGAACTCTCCAATGCCTCTCCCCCTTAAATTAGGTCAGCTTGGCCCCAAAAAATGGACAAAATGGCAGTCATCTTGGTTGGAAATTAAAAGCTGTAAAGCGAGTTAATATTTGAGATGAAATAAAAAGCATTGCAAAGTATTTTTATTGGTTATACTAACATTTATTTGTTGTAGATTTGCGTTTTTACCACTTTTTTTGAATCGCTGTGGATTGTAAAACAAACCCGAGATTTTGTTTTGAAAACTTGAATTTTGTCTAGAGAACGCCTTGAAAAACTTTAAGAAGCCTTGAAAATCTGTACGAACCCTGTATAAAAGAGTCTTGCAAAGAAACAAATGAAAAGAATTTGACTCGGCTTTTTTTTTCTTTTCAGTTTTAACACAAGGTGTTTATTACCAATTCTTTCCAACAACACATTGCATATTGTTTTAAAAATCTCTTAGTTTGCCATGTATTTGACAAGTGCTTTTCCATCATTTCTTCTCATATGTTTTTTCTCTGCTTTTCTTTCCTTCTCTTTCTCTGCATTACAACACTGGCAACAAAGAATTCAAAACTTAAATTACTATGACACTGGCGATGAGGAATTTGAAACTCACATTTTCACAATACTAGCGACAAGGAATTGAAAATTGAAAACTTACATTACTATAGTACTGGGGATGAGAAATTCAAAAATGTAATTTTCACATCACTAGGGATGTGGAATTCCAAAATTACATTGCCACAGTACTGGGAACGAGGAATTCAAAGGTTACACCACCACAACATTAGGGATAAGTATTCAAAGCTTACGGTGCCACAACACTGGGGACGAGAAATTCAAAACTTACATTACCATGACATTGGAGATGAGGAATTCAAAATTTATATTTCCACAATGGTAGCGACAAGGAATTGAAAACTTACGTTACTATAACACTGGGGTGAACAATTCAAAATTTACATTGCTAGAACACTGGGTCGAGGAATTCAAAAATTAGATTTCCAAAAATACTGGGGACAAATATTCAAAACTTTCATTACCACAACACTGGGGATAAGGAATTCAAAACTTACACTTACAGTGCCACAATATGAAGGATTAAAAAATTACATTGCCACAGTACTGGGGACGAGGAATCTGAAACTTACATTGCCACAGTATTGGGGACGAGGAATTTGAGACTTGCATTGCCACAACACTGGGGACGAGAAATTCAAAAATTACATTGCTACAACACTGGTGACGAGGAATTCAAAAATTACATTGCTACAACACTGGGGACGAGAAATTCAAAAATTACATTGCCACAACACTGGGGACGAGGAATTCAAAAATTACATTGCCACAACACTGGGGACGAGAAATTCAAAAATTACATTGCTACAACACTGGGGACGAGAAATTCAAAAATTACATTGCCACAACACTGGGGACGAGAAATTCAAAAATTACATTGCTACAACACTGGGGACGAGAAATTCAAAAATTACATTGCCACAACACTGGGGACGAGAAATTCAAAAATTACATTGCCACAACACTGGGGACGAGGAATTCAAAAATTACATTGCTACAACACTGGGGACGAGAAATTCAAAAATTACATTGCCACAACACTGGGGACGAGAAATTCAAAAATTACATTGCCACAACACTGGGGACGAGAAATTCAAAAATTACATTGCCACAACACTTATCAAAGTTGAAAAGCACTCACAGATTAAATATTAATTGAGATAGATTATCAATTGAATGATGAACAATATTATGAGAAGGTTAAAGAAAATGATTAATGGAATGAATAAAGTTTAATTAGGTATTTGGTTGATTTATAAAAAGTATTTGTTGACATTTGACTAACATGTTGTAACTGATAGGGAAGCAATTCTGTGATAATGTTTTCAATAAATAGAAAAGGTTACATGAATTTGAGCAAAAAATGTAATTTTACCGCCTTGATTATAGTGATCAGAAAGCATTAGCCTATATATTTGTATCTAGGTAAGTCTGTTTATTCCTAAAATGGGTAGATTAGCTTACTCCATAATAGTAAGCGTTTACGTATTTAACAGAAAAAATGAAGAAAAAAAATTTCTATGATGAATTTTAAAAAACATGCGCAAAATTAGTCACAAAGTTAATTTTAATGTAGGGAAAATTTATCTTACCAAAAAAGGAGACACTCTGGATTGGAATAAAAATAAAAATTACTTCAGTCTAGAGTAATCTCTTCATCACTGACCAAAGATAAAATAGACTAAACATTGCTGCATTAAAATTTATGATAAACAAATTGTGATTTTTTTTTTTTTTTTCTGTTTTTGCAGTCTTTTACGAATGACCTTGAATCGCGGGTTGATGATTTGTCTAACCGTTCCAGAAGATCGAGTATCGTAAGTAGAATTCAAGTTTTTTGTTACATGGCAAGCATTTGCTTATTATTAAATTATTAAATCGAAAGTACGAAAGAGCTTGTTTCAATTCAAGGCAAACTAATAAAAATGAAAAGCAAACTAATAAAAATGAAAAGCAAACTAATAAAAATAAAAAGCAAAGATAACTGCATTCCGCCCAACACGAACAGTTCATATACACAGTAAAATGAATCTATTTCCTCTTATCTTTCTGGTTAATGACTTTCTTCCTACACAATATTTGATTCTTAATGTAAATCGCCATTTGTTCTATTTAAACGTTGGTTTGTGTTCTTTGTAACAAAAATTGTGTTTCAATTTAATTTCTTTCAAAATAGAATTTGTCCACCTTGAAAGATTTTTTAAATGGATACCATTTTTTTTTTTTTTTTTTTAATAATCACCTAGATAGCAGCATCTGCATGGAAAAGAAATTTTGATATCTTTTTTGCTGTCTTTCCTTTCAGTTGTTGCCTTAGAGAAATAGGGAAGAGCAAAATATAAAATAGTCTGGTTTATATATTGAATTAATATCATTAACATGCTGTACTTGCCAATAAGTCAATCACTTTGCTCCCCATTCATAGAGACAGTTTATGAGTTCAAACCTCACCAGGTACATAATTATTTTAACTCAATTAACAAATTGAACTTTACTATTTCAAATTACAATATTAAACAAATTCCTTGGCTTTATTTTCTTCTGTAATTTACAAAATGTGAACCTAATAGCATTGGCCAAGTCAGAGGAGTTAACTTTCACACAATCCCAAACCACTGGTTACTACTCTAAAAGTGCTTCTACGGAATTTGAACCAAACAAAACTGACTTTTGCTAAACTTAACCTAAAACTTAGTTTACAATTAGGTTAGGGCTTGATAAAAAAAAAAATCTGGTTCAAATTCTGTAGAAGCACCAATCTAATAACAGATAATTTCTTCGCTATTCATTGGTGAAAAAAAAAAGTGTGTGCTTTCTTTCATTACCTTTGGCTGCCTTAGATAATTGTTTACTTTTTATCTTAACTTTCTAACTTGACTGAAATGAGTGATGCATAGAGACGCAGCAACATTCCGCTTAGATTATTCTACATTATTGGCAGTATCTCATTCGCATGGCTTCCACAATGAGACTGATTTGAAAATCTTTGTTTCTCGCAACTCAAAAAATGTGATGTTATTCGTCTTATTACTCTGTTTTTTTATGGTGTTTAGCTTCCATCTTACATGTCTTGACACAGTCTTGAGAATATTTTTGTTTTGTAGATTTGGGTTATCATGCATTATTTGTGATCCTGGAGGTCTGTCTTTGCAGCATTCCGGTGATAATGTTCCGATTTCTCTTCACCACCAAAAACTAAACCTATGCCCTCTATCATCTGTCCTCCTTCAACAATGTCTCTAGTAATTTGGACAAGCAATTTGTCGACCAGAAGAGAAGCTCATTTGCAAGGTTCTCTTTCTTCCGCCTCTGCCTGGTTGACACAAATGTGTCTTTGGGCAGCTGAAGATCTGGGCGACGACAATTAAAGTCAACCTGGTGGTACTATCAGACCCACAAGTAGTTTATCTCCAACGATGCAACCAGGAGTGATTAGCCTTATCCTGCAACCTAATCCAAGATCAACAAAACTGAACTGCGATGATTCAAGACGCAGTTCATGCTCTGGAGATATATTCTTGGTTAAGCTCCTCCAGGAACAAAGATACTAAAAAGTTGCAAACTATTTAGAAGTGATTTCATAAAGATTTTATATCTGTGTGAGTTTTCAAAATGTCAAAATGATGAAGCACAAAACGTACAAGAATTGTTCTAGGGGGTGGGACATTCATCCAGATGTTTGACATTTACTCCTATTTTAGTGAGTCCAACCAAGAGTTCTTTTTTGGATTCTAGCCATCCCTTTTAGTGCAATCGTTTGTATTTCACTTGCACTTGGTTCACCGAGTATACTTGCTTAGCACTTTTTAAAGTTCTTTTTCCTAAGCCTAGTTGCTCCTATGATGATTGAAACCTCTTTTAGTTTCTAGTTTTGTTTCATGTCATACGTAAATTTCATGTCACACGTAAATTTCATGTCATATGTAAATTTCATGTCACACGTAAATTTCATGTCATACGTAAATTTCATGTCACACGTAAATTTCATGTCACACGTAAATTTCATGTCATATGTAAGTCCTTGATACTTTGTTATCTTTTCCTTCTCAGCTCTGTTAAACCTTGTATCATTGGGTACACTGACCTCTATTATGGTTGCTTTTTTATTCGTTCTGTCCCAAATCACTATATCTGGTTTAACGGTTGCATTTTCTAGATATGTACCAGTAGGAATTACGTACTCATAGTGAATGGTGTAGGTGTCATTCCCAACTGTTCGCTCGAGTATATGTTTCCAGGATTACGTACTCTCAACGTTTAGCTTTTTCCATATCTTCTACTTAAGTTATCTGCAAACTCCATTATGGCGATTTCCGGTATGTATTCTCAAATGAGATTTCAAAGATGAATTTGTTGGGATTCCTAGATGCTGGAAAATCTTCTATTCTAATAGATTCTTTTCTTAGACTGCTAGACTTAGAAATTCCCTCCCTGTTTTCTGTTTCCCTGTACCTATTTTACAAGTACTTTAATGGAATGTGCTCTGATGAACTCAGAGCATTTGCACTTTCTCAACATACATAACCCTAACTAACGCATCAAGCAGCAAAAATCTCACCCCCTTCATCACTACTGAGGTCCCTAGGTACCAGACAGCCTTCTACTCTAATAGTTTCTTCCTATGAACTGCTAGACTTTGAAATTCCCTCACGGTCTCCTGCTTCCTTTATTGTACTAAAATGCCTTGTGCTGCTCTGCGACCTTGCATCTTGAAGTAGATGCACTCTGAAAAAATGGAGACAGACAGACAAACATAGTGAGTTTTATAGATTAGATTAGTAGTAAGTAGCTTTTGTTGCCCGGGTTGTAGTGAAGTCATTTTAGTTTTTGTTTTCGCATATGTTAAACAACTCCAATTATATTCTTCAATCTAAAATATTAATCATCCGCCTTGTTGATTTTTATTTTTTGGTGATTATTTAAAAAGATTTTCATATCATCAATTATCTCGGTTGAACCAAGTAAATTGCTTTACAAATTGTTGCAAATAAGATAGTATACAAACTGGCGGTACTCATGCAACTTTTGACCCAAATTTCCCATAATGTTGGTGCGGGGCTCAACCGATAGCTGACCTCAAATTAAAGATAGACATGACCTCCCTTCGTAACTAAGATATTATAATTTAGGCAGTATATAAAAGCTTTTAAGAATGAGTGAGCACCCAGAATGCCCCCCTCCTTCCAAAAGCCTTTGCTGGACATACACAAAAAGTGTGCACACACACACACGCACGCGAAAAAGCCGAGCAAAATAAGAGACACCGAGAAACATAATTAACAAGATTTATTAAAAGAAAAAGAAAAAAAAAATCACCAAAAAACCTACCTTAATTTTAATAAATAATTTTATTAATTTTTTTATAACTTTAAAGAAGTGTTAGCAAAAATATGTGAATGTTTTTGTGGAAGCTCATACTGTTATTTTGTTTTACATTTTTTCAGGAAAAGTTTCATTATTTTTTTTGTAGTCTTAATTTTTATGTAATCGCTTTTTCTTCAAGAAAAATTTCAATATTGTCTTTTGTAATTTTTATGTATTTGCTTTTTTTTTTTTTTTCAAGAAAAGTTTCAATATTGTTTTTTTTTTTTTTGTAAATTTTATATGTTTGCTTTTTTTTCCAGAAAAGTTTTAATATTGCTTTTTTGTAAATTTTATATATTTGCTTTTTTTTTTTTTTAAGAAAAGTTGCAAAAAAAATTTCTTTTTTATTGCAAAACTTTTTATTTGTTTTCTGAATACAGTTGACAGATTTTTTTTCCCAAGAAAATTGAAATATATTTACATTTGTTTTTCCTTTGTGTGGAAGGAACCTATTAGAGAACAGGATATTACTCTGAGACTATTAAATTCCTCTCTTGGCAATAACTTAATGTTTCTTTAAGCCTCTGGATCAATTTCTCCAATCTATTCAGAAATTCATCTGCGTCCATTTCAAAATTCCAATTTTCATTGGCTTATCAAATACTCAGCCAAATGATTTGAAAAATAAAGTAAAAATACTTCCCGTCCATCACCCTCCCCCAAATTACTTAAATACTTTAAAAAAATATATACAAATAGATAAAATAAACAAATAAATAAATTAAACAAAATAAATCAACAAGTTTTTTTTTTTTTTTTTTGTCGGCAGTTTTTGTCAGCTGCTAGTCGAGTCTGCCATCAGTGCTTAGCTTTTTCCGACGATTCCCACCAGCTGTTGGTCGAGCCCGCACCAACATCACAGAAATCCGAGTCAAAAGATACACGAGTACCAAATTGGCTAATCAGAAGCAAAGTTTGAGCTTAAACAGTCTGACTTTAAATATTCGACAAAAATATTGTAATTTTTTGATTCTATTTCTTTCCATGTTTTTTTTTTCAGCAATGGAGCGAACTTTTTAGTAAACACATTGAAGAAGGAGTTCGAATTAGTGCCATTCCCAAGACAGATGAAATCATCAATTCTCAAAAAATTGATCCGATTAACGATGTAAGTAAATTATTAACTTTTTCAGCCTTTTTACTGAAACTCATTTACAGACAGAAAATTCTTACAGTGCAAAAGAAGGTGCAATGGAAGTTTTAGTTTTGTTTTATGGCATATCAACCCTTTTCAGGTTATTTAATGCTGAATCTAGGAATTTTGGCAAACGTTTTTATGCTTAAAGTTGTTTATGCATTCAAATATTTATACTGGTACTTGTACAGTTTAGTCCAGACATTAAAAAATGAAAATACCGAAAACAGTTTAAATTGCATGTATCCGTTATAGAACGAAGTTCTCCGAAAAAAAATTTCACTTAATTTCATCAAGTAGTTTTTTTTTTTTTTTACAGCGGAAAAACACGTTTTTATGAGAGTGTGTTGAAGGCGGCCATCTTGGATTTTAAAAAAAAATTTTCTTTGAATTTTAGAAATGACAAAGGGAGATAACTCCAGTTAAAGCGCTGACACCTCTTCCCATCTTTAATACTAGCTTTTCTTCCTAAAAATCGAACATTTTGCTCGGTATCATAACAAATTGTTTTTTCACTGTAAAAAAAAAACTACTTGATGAAATTAAGTGAAATTTTTTTTTTGGATAACTTCGTTCCATAACGGATACATACAATTTAATTTTTTTTTGATATTTTCATTTTTTAATGTCTTCACTAAACTGTACAAGTACCTGTATACTTAATGTTTGGTTTGGTTGTTTTGTAAAGGAAAATCATTGTTTCTGTTTTTAGCTTTGCAGAACATGATTCAGTTTTGCAAATATAAAGGACAAAAACAACAACATCAATGTTCGGGGCATTTTAGGTCTGGAAGCTGGTATCTTCAGACAGCCTGATCTGGTAGCATCAGGTATAGTGGCAGAATTACTTTTTCATGTTGAGAGAGGATAACGAGTTGATGTGAAAGAAGCGTGAGACAATGGAAAGATGTGGAGAACTCAGATGTGGAGAAAATATTTTTGGATGCGTGAAGCTATTAAAATTGAGAAATTTTCAGTTTTAAGTTTCTGAATTTTTGAGATATGGATTGGTTATTTGTATTATTGGGATTCTTTGGACTACTTTTCTTATCTTGAGTGTCATTTTCTCAACGTTTTCGTTGATGTAACCTCTGACCTTCTTCAGATCTATATGTTGTTGAACTCTGCAATGTATCTGTCGAACTCTGGAATCTGGACGGAATTTCAAACAGAACCTTTTGTTTACTTCACAAGAATAGCATGCTCTCGTCCCATCAGCCATGGCTGGATAGAGGTCCTAAGTAATTTTCAATTGTATTTTTTGGTCGCCCACACTGAGAATTGAACCTTCAAACTTCAGGAGAATATCACTTTTACAATTGATATTTTGGTGCTTGTTAAGCTATAGTTCACAGATCAATTTTTTTAAATATGTTGTTTTAAGCAAAAACAATATTAGGTATGTAATTGTCATGTCGAAAATAGTAATATATCCAAAAACTACGAAAATTCATTGAGTAGAATAACTGCTTTTGTATTTTTAATAAAAAATAAGTCTAACGCTACAGGCAACAAATATTGCAGCTATGACACAAGTAATCTAAAATATTCTTTTTTGAGTTATGTCCCTTGTGTTTAACCTCCTACTGTCTACTTTATAACGTCTAAGAAAAATGCAAGTTTACCCAATTTTCAGTAAAAATTACTTTTAACTAGAAATAAATTTCTACTTGATGATTTTTCATAATTTTTGGATATATTACTATTTTTGGCATGACAAGTATGTAATATTGTTTTTGCTTAAAACAACATATTTATAAAAATCTATTTGTCGACTGTATCTTAACAAGCACCTATTTTTCCAAGTACTCTAATCACTGCAACATCCGTAGATACGCCTGAAGAAGATATTTTCAGCACTCAGATTGTCAGTCCGCATCATTAACTGCTGAGCCACTATCACCTCTCTGCTGCTGTTGTTGAGCATTTCAAATGAATCAGATGATTATTGTTGGCATTCGTATCCCTGATATCGTTCTAATTAGAATTCTTTCTAGAACGGCATTCGGTTGAGAGACCATGTGAAGGTTGCCAACATCTTAAGTGAAACTATATTTTTGGAATGAACAAAATTCAGACCTGGTACACCCAGGTTGTCAGTCCATGTCATTAACAACTTAGCCACCGTCGCCTCCCTGCTGCTGCTGCTGTTGCTGCTGCTGCTGCTGTTTATTAGGCAGATTGGGCTTCTGCATAAAGCTCCAAAAGATTGTGTCTCATGAGTCTCTGGTTTTTAAAACTGACATCGATAACAGTAAGTTTAAATTTTGATATTTAGAATAACATTCATAAAACTTTTAGAAACATGCATTTTAGTAATAAAATAGTGCGATTGGCACTTATTCAGATTGGCGCTTATGGCAGCAAGTAAAATTTTTAAAAATACAAAAAAACCTCTATGATGTCACAGAACAAAGATGAAATATTCCAAAAATCATGTAATTTGATCAAGTAGTTTGCTTTTTATTAAAAAAAAAATCAAATTTTACTGCGTGTCCATTAGGTGGGGTGGGGGAATAGTGGCGATGATAAAATCAAGCACAGACAACTGACTTTCATTTCAAACTTTTGTTTTTTGTTTTTGTATAATGTCAGAAAGACAACCGAAATGCGAGATTTAAAATGAAACAATAATTTATTGACATAATGTGTATTTTTTTTTTTTTTTTTTTTTTTTTTTTTTTTTCAGAAAATAAAATTTTCAAATAATGCAAACATTATTTTAGAAGGGTCATTTTGTATAAATTAAAACCAAAATTTGAATATTAAAATAACTTCACTTATCTGTAAAAAACCGGGCAATTTTTTTTTTTTTTTTCAAAAAAAAAACAAAACTGCTTTATCAATTTTTGTAGCTTTTTGAATATGCTATCTTCATTGCGTGACAAGTAGGTACATGATAAAAATTTTTCTTCATATTTTTTTAACGACATAAATGCTAATCTTAATAAGCAACGTGTGATTGGTTGAAATGTGCGTAGGCATTCTGCCTTGCACATGTGTATTGTTATTATTTGAAAATTGTTGCAATGGTAACTTCTGCATTGCTTGAAGGGGTTATTGTACATTGTAATACAATTTTGAGTTGATATACATAAATATCACCTAATTAATCCAAGTACAAAAAAACTGAATCCAATAGCATTTTTTATCTTTTTGTTTAATGTAGGTGGTGTTTGATCAAAACTGTTGGGGAGCCATGATTTAATATACTGTTTTGTTTTTAAATCCTCACAACAAAGTTTCATGGTAAACAACTGATGATTCCTGAAAACTTACGACTATTTTGAGTTTGAGAAGGCAAGTTGATGCAGAAATTATAGGAGATTAAATGACTTACTGACAAAATAATTTTTCAATGAAAGACTAAAAATTAAATTAAATTTTTTTTTTATATAAACTGTTTCCAAGACTATTATATATAAAGAAATAAAAGTTGAGAATTCAAAGTTAAATAAAACTTTATTATATCATCAAATCAATAAGGAAAAAGAACCTCTTTAGGTCATGGCACTTTGAAGCTAAATGCTTCTCATCAGAAGAGGAGAATAGCCAAGAATATACATTTACAAAAAAAAAAAAAAAAAAACTGGCTGGAGGACATTTGCTTAGAAATAAGATAAAACAAGTGGAACATGCACGAGTGCACAGTGAACGAGGCATAAAAAAATGACTAAGTTAAGCATTTGTGCCCCCCTCCCTCAACACTTAGCCCCAAAAGTCCTCAGGGGATGTCAAATCCTGGTGAAAATGAATAAACATGCAGTTTTAGGCCTTAACATATGTAAATTTGAGTTCTGCACCATGCAAAAAAAGAAATGACTAAGTCTATCATTTGCCCCCCTCGCCCCATTTAGTCCCAAAAGTCTCCAAGGCCTTAACATATTTAAATTTGAGTTCAGCACCATGCAAAACTGCTAAATAGGCATACACAAAATATTTGAGACAAATATGGTAAAATAGTCCCCAAAATGGAGTATTTTTATTAGCCCTAAAAGAGCCCCTGGAACACTAGTTGAAACTACCGTTAGTAATTTTCCCCACTCTTTATCTGTGCCTAAATCAAAACGTAGATTCCATGAACAAAGCTTCTTCTTAGAAGTGCATGCCTGTGGAACTCTCTTCTGTTTGCCTGTTTCCTATCTGACTACAACTTGGATATCTTCAAGTCCAACATAAACAAATTCCTGATGAATCGTCCCCTTAAGTAAGACACTTTATCAAATCTCCAATACTAACAATCACTACAATACTATCCCATTGATTACTGTACACACACAATAACCCTTATCCCCGAGTGGCTTCCGAGCCTTGATAAGTGGTGACCTCCATGTAAAAAAAAAACAAAGCAAAAAAAAAACCCAAAAGTTACCGCGAAGTATAAGACAAACAAAATTATATAGAAATCAGTTAGTTACAACTTTTCAGAAAGTTTTATAAAAATCAAAGGCATCAATTTTTTTTTAATTAAGCACAAAAGTGTCCATTTTAGCCATTTTAATTTGAAAGGCAGGCGTAGGGGGTAACTGGAGTTTTCCCGGAAAATCCGTTGTGTTACTTTTTTTACTCATATCATGTTTAATGTTTGTGCAAACTTTAAAAACATTCCAAGGCGTAGTTATTGAGAAAAGTGCGGATGGACGAACGGACAAGGGTGAATTTACAGGTCCACCCTCCTTTTGTGTGTGTGTGTGGGGGGGGGGGGCTATAAGTATATGGCAATAGGAAAGATGTAAAAGAAGTTTTAAAAATGTGGACAAATATAGGGTTGTAGTAAAAAAGATAGGGAGAGAAAGGTGGAGTAAAACAAAAATATATATAACTAGCATGGGTGCCAGGCGTTGCCTGGGTGTTTGGAGGTGTATGCTGAGCAAAAAAACAAAAAGCAAGAGAAATGGTCAATTTTTTTAACTTTGACCCCTATTATGACCCTTTAGCATTTATTGTTTTGGGCTCAAATCAAGTTATTAAGTTAGATCCATGTCCAAGGAACCTATATCTAAAATTTCAAGTGTTTAGACCTCAAATTGTCGGAGGAGTTTGGTAGACTTCTCAAAGGTCAAATCGTTGAACTTTGACCCCTTAACAACCAAATTTCTGTCCGAAAACCGATCACATAGATTTTCCCAAATCTCAGTACACTGTATATCAAATTTCGAGTCTGTAGACTAAAAATTGACAGAGTTATTGCGTAAGGAAATGTACACACAGACACATTCACTTTTATTGATATATAGATAAATAATGAGATAAATAAGAAAACAGAAAAAAGTCCATACTTTATAGGATTTCCCCAAATAAAGGCCATGAAGTAGGATCCAAGGAGAAAGAATAATCCAATGTACCTATAGCAAGAATTCATAGAGTATCAGGATGTGTTGAAAAGAAATTCAGAAAGTGCTCAATCACAAATATGAGAGCTAAGATGCAAATTATTTATTTTAAAATTATATGTTATATATTTTAGAGACATACCATGGTTTCATTGCAGTAGATCTGCCTTTAAAAGTTTGTTAAACATCCAAACAAATCATCAGCAACTTACGAAATGAAAACAAGCCAATGAATCAATTTGTTTTCATTTCATTACCAGTTCAGACAAATAGTCTACCTTCACACAATAATCCGAACCAGGTAGAATCACTTCTTCATATTATACTTATGTTTTATTTTCAGATAAATACTGATCCTTTGAAAGATGTTGTGATCTCAGTTGCGAGGAAACTCAGTGCTCACCAGTCTACCTACAATGACATTGCTGTTTCACTGGGAGCCGGCTACACCTGGACTTATGATAAGAAATGTACACACTTTATATTTCAGGTAAGACTTTAACACTGATCGTACATATCTGTTATACATGCATACATACACACATATATGTGTGTAAATTATCTATATATCTATAAAAGTTAGAATGTGTGTGTGTATGTGCGTGCATACAGCTCTCAACCTACAGGGTGGTCAAAAAGTCAGGTAACATGTTAAAGGTAGAAAAAACAATATGATCCATTATAATCTCTATTCGTTTAATATTATTTCTTGGATGAAATTTTTCCACAACGATGGATTGGTCGCCGTGGCCCAGTTGAATGGCCAGCCAGATCTCCGGATCTTACCCCTCCTGATTTCTGGCTTTGGGGCTATGTAAAGGATAGCGTTTATGGCAAGAAGCCTGATACAATAGCGTCTTTAAAGTTATTTATTGAAGAGGAGATTGCGCGGATATCAGCTGACATGATTGCACGTGTTACACAATCAGTGGTTAATCGCTTCCAGCGATTGATAGAGAGAAATGGACGACAATTAACAAAATAAACATATTTCATGTTTGTTTCATTTTATATTTCAATGTATGGTACTTAAATATACGTGTATTGCTAATATCGTTTTTCTTTAAAATGTTACCTGACTTTTTGACCACCCTGTATATACTCAACAAATTTTTGATCTATATAGACTTGAAATTTGGCATATAGAGTATTCAGACGTGTGGAAAACTTCTTAATTTGTTTTCATCTGGAAAAAAGAGCTGCTAAGGAGTCAAAAATTGCAAATATGAGGATCATCAGATTTTTATCCGTTTTCAACTGTTTCACAAACGCACATATACTTATGTTAAGTATAAGTGGGTTTGAAAACACTTTTGAAAGACCATGTCAAGCTGGTCTAATGGTTATCATACTTGACTCACTGTCTTTAGGTTTTGATTTCAATCTCAGCTTGAGTATTTTTTTTTTTTTTTTTACTGAACTATTTAGAAAAAACATAATGCATGCACATGTCTTGCTTTTTCTGTTCTTTTTTTACTTTTTTTTTTTAAAGGAGTTTAACGTTACGTTTAATACCTATGGTATTTCTGTTTATAATAAACTAGCAGGACCTGTTAACCGGCATTGCCTAATGGAAGCATGCTCCCCCCCCTCCTCGTAAAAATTAAACTATGGTTGTTGTTGTAGGTGGCGAATGTCCAACGTCCTAATGTTAAGAACGGCTTTCGGAAGACACTCCATTTTATGAGGGGTGGGAATGTCCAAGTATTTGCCTCAAGTTCAACCTTGATATATGTTGTCGGCATACTCACTTACAAAGACTATTAAAAAAATTGGGGATGGTGGCATTGTCGTGCATAGAGAAGTACACTTTTTTATCGCACGTGCGTAGAACAGTGAATTACAGTGCATAATGTATGTCATTATATCTCGCAAAGTATTTGTTTCCGTCAAAGTTAAAATAGATTGTCTTATTCAGCATAGTCTAAAACCAATAAAAGTCGTCAGTTTAAAGGAAATATTGTAGTTGGTTCTAAGGTATAAAAGTATCTAATACAGAAAAGGGGAAATTTGTACTTTAGCGGCGTAAATTATTTGACAGACAAAGAAAGTAAAAATAAAAATTAAAAAAAAAAAACTGGTGTAAATGTAGTAAGATACAAACTGACTGAAAATTAATGAAAATGATAATTTATTTGGAGGTAAGTCAGGCAAATGTGTTTAATATATAAATATATAGTTTGAATGATTTGGAAAGTGAAAAATATTTTTTTTTTTTTTTTTTTGCCTAATCACCCCAATCTAGGCTCGGTGCCACTGTGATGTAGGGGGCTACTACAACTCTCTTTTATTAAGAGATTCGGTGAACGTTTTTAAAAGCCCCGCCCACCCTCCTGTAAATTCCACAATTTTCCCTTTTTTTCTTTCGGCATGTCAATTTCATCGATTATAAACTTTCAGATAAAAAAAAATTAAAATTGAAAAAAATAAATGTTTTTCATGACTTTTTTCATCGCGGACCAGTTTTCAATTATAACGTTCTACTAAATTAAACATGTTTTGTGACCATCATCGAGAAAAATATTGTGGTAAAATTTTTCTCGGTGATGATCACAAAGTACGTATTCAATGTGAATAAAGTGTAAGTTATGGAATTTAGAGTGGGTGTAAATATCGGAAACGTCCGTCATATTTGCATCTCATAAGTTTTGACTGCCGATCGAACGATCTCTTATATTAATTCAGAGCATGTTTCTCTTTACCCTTTTCCTTCAGAATATTTCGTCTGCTGCAATTGTAATCTTGTGATTACGGTGTAGCGGCAATAAAATAAACCATTCGTTCAAGTGCCGCTTGTTACGAATTTAGCTGAATACGATATTAAAAATCACTTTAAAAAGATATTATTTAATGTGTATTTATTTTTATTGATGACTTCTCTGCAAATGTGATCACAAAGAAATAATTTAAGATATACATGGACGTATTAATTAGAAAAGTTCAGGAGGACAGTTCATGAAGTCAGAGAGAAGACACCATGGTAGCCGGTGAAGTCAAGATCCGAAATGTGAAATAAAAACATAATTCTTGAAATGTTGACACAGTGTGTGAATAAATATTATATGAAATATAAATTTGCGTGGTGTTGTATGTGAATTCATCCCGATTGTTACTATCATGTTAAATGTTTCTCTGACTCAAATGTTTTAAGACTCTGTCTATTATGTAGACTGTTACTATTATATATATTCCTCTTTTTCTCTACCAAAGAACATTTGTCTAGCTCTCCATCAATAGAACATGGTTTCCTCTTGTCATTTGAAGCCCTCTCATGTACAAGTATTTATCTCCTCAAAATAACATGTCGATATATCCACGTCATCATTTCAGTTCAACTCAAGCAAAACATTGTTCATCGATAATTTGATAGCCTGTTATCCAACAAAATAAGGAAAGTGAGAGTTTCTGGGCTGCCAAAAATGCATCCAAAATACCTTTTCTACTTTCCTTTAGAAAAAAAAAAAAACAAGTGAACAAAGTCTTATACTTAGTGTGATATTATGAAGTTGACCCATGAGTCACTAAGTTCTGAGAGGGGAACAGTAGATAGGAAGTGTTATATAAATGCACAATGAAATAGAAAGTAGCAAACAATGAATCTCTAGGTATTTTTACATCGAGCCTTTTAGATTTGACAATGACAATACAAGCCTGCAGATTTGACAATGACAATACAAGCCTACAGAACAGATTACAAGGGAAGGACAGCTTCTGGGTGGCCGGGTGGGGGCGACGTCAGATACGAATGCACAGAAGACAGTTAGTTGACATCGAGCTGCCGGTTGTAACAGATGGAAGCTGATAGCGCCAACGATTGGACAGTTTTTAGAGCTGACGGCGAAACAGAGATAGACGAATTGCGACTGACAGATGAACGTAACATCAAAAGAACAGGGAAAAGACACACGCACACTCGCATGTCAAACCGTCAAATATGTGTGAGACATTGACGTTGTTTTTCCTTTCTTGTTCCACGACTTATTTTACTTCCACTTTGTGACCCGCGTGCGTTCCATCGGCAACCGCCAGTGTAAACCAAAAGATGATGACACGGCTAACGAGAATGATGAAGAGATGGAGGTAGTAAACCACGGCACACAACTATGGGGTCGGCGGCTTGTCGAAGGGAAGGCTATGTGCTGTCACATTAGCATAAGTTTATGACCATTATTTTTAAATATCAAGAATTCTTCTTAATATGAATTGAGAAAGTTGTCATCGTCAGCAATTTACATTGGACAAAAAAAAGCTCTCTCAGTATTACAGCATATCCTTGGTTTCATCACTCTCCTACTACTTAAAACTCTATACAATTATGATTCATGTGAAATAAGGGAAGTAAGAGTTTCTGGGCTGCCGAAAATGCATCCAAAATGCTTTTTCGACTCTTCTTTAGAAAACCACCCCCAAGTAAACAAAGTATTATACTTAGTATAAGTTCATAACTATTATTTTGAAATATAAAGGATTCTTCTTAATATGAACTGAGAATTGCAGTCGTCATCGTCAGCAATTTACATTGGATAGATATCTAAAATTGTAAAAAAAAAAGCTTGCTCAGTATTACAGCATATCCTCGTTTCACCATTCTCCTGCTACTTAAAACTCTATACAATTATGATTCATGTGTATCATTTGGATTCTTTCGACTATTGTTCTCATCTTGTATATTGTTTGTACAACCTTTCAGTCGATGTAATCTCCGTGATGCAGTGGATAGAGTACTTGGTAAAATTTGGTTGTAAAGTTACTCTTCTGGAGATTGAAGGTTCAATCCTCAGTGCGGGTGACGCTCAAAACTACAATTGTAAAATACTAAGGACTTTGTTCCAATCATGGCTGGCAGAATAAGAGCATGCTACCTCTGTAGAGTAAATATAAGTGTTCCATTCAATAATATTTTAAAACTATATTTTGAGTTTCGTATTATTTGTATTTTTCAAACTACTATTTTTATCTTGAGCGTTACTTTCACGTTTCGGTTGATGTAACCTCCAAACTTCTTCAGGTGCATCTTGTCAAACTCAAGAACCTTTCTGTTGTACTTGGGGAATCTATATGGAATTTCTAGAATTGAATTCATACAACTTATTTAATAAAGTAATTCTTCTTCAATTGCAAATATATAATAAATGTTGTGTTTTTTTTTTTTTGATAGAAACATTTTCATTCAATTTATTTTTTTATATTCATGCCTTGAATTTCACAAATCACTTCAACTGGCATTTTCAGTATTTATTTTCAAAAACTCAAACTGGTTATGATGTCAGCATCTGTTTTCGCACTGAACATGAGACAGCAGACTGAACCCCTCTCTTGAAATCTTAAATCATTTTTTTTTATTAAAAATATTTTCTTTTTGCAGGGTAAACTTAATGATATTAACCGAGAATTCCGTTTGGCGAGAGAACAAGGAAAATTTGTTGTCTCCCCTTATTGGCTCACGATGGTATGTATTTCGACTTCAATAATTTTAATGGTTCTACTATTTGTGTGCGACAAATTAAGGCACGACAAATTTACAACAACTGCTCCTGCTCGGTTTCTCTGTTCGTGTGATATTTAAGCACGTCAAATTGCTCCTGTTTTGGTTTTTTTTTTCTAAAAATTTGGTTATAATCAGCTAACTTCCAGAGCAATGATGACAAATCAGTTCCTTCGCTTTTTTCTCTCTATCTCCCCTGTGCATGTACTTTTTTTTTTACGTTTTTCCAATCTTTCTTTTTTTATTTACAGTTTAATCAAGACATTAAATGAAAATATTGAAAAAAGGTTATATTGCACGTATCCGTTATGGAACAAAGTTCTCAAAAAAAAAAAAAAAAATTTCACTTAATTCCATCAAGTAGTTTTTTTTTTTTTTTACAGCGAAAAAACAATTTGTTATGATACCGAGCAAAAAGTTTGATTTTAAGGAAAAGAAGCTATTATTAAAGATGGGGAGGGAGTGGCGGCGCTTTAAATTGAGCGTGTTAAAAAAAATTAAAAGATGGCTGACTTCAACGTGCTCTCATAAAAACGTATTTTTCCACTGTAAAAAAAAAAAAACTACACGATCAAATCACGTGAAATTTTTTTCAGAGATCTTCAGTTCAAAACGGATACGTACAATATAACCTTTTTTCAATATTTTCATTTTTTAATGTCTTGATTAAACTGTACAAGTGCTGAAAAGTCTTTTTTTAAGAATTATTGGAAACATTTTTTGCACTCCTTTTTTTTTTTTTTTTTTAAATTATTGGAAACATTTTTTGCACTCCTTTTTTTTTTTTTTTTAAGAATTATTGGAAACATTTTTTGCACTCCTTTTTTTTTTTTTAAGAATTATTGGAAACATTTTTTGCACTCCTTTTTTTTTTTTTAAGAATTATTGGAAACATTTTTTGCACTCCTTTTTTTATGTTTTTTTAAGAATTATTGGAAACATTTTTTGCACTCCTTTTTTTATGTTTTTTTAAGAATTATTGGAAACATTTTTTGCACTCCTTTTTTTATGTTTTTTTAAGAATTATTGGAAACATTTTTTGCACTCCTTTTTTTATGTTTTTTTAAGAATTATTGGAAACATTTTTTGCACTCTTTTTTTTTTTTAAGAATTATTGGAAACATTTTTTGCACTCCTTTTTTATTTTTATTTTTTTAAAGAATTATTGGAAACATTTTTTGCACTCTTTTTTTTTTTTTAAGAATTATTGGAAACATTTTTTTACACTCCTATTTTTTTCTTTTTTTTTTTAAAGAATTATTGACAACACTTTAAAATCTTTTTAAGTAATGAACTATTTAATAAAGACTAATTGTAACCCCTACAGGGCAGCTCAGGCGCACAAACTTGGGGGTTGAGATGCAGCTGTAGCCGATACCTGTGGCGTCACCCGTGTTTTCGTCTAGTGGTCGAGTTCGTCTCCGTCTCCCGCTCTCCGGTTCCGCTTTTGAATCAGCTACCAAATGGTCCCTTGGGCTATCTGAGAAATATATTGCATTCGACAAGTGTGTTTTTAAATAAAGAAAAAAGTCAAAGCTTAATTGGCTTTTCTTAACATAGAATTGATACAAATGATAGTTACATGCTGGTCTAATCATGCACTGGGGCTGACAGTTTTCTCTCCTTTTTTCCAAGCACTTAGTTTTCTCTATCATCAGTATGCGGGGAAGGATCAGAGACACGCGTATCGGAGATGTGTCGGCCAAGCGCGTGGCAGCAAAAGTCTCTCTCATATCTCCTCCTCGCCTCCCTTTATCAATATCGGCTAGCTGTAACCCCCCCCCCCCACCAAGTGGCGGTCAATCAATCAGTGGCCGCGCCTTTGTTTGGAGGGGGGGGGGGCTAGTAAGGATCTGCCGAACCCTGATCACTTGGTCGCAGAAGAGAAAGAAAAGAAAATAATAAAAAGCGACCTTTATATTTATTGAAGCAAAAGAAAAAAGGAAGGAAGAGATTTTCTTCTCTCCACCCACCCCTCTCTCAACACGTCAGTAAGGAGATAACGTCCCCTCGCCAGGAATACAAACTGTCACATCTAATTAACACAAGGTCTTTGTCAGGCATGTCAGCTTGGGTGGTCCATCAACACACGAGTCCATCTGTTGATTTTCGGAATTATTTTTATAACTTCATTCCTGCGTAGACACGCATTGTAGTATCCATTCCCGGGGAGGGGGAATGGGTACTAGAATCAAACCATCATCATCATTAGAGTCCAGCCGTGCGAATTCTCCTGAATTTGTGTAAATGGGCCACTCAGACTACAAGACTACAAGCTGGTCTTTAATCAACTAGCAAGGTCTCCTGGCATCACCTGGTCCCCATCGGGTCACATAATAATGTTAACTTTATTTTTATAATTTTCAATAAATCGCTCCACAATAGAAATACTGAAGAACAATAAAAGTGAAGCAACTGATTTGTCTTGTCATCACTTCCGGTAGCACTATGCCAGAAGTTAGGAAGTAGGTTAGCTGACTATAAACAAAAATCTTTGTAAAAAACAATAAGCAAGTTTTTTTTTTGTTTTTTTTTAATTTTTTCAGGCTTAAAAAGAAATTTGAGTCAAGCATAAAAAAAATAAATGTTTCTTTGAGTTAAAAGAAAAAGAAATTGTTTTGCTTTTTTAAAATCATGTTGTTTTTTTTTGTTTTTAATAGTAAATTGTTACCAAAAAAAAATAATATGTTTACATATAAGGTATTTGCAGCTTCTCTTCCAATTTTTGGACTTTTAATCATGTCAAAATGCACTTCATCTCCTTTTGATGATTGTTGCTATTTCTTCTGATGAGTTAAGGGCAAAATAGATTCACTGATTGATTTAATAATTAAGTGATTGATTTTGTGCTACGAAACAGATACTGTCAAGCATTGTAAATGTCAACTGAATTAAAGGAATAAATTGTAAGATGGGCAACATCATGAACTTTGGAATATAGTCTTTTGTCATTCATTCATTATATTGCTCTGTAATTACATTGAGCTTCTTAAATAAGGATGGGTATATATTATAAGAAAATAAAGTATGTTTCCACACACATATATATATATATATATATATATATATATATATATATATATATGTGTGTGTGTGTATGTTTTTTTTTTTAATCCTTTGAGATGAGTAATTTGGATATTTATTTATTTGCGGCTGTTATCTTCATCTTCATCATTGTTCTTGTTCCTATTTACTTGCCTCCCCATGAGGGCAGAGTTAGACACAAGGTCAGTTTTTAATGTGGGGGTAAATCCAGCTACCCAAAAAGGGACACTCTGGATAGGAACAAAAATAAAAATTGCCTCAGTCATGAAGAATCTGTTCTCCACTGACCGAGAGCAAAAATGGTGAACTACAGCATTAGAACAGATACTACACTGTGATCTTGGCCTAAAGGCCAATTCTTGTTTCATCATGTTTTGACCAACTGTTCCTGTGGCCTTCTTCAGGTGGTTAACCACGACAGGATAAGAATACTGAGTCTGTAATTGTATTGTCAGTAATTACTGCCTTCCATAGTTGTTGTCTATGGTTTCAAGTGAACATTGTCTGAAGATAGCAGTTTCAAACCTACTCAAAGCAGACCAGAGGATTAGTTGGCTAAAACATGGTTATATGTTGATATAATCCCTCGGACACTGATGTTTAGTTTTTTATAAGAGGTCCATTAATACAGACAACATGGAATACTCACAAATAGGGTGAGGAATGTCTGGACTTTAATAAGTTTAGCTTGCAAATTGTCATATTCAGTTTAATGTTTGTTCTGCATGATGGCATGTGTTGGACGGCTTTTAGAAATTGTCTGCCAAGCTAACCTATCTCTGGCCATGTCTTTATTTATCCCTCTTTCTCTCAAATCCATCTTTATCATTTCTTCCCATGTTTTCCTTGGTCTTCTTCTGTATGTTGACTCTGCTACCTCAACTGTATGTTGACATCTCCTCCCCCAACAACTGTCATTCATTGTTCTAGACTGGCCATACCAACAAAGTCTACTGTCACACACACATTTCCCCATAGTTCGGATCTAGTCTTCCTCTGAGGTCATCAGATCTAAACCTGCTTTTAATACTCACTTTATACATTATAAGGAAATTAGAAAGTGATCTTGGGTTTACTTTTGGTGTCTGCGTAACTTTCGTTATCTTTCTCTTGTTCTTTAGTCCTATCATTCATGAGCGATTTTTCTGACAAAAGGGGAAGAATTGCTGCTTTCTGGGTCGTAATTTATCCATCTGACTTATTGTTGGCAAGTCTTTGACTTTGAAGTAGTATTGTTTTTTTGTTTTTTTTAGTTTCTTACATCAAGTACCTTCATAACTTTTCTGGAGTGATTTCCATTAAAATTGTACCATTTTCATATGGTTTCATATTTTTGTTTTGTGTTCGTTCATACTAAAATTATTTAAGCCTTTCTTTTGTTTTCTTCTTCCAGTGTAAAGAACAGAATGCTCGCGTCGATGAAACCTTATTTCCTCACACGTTTAACCCAAATCTTAGCCTGGTAAGTTGAATTCCCCCATATTGAAAAAATAGAAATTAAAAAAAAATCTGTATGGTATGTGACAGAAAGAAAATATCATATTCCAAAAGTTACGTAACTGGATCAATTAGTTTTATTTTTAAATAAGAAAATCAACTTTTATGGCTTACCGAGAAGCAACTGTCCCATGATGCCACTTTGAAAACAGTCTCAAAAACAAGGGGGATAATCCAACATAATTCAAACTTGTGAGATTTTTGTTGCTAATGTCTATGAATCATCATTCATTGGTTAAAAAGTAGTCGATTTATTAAAAAAAATATTTGATCAATTTACATGTTTATTGGAATACGATATTTTCTTGCCATGATGATACAAATCATACAGATTTTTCTTTTCTATTTTGTTAATATCTGGTAAATTCTGGACAAGCACAAATGTTTTTTGTTTTTTTTTTCGGAAAATATCCAACAAATATTCACTGAATAATTGTTTTTTTTAATTCTTAATTTTTAAGCTCACATTTTCAGATTATAATATTTATCGCTTGAAAATGTTGAAATGCAAAATGTTCATTTCAGTTTGCCGTCATATTTCTTTTTCTTTCTGTGCATGCTCAAATTTAATTTATTTCTTTAAGTTGTGTAATATTAAATCTTTCTTACTTATTTCTTGATATCCACACTGATAGGGAACATGACTGGTGTGCTAAATGTTTTGGTTTCGATTCTAGCTGATGGCACCCAAGTTATTTTATTTATTTTTTAACTTTTGAAATCAGTACCATATATATATATTATTATATTTAGGCAGCATTTTTTCTTTTATGCACGTTTCATTAAATAGCACAGATAACTCTTGCTTGTTTTTCTTGTAATCCTCCTTTTCTCTTTGTCGGACCATTTTCTGAACGTTTTTTGCGAGTGAACAAAGAAATTTCCCATAATCGCGAACGTTTTCGACCTCCATTGGTCATCCTCAGCAGAGTAGTAAAAAGTAAAAAATGAAAATAAAAAATGAAAGTAGCGAGATGAAATGAAAAGATGATTAAAAGACGATTAAAATCGCTTAAAATCATTAAAATACTCAAAAGCACTTGAGCGTGCCCTCCGTTTATATATATTCAATAGAGAATTGATTCTGCGATAATAAATACAAAATCTGTATGAATTGAAATATATTCAAGCATATTTTATGACCCGGTAAGGTTCCCCCCCCCCCCACACACACACACACACGCACACTGTTAAACTAAATGACTTTGGAAACCATTTTTTTTACCCATTACCTTCCATAAATTTTAACCACATAAATTTTTATTTTATGAAACTTGGATACCTATAGTTAAAAAGCATGAGAAACATGATGAAATAATCAGAATTACATTTTAAATAGAAATAAGCGAGATATTAGGTAAACTCATATAAGATCACAGGGAGGATATGATTGCAATGACTATATCTGTTAATTTTGAAGTGATCTCATATGCGATCACTGGGAGGTAATGGGTTAAATACTTTTTTTTCACTCCAAACAAGGCATATTGCCACTGAGATGCCATGGGTTACTGTGCATGAGAGACCAGATTTATAAGAGGAATCATAAGTGGGGAGTTGTGCAGCAAATTATTTGTTCACATTATGTTTAACCCTTTATTACCTGGGTGAACTAATTTGGTCAGTTATAAATAAATGAATATAACGGCATAAATAAAAGGGGAATTGATTCAAACACGCCTTGTACGTATTAGTTCGGTATCTGGGTAGATGGCAGGTACCTCCAGATTGCAACTGTCCATTGTTTACATTCAGTATGCTGCCATCTAAAATTGTTTTTTAAATCATCTACATCATAATTCAGGTTATAAAAGGTTCAATTTTTGCATGTTGTTATAATCAGAGAGCATGAAGGAAAGTGCAATCTGCAGAAAGAATCCATTAGCATAGAAAGTTTTTTGTGATGGGGTGGGATTTTGTTAGTCAAGGATACTGATGCTATGAAGCCAAAAGTGTTCTAAGTTCATTGTAACACATTCTATGGAAATTCTTGTAAAAGGGATACAATTTTGCAGTGATGGTACAGTAGACAGTGTGAGTCATATTAGATCAGTGATTCACTGCCCAAGAGGGGAAGACTAGTGGTTGGAGCACCAGCCCATATGTGGCAAGAATGCTCCATGCATAGGTTACCCAATATATAACACCTAGTATAGTTAGTTATTAACTTGATGTACTAAAAACAAAACTGATACCAAATTACAAAAATATATAATCAACTTACTTTTCATCTGTCCAGCAATCCATTGTAAGTGAACCGAAAGAAACGCCACGTCGTAGCAAGCGGTCAACCAGATCTTTTGAGAGTCCTGCTGTCCCTCGAACTCCTCATGAGCCGAAACTGGTACCCATTGAGATTGAAGCAAACAATGAAGAAAAAATGGAAACGGATGTTCCACACGACGACAATCAGGATGCAAATAACGGATTGGATGATCCTCAAATTGAAACTGAAAATGTAAGTCTTGCTTTCTTCTTTTGCAACATTTTGTTTATTCTATGGATTCAGCATTAAATAACCTGAAAAGGGTTAATCTTCTAAGATATAAAAAGCAAAATGGGCGCACGCGTTTGTGTATGTCCATGAAAGGCTTTTTGTTGCGTCAGGCTTCTCGCGTCAGTTAGATTCCAGAAGTTTTCCTATACTTCCCAGATCGTAATATCTCGGCTTTGCAAACGGACATTGTCTCTATCTTCTTTTTGTCGAGTTTTAAAAAATTCCCTTGTTTCGGGTGTTTATTTGTCTTTTTCGTATAAATAAAGTGAAACTAATCGAACGCAAACGCCAAATACCAGCCTTCGCCCGGGTAGTATTTGTTCTGTAATTGGCCCTTGGTCAATGTAGGGGAAACCCTTTCTACTGAGACAATTACTATTTATTTGGATACTGCCAGATGCCCCCTTTTTGGGGGGAGCTGCTTTCCCCCTACATTAAAGATGATCTTCGTGGGAGGTTTAAAAGCAACGCCATTTCTGCAAGTCATCTTTTTGATTGACTATGTTAAATTTGAACGCTTTACACTTCCAGTCATGTCGTAGAGTAGAGGTAAGATGTCAGGTTTTCCTTCACGTTCTTTTCCGCCTTCGTGTCACGGATTTGAGCCTACCTGCCTTCTACTGTTGTGTTTATCTAATAAAGGGGATCGTGTGTGATCGTCTAGTCAGAGTTAACGTTGTGTGATTATCTAGTTGTCTTTCTATTAAATGATATGTTCATATGCTGTTGTGTGTGTGTGGTACATGTCATGTATTTTTGGACATACCTTCTGTGTCGTGGATGTTGGTCTACCTGGTATCATTTCGTGTCTTAGAAGTGAGACTGGCACCTGTTGGACGAAGATTCATTTCACTCCAAGACAAAGAATTGGTTTTATAGTTTATTTCACTTTCCAGATGCCTCGCAGAAGGATGGAAAGTGAATCTCTGGCTTGCGTGGTTTCTCTTGGTTTCGTTTCTACACAAGTCAGCGTCGTTCCCCCAATGAAGGGGGGGGGACGTCTGTGAAGCCTTCCGCCGCCTTCTATGTCCAAATTAAATCTCAACGATTCAGCTAACCTGATCACGTGACTCACATGCAATCCGATCAGCTGATCCTGACTTTCGGTCGGTCAATGTGTCTCAATATAATTTACACACTTTTCTCTCTCTCTCTCTCTCTCTCTCTCGATCCATTCTCTAACACTACAACTTTTATTTTTTTGCTCACCTGGGCAATGCCAGTATGTCATAGAACAAAACAACCAAAGTCAAACATCATAAATCTGAAGATATAAACAACTTGAAGTATAAAAACTTTTGCATAAATTAAAGCCAAACATCATGAATACATATTTCAAGATATAAAGAGTTTGAAGCATAAAAATGAACAAAGCTTCTTTCTTAGAACTGCACACCTGTGGAACTATCTTCCGTTTTCCTGCTTTCCAGCTGACTACAATATGGTTGCCTTCAAGACCAATGTAAACAAGTTCTTGATTGAGCCGTTTCCCTTAATTAATCCAATTTACCAAATTTCCACTACTAATGATTACTATATTGTCCTATTGACTACAGTACGCACTTTAATCCTTATCCTCGAATGGCCTCTATGCCTTGATAAGTGATGACTTCTTTGTAAAAAAAAAAATAGATAAAGAAATAAAAACTTTTTCCAAAATTAATGGATTTGGCATTTAAATAACCCAAGAAAGGTTGATATGCCATAAAACAAAACAACCAAACCAAACACAATGAATAAATATTTCAAGATAAAAAGAATTTTACCAATTAGTTTTTATTTTTAATCTAAGAAATCAAAATTTATGATTTTTAGCGATTTTACTATTAAACTGTATTGAACATAAGGCTGATTTTTTTACCATGGCACTTCAATTTGAGTTGTCTCTCCCTTATTTATTTCATAAAAAATTGAAACTGAAAAATATAAGTCTTGCTTTCTTCTTCCGCAACATTTTATTTCTTTCTACGGATTCAGCATAATATAACCTGAAAAGAGTTGATATGCCGTAAAACAAAACACTCAAACCAAACACCATAAATAAATATTTTAAGATATAAAGAGTTTGAAGCATAAATTTTTTTTCCAAAATTAATGGATTCAGCATTAAATGACCCAAAAAAAGGTTGATGTGCAACAAAAATAAACCACCAAAGAATTTTCTCAAATAGTTTTTATTTTTAAACTAAGAAATCAAAATTTACGATTTGTAGCGATTTTCGAAATATAAAGAGCTTGAGGCATAAAAACTTTTTCCAAAATTACTGGATTCAGCATTAAATAACCTGAAAAGAGTTGATATGCTGTAAAACAACCAAACTAAACACCATAAATAAATATTTGAAGATATAAAGAACTTGAAGCATAAAATTTTTTTTCCAAAATTACTAAATTCAACATTAAATTACTTGAAAAAGGTTGATATGCCACAAAACAAAGCAACCAAACCAACATTACTGAATTTGGCACCAAATAACTAAAAAAAAAAAGGGTTGATATGACGTAAAACAAAACAACCAAAACTTTGTATTCCAATCAAGCAATCAATTTTGATTGACCAGAAAATAGCAAAGTGCAACAAGCCATGTAAAAAGCGAGATGATATTGCATTTATTTATCATCCAAAGGTTTATCCAAGGCGACTTAAAATTTTCATATAGTAGGCATCATCAAAGCCTCCTCTGAGGAGAATGTTGCTTTTCAGTAATTTATAATTATCGCAGCCATGGAAAAATACAAGAAAAAAGTCTGTTTAGGCATAAGTTTTATGTAGCTACGTTTTTGAATATTTGAGATGAGGATTGGTTTTTCGTATTATTTGGAATCTTCAGATTACTGTTCTCATCTCGAGTGTCATTTTCGCAACGTTTCGGTCAATGTAACTTCCAACCTTCTTCAGGTGTATCTTGTTAAACTCTGTAAACTGAATGGAATTTCAAACAAAACCTTTTATTTACTTCACGAGGGTAGCATGCTCTTGTTCTGTCAGCCATGACTGGATAGAGATCCTAAGTAATTCGCAATTGTGTTTTTAGGTCGCCCACACTAAGGATTGAACCTTCAATCTTCAGGAGAATATCACTTTAAAATCGATTTTTTCAAATTACTTTAATCACTGCACCACGGGACCCATTGTGAAAATAAGACTCAAGATGAGAACAGTAGTTTGAAGAATCCAAATAATATGGATTTTATGTTTTATTTTCCATTAAATATTAATTCATATTATTACTAATAAATATTGTTAAATTAGGAATCATGTCAAGTTAAAATTAGTTTCGTTGTTAGATAAGCACAACATCAGGTCAAATTAAATTTTGTTTTACTGTGGCTTCTTTCACATAACATAGACACTTTTCAAGCATGCTTTTCTCAATTTTAGATGCATAATACCAACTAAATTTTTAATGAAAATGATTCATCATTTAGTAATATGTGATAAAAACAACAACATAAAAATATTTTTAATGCCTAAACAGATTTTCTTTTTCTTTTTTGCGTTCTTCCATGACCATGATCTTTATTAATTATCTGCTTTTAATCTGTTGAGACGAAAGTGATGATGGGACATTCTATGGGTGACTGTGGAAACCGTGATGTTGGAGTGAAAAACTCCTGTAAATGTAGATTTAT
This sequence comes from Euprymna scolopes, assembly GCF_053919585.1. Taxonomy (NCBI): domain Eukaryota; kingdom Metazoa; phylum Mollusca; class Cephalopoda; order Sepiida; family Sepiolidae; genus Euprymna; species Euprymna scolopes. The sequence continues at coordinate 80,074,586 of NC_136514.1, forward strand.
ACGAGAGTGTAAAGTCTGGAGAAGAGTCATCAGGCAAAAGCCGTCTAACCCATGTTAATATGGAAACGGATATTAAACGATAACGCTTATAGTCATGACGCTTTATGTCAAAATCAGGTTCTCTCGTATCCTTTTAGGATAAGGGTTAATGAGTGTACAGTAGTCAATGGGAAAATATTGTAGTCATCGTTTGTAGTGGAAATTTGGTAAATTGGATTACTTAAAGGGACGGCTCATCAAGAACTTGTTTATGCTGGACTTGAAGACAGCCATATTATAGTCAGTTGGAAGGCAGGGAGATGGAAGGGTGTTTCACAGGTGGGCATGTTCTATGAAAGAAGCTTTGTTCATGGAATTTACGTTTAGATTTAGGCACGGGGGGGGGAATTATTAATAGTGGTTTCAGCTAGACGAGTGTTTTTCATGAAAATCAGGCAAGGGGGTAACCATAGATTGGAATTCAGATGAGCACTTGCCATGAAAATAACGATAAAGCAGAGACAGGTTTGCAACGTCTCTTCTGTGGGAAAGAGGTTGCAGGGAAGAGAAAAGGGCATTACTCACTAAGCTACAAAGTCTATTCTGAACTCTGTCAAGACTGGATAAGGTGCTTATAGCAGTTCATAGTCTTTAAAGCTATTCTTTGTAGGTAAGCATGGATGCCTTCATATAGATTAAAGGTGGTGCATTTTTGTTTTATAAACCATCACTTCTCAACAGGTACAAGATGCAAAGGTTTATGAGATGGGTGGATTATTGATGAATGATGAAGACTATTATGAGAGGATTATCCTACCTTGGTGATACTATTTGGACACAAAGAAGAGCAGATGCTAATGTGATTTTTTTTTTCTTTTTTGAAGTAATTTAAAGGAAAGACAGGTGCTTGTCCAACATTTTTCCTATCTTAAAAAACAAAAATAAAGAAAAATCTGTATGATATATGCCCAGAGACAAAGAAAATATACACCATATATCATGTAAATTGATCAAGTAGTTTTATTTTTAAATAAGAAACTACAAATTTTGTGGCTAAACAAACAACAATAATATCACCACGTAATCTTGAAAACAGGATGAAAGAAGAAGGGAGATAACTCCAAATAATTCAAACTTGTATGACTTTAGAAAGTAATTTTTCACATGAGGACATCATGATTAGCTTAAAAATGGGTTATAGTCAGCTAACATACTTCCTAATTTCCAGTGTCTGCTACCAAAAACAAATGACAAGGCAAATCAGTTCCTTCATTTTTATTGTTCTTCAGTATTTCTATTTTGAAGCGATTTATTGAAATAAAATATAAAAACATTATCGAAAATTATACAATAAAAATTAACAAAATTATACAGATAAAAATAACACAAGTAGTCTTTATTTGCACTTTTAATGACAAAATTTTTAGGAATAAAAGTTTTTATTTTATTTGAAATTTCATAAGAAATATACCTTTATGAATTTATAAAAAAGTTTTTTTTTTAATTTTAAAAATAAAAGTATTTTATTTGAATTTATATAATAAATATATGTTTATGAAAGTATAAAAATAAAATTATTGAAATAAAAATAAGAAATTAAATTATTGAACTTAAAATAAAATTTCAGGCATCATAAAAAAAAATATATATCTAATACATAATAGTTGAAAAAGTGTTTTCAATAATTCTTTAAAAAAATAATCAAATAAAACTAATTTCAATAATTCTTAATTAAAATAAGACCAAAAAAACATTTCAATGATTATGAAATAAAAAAGAAAGATCGAAAAAAAAGAGTGCATACACAGGAGAGAGATAGGCACGAGAGAAAAAGCGAAGGAACTAATTTGCCTTGTCATTGCTTCCAGTAGCAGCCACACCGGAAGTTAGGAAGTATATTAGCTGACTATTACCTAAAAATGATTTTCTTTATAAAAGTAAAACTACTTGTGTGATTTTTGGAATATGATATTTTTATTTTGTCATGGGTACGTACATCATACAGATTCTTCATTATTTGTGTTTTTTAATATAGAATGAATTCTGGACAAACATCGGAAAATGTATCCGCTTTTTATTAAAAAAATCTTCATTTTCTTTTTCTGTTGGATTTTCAGGTCATTCAAATGGCAGAGATTCAAGAAGCTTTAAATAAAGAGTTAGAAAATATCAAAGCTTCAGGGTAAGCACTTTTTGATTTTGTTTTATACTGACAGGTCGCCTGGCATTGCCCAGTCATAAAATATGCATGAATGTTATATTTTAATTAATGCAGAAACTGAGATATTATGTTTTTTCTAAACAGTTTACTTGTTGAAAGTAAAAAAAAAAAAATAAAGATACTCAAGCTGAGATCGAAACCAAAACCTAAGGACAGTGAGTCAAGTAAAATAACCATTAAGTCAGTTTGACACAATCTTTAAAAAGTGTTTTCAAACCTACTTATTCTTAACATAAGGAATTTGTCACGTGAACGGTTCACGTATGCGCATTCGTGAAACAGTTGACAAACAGATAAAAATCCGATGATCCCCACATTCCAATTTTTCAATTTTGATCCCTTAGCAGCCCGTTTTTTCCGGATGAAAACCGATTAAAAAGTATTCCACATTTCAATACCCTATATATCAAATTTCAAATCTGTAGATCAAAAATTTGTTGAGTATATAGGTTGAGAAGTGTTCCCACTCACACACACACACATTCACACTTCTATAGATAGTCGCTCTAGACAAGGCATGAAGCTGCTCTATGTGAGGAGCTAAAAAGAACAAAAGATGATTATCCCAAAGATAATCTTGAAAACACCTGGGCAATAGGTAGGAGGAAAACAGTAAGCAGGAAGTGAATTTCATAAGCGTTTAGTTCTTTGAAAAGAAGCCACTGAAATAGGACGCTGTATAACAAAAAGGTATAAAAATAGTAAATTGATGGTAAAAATGTCATCCGTCAGGGATTACCTCATGTTGGCCAGGTATCAAATGTTGAACAGCCACCTCAAATGACGCCTTGTTTCTAACCTGTAGGTCAACAACTAGACTGCATTTCACTTTTATGAAATGATTTTATGAACAACAACACCAACTCAAAGAAAATACTCTGTAATTGTTAAATCTCTTGCAAGTAGATATTCCATTTATGAGCTTAAATCGTGCATGTGAATGGCGTGCGTTGCAGTGGTAGAAAGTGACGGTGCAGAGAGTAAAAATATTTCTGGCCAATATCAGACCACCCAAGAGGTATTCGCTTTGTTTAAAAAAGAGTTAAGTGCCTCATTTGATGGAAGAGTCCTACCAAGATCGGCTTTGTGTGAGAAACAATGTCCGAAGACCAGCTGGATGTTTTCTTTAGTGAATGTCTCTTTTGGGCATCTGATCAATGACCATCAACAAAAGATCAGAATCAGGCAGGCATGAAGAGACCCCCAGAGGAGGAGGAGGAGCTAGAGTGGAAGTTAGAGTTTGTCGTTCCACATATGATTTGCCTGTTCTGAGTAAAAAAAAAAAATGTAGAACTTTTCTAGCATCAAACTAATTTACAGGGTGGAACGATAGAATTGTCACCTTAGAAAAGCAGACATGATTCTAGTTCCGTTTGATAAAACCTGATTTTCTTTTTTTGTTGCAGACCATCTACTAGTTGGCCAGTTGTATACAAATCCCAAGAATGATAGAAGCCTCCTATCATGTCTGAAAGTGACACAATGTTCAACGAGTGAGATTAGAAATGCACTGCTGTACATCTCATGCTCTCTACTAATCCAAGTTACAACAACATGATCATTGCCAGCACCCTCAAAATGCATCGTTGGATTGCTACAAATAATAGGGACATGTTCAGGGTGATGAATGCATAGTTTCTGGCCACGATTATGGTCTTTGGTGTGGTTTCATGTGAGACCCACGTCATGCCACCTCACATCTTTGAAGTTGGCTTGAAAGTCAACAGGAAAGTGTACCTGTATGTGGTGAAGAGTGTGGTGAGTCCCTGGGTGTAGCAGCAGGACTTGGCGCTGACGCAAGTCCAAAAAGACCCAGGCTTAGGTTCAGAAAGAGTGCTACGACCTTGTACCCTTCTCTCACTGCCCCTTTTCTTCCGACCTGAACCCGCTGGACTACTTCATTTGTTCATAGATTGAGAACATCACCAACATGACCTCCCACAACACGAAAGCCAGCATGATCGCCGCCATCTTCTGAGTATTCACCAAGCTCCTGCTGGCGCTTGTGAAAAAGGCATGCTGCCAGTTCCTGACCCATATTGGGGCAGTGATTGAGGCTAAAGGTGGCTACATTGATATCAGCTCTAATACATAATCAAGTTACCTGAATTAATTTTTTCAATAAAAGTTTTAAAATAAAACTGTAATGTTGTTTTCTTTAGGGCGACACTTTTATTGTCCCACCTTATACTTTGTAATATATTTTGTATGATATACTTTGTAATATATTTTGTATGATATACTTGCAAGAGATTTAACAAAAACAGAGTATTGTATTTGAGGCTGTGTTGTTCATAAAAGCTTCTTACATAAAAGTGAGGTGCATTCTGGTTGTCGACCTATGGGTTAGAAACAAGTCATCATTTAAGGTGGATGTTCAACATTTGACAACTGGCCTCCATGAGGAATATAAAATAAGATGGATGACATTTTTACAGTTGTTGAATCTTTTTTTATTATTCCATTAATTCCTACAAATTTTTTTTAACAACAGATCAAAGCGTTCCAAGAAAAGAACTAAGAAAAGTGGTAAGTAATCTCTGATCTATATATCAAATAGTTGTGGCCACGATCTTCTCTATAAATGTAATGTTAAGCAAAACGGAAGGTAGTTACTCTCTCTCCCTCTCTCTCTCTCTGCATCTTCATGACTAAATTCAAGATGGCTGCTGCAGGTTTTTAGGTTCTCATGTAGTTGTCACCCTATTTCTACTTTTGTTTTTTTTTCTTGCTCATATGCTCCTGTTCCAAATTCGTACTAGTGGACTTATGAAAGTAGAAACATGGAAACAAAAAGTACATGAGAAGTATTTTTTTTTTTAATGTTAACCTATTTCAAACTGATATAAATTATTACACAGTAAAAATAATTAAAACAAAAATTATTTTTCCTTTTTCAAATTATTCAATCAAGTAAAAATTTCATTTTTTTTTTTTATTTGATTACTAACTTTAAAATGCTATTTTTTGTTCATAGTATTTTCAAGTTAAATTCAATTTTTACAATATTTTTGTTTATTAAATAGTAATGCAATTTGCTAGAATAACTTTTTAGATTTAGTAATAAAGTAAAAACTGAATTTTTTACTTGATTAAATAATTTGAAATAAAAAGATTTTTGTTTTAATTTAAGTATTTTTACTGTGCAATAATTTATATCAGTTTGGAATAGGTTAATATTAATGACTATTTCGGTAAAATAAGATGTCCATTGATGTCAGCCCACTGCTACGAATTCGGAATAGGGGCATGTGAGCAAGAAAAAAAATGAAAGTAGAAACAGGGAGACAACAACTACATGAGAACTGTTTTTTTTAATTCTTTGCTTCCAAAATTCAAAATGATGGTTTTTGTAACAGTGCTGACATACAAAATGCTGCATTTTGATGCATATGCAAATGACCGAGCTGATGCATGAGATGACATAACAACGGAGGAAGAGAAGAAAAAAACAGAAAAAAAAATGCACCACGAGGATGAGAAAAAGCACATGTCAGTGTAAGATGAACGTGTGGCCCATGGCGGCAAGAGACTTTTTAAGCCTTTGTTGAGACGGCAGGTGAACTACATGACAGGTGAAATTAAGTAAGATACTTTTAAACCAAGGGGCAATGTATTATTTTAGAAAGTACCATGAATAAATGCCTTTCATTTCAATTGGAATAGCTGAGTTGAAGTTCTTTGCTTTTTTGTTTCTTTTTTGTTGGTGTTTGTTGACAGATCAATTTTTTTTAAAATGCTATTTTAAGATAAAACAATATTACGTACTTAATTGTCATGCCAAAAATAATAATATATCCAAAAATTATGAAAAATCAAGTAGAAAGTTATTTTTCGGAAAATTGGATAAAATCGCATTTTTATTAGTTTATTATTTATAAAGTAGACAGTAAGAGTCTACACGCAGGGGACATAACTCCAAAATGAATATTTTAGATTACTTGTGTCATGGCTGCAGTATTTGTTGTCTATAGCAAGATTTTTTTTTTTTTTTTTTTTTTACTAAAACCACAAAAACAGTTATTCTACTCAATGAATTTTCGTAATTTTTGGATATATTACTATACTAGTATGGGTGCCCGGCGTTGGAGGTGTGAGTTGAGCAAAAAAAAAAAAAAAGTGGTAGTAGGAAGGCAGGCTCAAACCTGTACCGCAAAGGAGGAAAAGAATGTGAAAAAACATAATGTCTTTGCTGTTACGACCACTGCCAAACCAGCAGTGACATAGGTTTAAATTAAGGCTAGACAATCGAAAAGAGGGGATGACTTTCGAAAATATTGTCAAAAAAAGCAACTCCTCCCTGTAGAAAAGTGACCCGTTGAGGGTAAAGAAATTAATGTTTTTAGCCAATTTTTCGATATTTGTCATCTGAAGGGTCGAGCTTCAAAACGATACTGATCTTGTGAAAATCTGTCGCCTCTGTCGAAAGTTTTAGGCAGACATGCAAACATACATACATAGATTTATATATTGGTAGCTCAAATTTTCAACCCAAACTGATTAAAAAGCTTGCCCTATCTCTGAATACCCTTTATGTAAAATTTCAAATGTTTAGACCAGAAATTGTCTTTAGTAATTTGGTAGAGACCGCACAGGTAAAAAATTTTTTAACTTTGACCCCCTATTATGACCCCTTAGCATTTATTGTTTTGGGCTCAAATCAAGTTATTAAGTTAGATCCATATCCAAGGAACCTATATCTAAAATTTCAAGTACGTAGACCCAAAATTGTCGGAGGAGTTTGGTAGAGTTCTCAAAGGTCAAATCGATGAACTTTGACCCCTTAACAGCTAAATTTCTGACTGAAAATGGATTACAAAGATTTTCCCAAATCTCAGTACCCTGTATATCAAATTTCGAGTCTGTAGACTGAAATTTGACAAAATTATTGTGTACAGACAGACACTTTCACTTTTATAGATATATAGATTCGACATGACAGTTAAGTATGTTATATTAGTTTTGCTTAAAACAATATATTTAAAAAATCGATTTGTCAACTATACCTTAGCAAGCACCCGACTGTTTCCCCATACAACGTGTGGGGTCTGTGTTAACATGTAACGGCACCGTTGCAGTTTTTGTAATGCGCACATAATGAGAATTTCTAACTGTAAAAAGGTATTTCTTTTTATTATAATTCAATATTGTCAGGCAATTTGATGCAGGCTTGAAAATTTGATTTTGTTTAGCCTCTTCAAAGGACTTTATAATTGTTTTTCTTTTTTCAATGTCACTTTGTATGCTTCATCTATACTGGCATTTGGAAATTTGATTTTTTTTTTTTTAATTTTTTAATTTAAATTATTAAATATTGTTAGATATTGATTGGGCAATGCCAAAAGGTGTGCTAGTCAGCGATTATTATAATCATTATTGAATTTATAAAAAGAGAATGTCAGAAAGACTGTTATCATAGCAAAATAAATATTTACAGATAAAATTATTTTAAGATGTTTTAATAGAAAAGAATGTTAGAACACAAACAATAATTTAAAAATAGGTCTGGCCTCTAGAGTCTGACGTAGAAGTCATACTTAAAGTAATGTGGAGTTAGGGTAGAGCTTGAAAGATACGTATCATTTTTTAGTCAAGGCTCTGGAGTGAAAGAGAGCAGATATTTCACTACTGATGCAATTCTCTATCTATATAAGAGCCAGGTACGTCCAAGGATGGAATACTGTTGCCACATCTGGGCAGGAGCTGCTAGAAAGGACTTGTCCTGCCTTGATAGAGTTCAAAATAGACTTCGTAGCTTCATAGATGTCCTTTTCTCTTCCCTGCAACCTCTATCGCACAGAAGAGATGTTGCGAGTTTGTCTCTGATGTATCGTTATTTTCATGGAAAGTGTTCGACTGAGCTTCAGTCTATTGTCCCCCCTCGCCAAACTTTCACAAGAAACACTCGTCTAGCTGAAAACACTATCAATAATTCCCCCCACTCTTTATCTGTGCCTAAACCTAAACGTAGATTCCATGAACAAAGCGTCTTTCTTAGAACTGCACGTCTGTGGAATTGTCTTCCGTTTTCCTGCTTTCCGGCTGACTACAATATGGTTGTGTCCAAGTCTAACGTGAATAAGTTCTTGATGAGCCGTTCAATATAAGTTATCAAATTTACCGAATTTTCATTACTAATGATTACTATATTGTCCAATTTCTACTGTACACTCTTTAACCCTTATCCTTGAGTGGCCTCTTGGCCTTGATAATGTGGTGATGCCTGTGTAAAAAAAAAAAAAAATGAAGTCAGAATCGAAGAGGGACAGAGATGGTCTGCAGATCGTGATGGCTCCGAGTAGAGAGAATCAGAAATGTCAAGAGTCTAGGACCAGTGTTGCAGCTTTCCAATGGCGGAAATATTCGGTAAATAAAGCTGCTTTAATTACTACCAAGACTTTGAGTTGTGCGAACACACATATACACGTGCCATATAGATGACTGTGACATGTAATGTATGTACATTCCGTATACACACATTCGTTAGAAGAACATTTTATATCACTAGATGATACACAAATTTAGATGTGGATATATATTCAAAACACATGTATACACTCTGTTCCATCTGCCTGCTTCCCACCTGACTACAACTTGGATGTCTTCAAGTCCAACGTTAACAAATTCCTAATGAACCGCCCTCTTAAGTAAACACTTCATTAAATCTCCACACTAACATACTGTGCTTGCAATAACCCTTATCCCTGAGTGGCTTCCGGGCCTTGATAAGTGGTGACCACCGTGTAAAAAAAAAAAACGAAAACAATATATATACCTCCTCCATGTTATGCAGAACCTGACAATACAACAATATGAATGGTAATGTTATCGTTCACACAGTAAAATCAGAAATAATTTCTAGCACAGTATTTTTTTTTTTTAATATAACTTCAGTTTTCATATTGTATCTCTCTATCTTTTTTTTTTATTATTATTCATCCTAAGCAAGGTACATTGCTACTGAGATGTTAAGAGGCTACAATGAAATAGGGGCCAGGTTGATAGGAGCGTCCAAAGTGGCGAGTTGTGCAGCAGGATGTTTGTTTACATTACATTCAAATTTTTTCATCTTGATATGTAAACCAACTGTCACTCCGTTTTCTTCTTTTGTTTTGATCAGTTAACAGTTCCACTTCGGATAGCAACCATGCAACACCAACGTCATTATCAGCCAGAAAAACCAGTTCAGGTAACTTTTACACACAAACATTGTCTATTCTTTTGCCCGTTAATAGATTTGTCGATTTCAATTAACTATGCATATAGCTTTGCTGTCATTAACCATGACCTTGAGATTTGCTGTCATTAACCATGACCTTGAGATTTGAGCAGATCCCTGAAACTGTTGTTACTGATTTCTTTTGTTAAATAACAAGTACGTGCGTGTGTGTATACACACACACACACACACACACACACACACACACATATATATTTAGGCAGCACTTTTTCATTTAAGCATATTTCATTATGTAAAATATACGTTTTTTTTGTCTATTAATTCTATTTTGGATCCTTTCCATCTTCCAAATAACCTTTTTCACTTCTGGCAGGAACTGGCTGATGTAATCACCATATTTGTTGTAAATTTGAGTACTTTCCAATCCTTCTGGATCCATCGTCAGGGATAGATTAATCCAACTGATTTGTAGAATTAAAAGTTTTTTTTTAATTAGTGGACAAAAAACTTCTCTTTTAATTATATATATATATATATATGAATTAATCTTTATAATATTTTAAGATTTTATTATATCTTATACATATATTAATATTATAAGATTTTAAGAACTTAAAGGATAAACTATTGTCTCAAATTGACTGATTTTTGCATTAAATGACCCCCAAAAAGGTTGATATGCCATAAAACAAAACAAGCAAACCAAATTTTTAACTTGAAAAACTGTTTAAAAATTTTATTTTAGCTAAATCCAAAGATAAAAATCGAGGATCAGGATCCGAATCATCGCAAAGTGTTCAAGTTATGTGGGATGATCCGACAGAAAGGTGAGTTTAGAATCACTGTATAATAAATTGCCATATGAAAGGTGAGTTTATAGTTACTTTATAATAGTTGACTGAATGGTGAATTTAGAATCACTGTATAATAAAATGGTGTACTAAAAGGTGAGTTTACATTCACCGTATAATAAAATGTGGATTGTTTGGTTTAGAGTCTCCATATAATAAATTGTTGACTGAACCTAAATCCGTATAAAGAATAAACAGAAAAACTAGTTTATTTTTTATATAATGAAGTAAACAAGATGTTTTCCAGTGAGTTTGGCAGAGTACACATCATGCTCTGAGTATTAAGAATTAGCATAAAAAAATTTTCTTCTTTGCTTGTCTTAGAAACATGTTGTCATGCAACAGTTTCTCAATTTTTTTACATAGTTCTTCACACAATTATTATACACTGCAAGGTCTTTCAAACTATATCCGACTGTATCACTTTTGGATTGCCTCATTCTTGAGCGATTGAGTATCCGTCTAGATCCTAAGGTGCTTCTAAACCAGGAGGAAGTACTTAAGAAATGGGGATTCTCATGTTAGTGGGAGGGGAGCCATTCTAATTGTCCGATCCACATCTTTTTTTTTTTAATTGGTATTTCACCCCAAACAAGGCACATAGCCACTTATTCGTGGGGGGCTACTATTTGGGACCAGATTTGCAGGGATACTATTTAGGGAGTTGGGCAGTGAGATGACTATTCACATTACATTTAAATTTCTCCATGTCAGGGAAGCATGGGCCTAGGAGAGAATTCCAAAGTTCAGTAATCCGAGAGAAAAAGATACTAGAATAGAAGACTTTATGATGTTTAGGGATCTCTACAGTGTAGGGGTGGGATTATGCTGCTTGTCTGGTTTGTCGAAGGTATTGTCGTCTGCAATTTGGTCTCTTCCTGAGAATTTGTTAGAGATTCAACGTGGCTGAGTAAGCTTCTCTTTGACTTCCATCTTGTGAATAAAATAATTTTGATTTTCCTTTTATTTTTCCCCCCCGTTTCTCAGGATTGAGATGCAAAAAGTTGCTGCTCAATTAGAGAAGGCTTGCTGTTCAACGCAGGATGCACTTGATATTCACACACCAATGAAACGAGACTGTGATTTCCAACAGCCGATGGAGGTATGAAACACCCTTTTTCTTTTTTTTTTTCATCTCTTCCTTCTCTTTATTTTCTTCTTTGTACTTTCCGCAATTCATTTCTATGGGTTTCTTTCATGTTGATCAATTTCTGATATTCTAGTAATTATTCTGTATAAATTTATTCACTACAGACTGATGAGTCCAACAGCAAGAAACATTCTTCAAGAACTTCAACTCCTGAACAGCCATCAATTGGTAAATTTTTTTTTTTTTTTTTACATGGTAGTCACCACTTATCAAGGTCCGGAAGCCACTCGAGGATAAGGGTTATTGCGTGTACAGTAATCAATGGGATAGTATCGTAGTAATCGTTAGTATTGGGGATTTGATAGTCTTACTTAAGGGGGCGGTTCATCAGGAATTTGTTTATATTGGACTTGAAGTTAAAACAATATACAATTTTTTTTAATGCCTTACTTCCAAATCATTCACGATATGAGTATTGGGAGCTCATCATCATTATCTTTCGACTGTAGTCAAGATGATGGAGTTCACATGCTCAAGCCAGATATCCTAGTCCCACATGATTGTTTCTAGGTCCCACCTCGCAACATTGGAATCCCTTGGAATGACATCTATGTATGTGAATATTCTACTTCTTGAATGGGTAGTAGGGTTCGATATAAGTAGGGAGGGAATAACTTCATTTACTGCTCTAAAACAATGGCCTGCAAACTGAACACATCTTGCTTTAACAATAGATGATGCCAATGGAAGTTTACCATAGATTTGTTGTTTGGGTGGATGGCTCTTCCATGAGAGATTTAGGCTTTCATGAGAAGGCGGGTACCATTCACCATTCAGGTGTTTTTCCAACGTTTTGGAAAGTGTCCATGTTTCTGAACTATAGAGGAGGATGGATTGTATTATCGATTTAAAAATTTTCAGTTTGATGTTTTTGCTGAGATGTGATGTCAATATTTTGCTCAAATCATTAGAAGCAGACGATGCCATCTCTTTTCTGATGTTGAAATCTTTGAGGATGCAATGGAGAATCCTTAATACTTATTATAATAGAATAATATAATCGACCTGTTTTAGTAGCATTTGAGTCAATGCTTTGATACCATGATCTGAGTTGAAAGAAGAGCATTTGTCATCTATTCAGTTTTTGTCTCATTTAGGTACGAGACAACACAGAGATTGTAGAATAGATTGGGCATTTGCAAGGGACTGTCTGATTTGTACAATGTCATCGGCAGAATCCGTGTTGGTTAGGTGGACATCTGAATGACGCAAGCTTTCTTGAGTTTTATCTGATACCCCTTTGTGTTGACCATTGTCTACAGACATGTGCAGGATGCAGTCCATAACAAAAATGAAGAGGAAAGAGGCAAGTGTGTCTGTCACCTTGGAGTATGCCTGCCTGAATTGAAAAAAAGCTCAGTCTTTTTATTAGGTCGAGGTTGGGTTGGAGTAAAGAACTTTAATAGCATTGATTATCTTTGTTGGGATACCATATAATCCTAGAATTTCAATCATCTTATCTCTGTCAACCAAGGTAAATGCTTTTGAAAAGTCAACACAAAAGCAAGATCTATGTTGGAGGCTTGTGACTCCTCCAGGAACCTGCAAATGCACACGGTTTGGCTAAGAGTGGATCATTTCCTCCAAAAATTTGGTTCTTTCTGAGTAATAGTTTAATGAAAGGAACGCGTTGGTTGAAGATCATTTTGTTGTAACTTTCAGCAACAATTGACACTAGGGGTATACCTTTATAGTTTGCTGCAAGTGAAAGCTCTCCCTTTTTTAGGCGCTGGTATTATTTGGGACTGGTACCAAAGTTTTGAACAAATATTTATTGAAAAAGTGTGGTTACATAAATTAAGCAAAAGATTGAAAAATCTTATTCTTCCAGATCATTGTTGGTATGTTGTCGGGACCAAATGCTTTCGACAATTTGAATTGTTTGGTAGCCATTGTTAGCTCATCCATGTTAAATATCGAAGAATATTTGTTCACTTGGAAGAACATTGTTTTTAGGCAGTTTGGCTTTTTACTGAAAAAAAATAAATAAATAAAAAATAATTTGTTACTGGAATATACCAGTCATAAATGCCTTTTGTTAAAACTGAAAAAAAGCAGAGTCGAATTTCTTTTTGTTTGTTTCCTTGTGACTGTCTCAGATACAACACGTTCATTCCGAGTGCTAAAATGTAACAACACCATTGAAGAAGAATAACGATCACGTTACATTGTTGGAACTGAGTCTTTTCGTTCAGGAACTATCTGCCTAGAAAGGTTTAGAGTAACTCCGTCAGATAAGGCACCAGAAGATGCATTATGATCAAAGACAGGACCTGTTAGGGCAGGAGTTAGACCCACCTCCACAGGTGTTCCATAAAAAGTGGTTCCCTGAGAAAGAGCAACCCTAGTGCAATTAATTGTAAACTCTGTAATCTTTTCAAATAGCTGTTAATGTGTGTGCAAGCTGCAACTACACACATTGGAAAGCATTGTACAACCAAGCATTAAAGAAGGTTTTTCCTCCTCAACAATGTTTCCACTGGGTGTCAAGCCAGTATTTCCAAACCTCAGATTGTGTTGATTCATTATAAGGTATATTCCCTAGGTTGGTTGTCTTCATCATAGCTAAGGAATCACCTCATTGGAATAGGGGGTATTGCTTTATAGTGTAATAGTAGCAGGTGGACCTGCCTGGCATTTGTAGGTCTGGTTGAGTAATAAGGAGATCTAGATTTGCTTTAGGTCCTCCCCTCAGAATTGCTGACAGAGTCCGACAAAAAGGCAAACCAATACAGTTGGTGCCAGCACGTTTGCAGGAATTCTGGAAAAAAAATTTTCAGAGCTTCACCATTTGTATAGCGGACTCTAAACTGGATTTTTGTCTGGGTTTGTCAAGACATCCACATGGCAGTGGAACTATTGCCAATAGCTGGAGGTTGGTTCATAGGCACTAGGGCATACCCATGTAGAAATAAATAAACTTGTTGTTTGTTTTCATTTGAATATTATTAAAATAAACTTTTACTTTCTGTTTGTTTTGTTTTTTTTAAATCGGCACATTAAGATTCAGTTGATGGATATAATTAAAACAAACTTTTGTTTTTACTTTTTGTTTGTTGTATTTTGGGTTTTATTTTCTTGTTTTTTGTTTTTTAAATCAACACATTAGGATTCAGTTGTTGATCCGAAAATGTTAAAATGCCAAAAGCTGATTGAATATAATTAAAACAAACTTTGTTTTTATTTTTTGTTTCTTGTTTTAAAAAAAAAAAAATTTGGAGGTAGAACGCTTTTATTTCATTTAAAAAAAATGATCGGTCCCTCTTACATACGCAGTTGAAGTAGAATAAAATTCCACTTCTTTCAATCCAGAAAAAGTGTTTGTTGTGAACAAATACTAAATTCTGCCGAATCACTTATTTTTTTGTTATTTTATTTCTCTTAGTGCTTCTTCTCTCACACGCATTATCTTTCTTCCTATTTTGCGAGCTTGTTTTTATGTATAATCTTACTACTTATTCCTATATATGTGTGCGTGCATATATATATATATATATATATAGATATAGCAAAACTGGTAATTAGTAAAAACCTGAAGAAGGTGCTCAATACTATTGCAGAGCAAATATATATTTTTTATTACCGTTTTATCTGTTTTAGTTACACATGTTTCTGTTACTGGATCGTATTCACGATGCTGCAACTTTGTCAGACTTGAACAGAAGTGGTTATTAGGATTTGGAAAGACAATATTGGAAGAAGATGATGAAAAAAAAAAAGGGAGTGGGGGGGGGGCTCAATTTTGATCTGACAGCATTTAAGTTTTAAGATTTAATAATTCAATAAATAAATAAAAAAAAACATCGAGCACGGGTGAAGTTGAGTTCAAAAAATTTAGCCAGATTCGACATGGATTTTGAGTGTATGGAGAAGAGAGAGAGATGTAGAGAGGAAGAGGGGTAGGGGGGTAGGTGGAGAGAGAAGACGGGAGAGGTAATGTTGTCATGGTGTCATATGGAATTTGACACGTTAATGATTTACGCGGATTGGGGGGGTGGGCTCGTTCAGAGTAACTAAGATGCGTCCTCTTAAGGTAAGCAAAAGTTACAACCAATTTAAATGAATTACCTATTTAAATGCATTTGCTGTAAAGGTCTTTAAGAAATTAAATAATTTAAATAAAATTAAAAATTGCCGGGCATGGATTGAATAGGTATAAAATTATAAAATATGTATGTAGATATAGGTAATAATAATAAAAGATTAAAAAAAAAATAATATATAATAAAATAAAATAGAACTAATGAAAAAAAAAGATAATAATAGTAACAGAGAGCGATACCAATAATAGAATGGTAAAGATAAAAATCATTGTAAAAATGAAAGTAAAGTAAATTGGGTAGATATATATATATATATATATATATATATATATATATATACACACACACACACACACACACATATACATACATACAAATAAATGAATATATATAAAAATAGAGATGGGATATATATAAATATATATTTATATATATATATAAGTATGATTAACTAGGCAAGTTTAGTGCCAAATGCAACACATATACATACATTGTGCACAAAAGCAAACAAATATATATATATATATATATATACATGCATATAAACACACACACATATATATATATACACACATACATATACGCACATGCATACACATACAGAAATATAAATACATATACGCAAATCTAAAAATGATATAAAAAATATAGAAAATATATATATACATATATAAATAAATATATGGAAAAAAGAAGGTAAGATAAAAATTGGATATATAAGTAAGTATAATTAATTAGGCGAGTTTAGTGCCAAATACATTACATGTATGCATGTGTACACAAGTACATATATGTACGTATACGTAAATCCGTACATACATATATGCAAGCACACACAAGTACACGCACACACACATAAATACATATACATGTATATCGGCATGCATATACAAGTGCATACACACACATATACACACCTACACATGGACACACATACGCATATATATATAAATATGACCCATGCATACAACTACCTATACAAATACAAATAAACGCATATAAATGCAAACATACATATAAATATATACATACATATATACCAATACCCACATATATACATACACATACAGAAGCATATAGACATACAAACACAGGCATACTCATAGATTTGGGGACTAAGTAAGTAACCTGAAGTTATTAAAAAAAACAAAAAAAAAAACGAGTAAGGCATATTAATAATGGTATTCTAAGTATACCTGTATAAATAAGTAGGTGACTTGGTAATATAATTAATTTATGAACATTCAGGAGTATTTTAGGCTATATTCCTAGCAAGTAGGGAGGGAGTGTGAGTTCTAGATGCTTATATGGTTAGTAGTTGGGTGGGATGGTGGTCCCGGGAATGTATGATTATAGAGTTTGGGGAGAGGTCTAGGGTAGTTTTATGGAGGTTAAATATTTCACTTATGGCCCTAGGTTGATGTATTTGATTTTAACTATATTCTAATATACATTATAAACTATTCCATGCCCGTACTTATATGGGGATATCTATATAAGAAATCTACACATGTATACAAATGCAATATTCTCCAACAAACTGGGGAATTGTTTTGGGAATAGGTGTATAAATTTAACTCAAAGGTCAATAAAGGGATTTAAATTGATAATATTCGGAGGTATAGGTTATTTTGTTGGATTTAGGCGGGGAGGGGTGAAAGTGTAGAGTAAGATCTGGTATAGGGAGAATGGGGTAAGAAGGTTTAAATGTGTAGATGTTACAGTAATTAGTTGTATGTGGTAGATGGTTATACCAGGTGTATGGTTTGGCAGATTAAAAACCTTGTCTGGGGGATGTTTCAAAAAGGTGCATAATTGCTAAGAAGGTGGGCTTTGTAATGATGACAGTTTATGGTAGTTTCATGTTTCCTATTAAGTAATTTATCTCTATCTTTAAAATTAGACATAAAAAGTTTTTCGTTTAGGCAAAGCAGGCATAGAGAATTTAAAGATTTACATATGCTATATTTTTTGAGGATTTCCCAAGTAATGGTTGGTGTACGGTTGTTTTGGATTAGATGTAGATAGTGTGAAGTTAGTGAGGTTTTGTTAGGATGGTTGAGGTTTGTAAAGGAGCATTTATGTACTCTAAATCTGTCTTTAAAAGAGTTGCCGGCCAGGCCAATATAGTATTTTTTGTCGTTTGGGTCTTCTGTCGAAGCAATTGTAGCTTTATACTACTTCTGTTAGTAGACATTGTTGATTAAATGGGCATTCCGATTTGTTGGTGAAATTACAATTATTATTGTTAGTGTTTTTTGTATTTTTATCCATGTTAAGTATCTTCCTATTATGTTTCTTGATTATTTTTTCCAAGTTATCAGTACAGCTGTAGCTAAGTTTAATTGTTTTTTATTAAAGATTTTCTGTAGTGTGTGATTAGGTGGAAAGTGGGTGTTTATAATTTGAAAACATTTTTTGCCCACTTTGGTTTTGACCATTATATTGAGGGGGGGGGGTTAAACCAAATGATTTTTCTTTTTTAAAGTATTTGAGGAGTTCGGTTTAGTATAATTAATGGTGGGATTTGGGTATCCACTTTCCCTAAGAGCATTTTCATAGAATAGTTTGTTGAATATTTCAGGTTTAGAGGAATTTGTGCTAAGTCTGTTTTCGACAGAATTGGGGATATGTTTAATGATATGTTTTGGGTGGTTTGATAGTGGGTGTATATAAAGTGTATAGGTATTATCTTTGGCGTATGATTTATGAGTTATTCGAGAGGTTGAGAGTTATATTGAGAAAGTTGACAGTTTTTACGTTAGACTTATTATTTACTTTCAGGCCTATTCTATTCATTTCCTTAGTTAATGTTTTTTTGTTTTTTTTCTCACAATTAGGGCCATTTGAATTTTTGACTACGATAAGGGCATCGTCCCTATATAGTCCTATGTTTTGGTTATTTAAATTTTTTGTGAGATTGTACAGAATAAAGAGCCAACTAGAGCAGTTGTTTCTGCTGAGTCTAAGGCGCCCATTGAGATGCCAAATGATCCGGATTAATTCTTCTTAGTCCATTGGCTGAATAATACCGTTTTCCTAGATTTTTTAATAATGTTTATTTTGGATGGTTGTAAGTTGGAAAGTAGAGAGGTGAAATCTAAAACTTCATCAAACAGTTCCTTTGATATGGAAGGATAATAACTAGCCATATCAAACTGGATAAAGGGCGCCTTTTTTTATTCTGGATAATCTTGAACCATTTAATGGTGTCATTGGTGTTAATGCTCATGTTGAGTGTGTCAGTGATGTTTTTGCTGTCTATATTATTATATATGTATATATCTACCCAATTTCCTTTACTTTCATTTTTACAATTATTTTTATCTTTATCATTCTATTATTAGTATCACTCTCTGTTACTATTATCTTTTTTTTATTATTATCATTATTAGTTCTATTTTATTATATATATATATTATATTTTTTATTTTTTATTATTATTATTATTATTATTATTATTATTATTACCTATATCTACGTACATGCATATTTTATAATTTTATACCTATTCAATCCATGACTGGCAATTTTTAATTTAAATTATTTAATTTCTTAAAGACTTTTACAGCAAATGCATTTAAATAGGTAATTCACTTAAATTGGTTGTAACTTTTGCTTACCTTAAGAGGACGCATCTTAGTTACTCCGAACGAGCCCCCCCCCCAATCCGCGTAAATCATTAACGTGTCAAATTCCATATGACATCACGACAACATTACCTCTCCCGTCTTCTCTCTCCACCTACCCCTCTTCCTCTCTCTCTCTCTCTCTCCCTTCTCCATACACTTGAAATCCGTGTCGTATCTGGCTAAAGTTTTTAAACTCAGCTTCACCCATGTTCGATGTTTTTTTTATTTATTTATTAAATCTTAAATCTTAAAACTTAAATGCTGTCAGATCAAAATTGAGACCCCCCCTCCCTTTTTTTTTCATCGTCTTCTTCTAATATTGTTTTTCCAAATCCTAATAACTATTTCTGTCCAAGTCTGACAAAGTTGCTGGATCATAAATACGATCCGGTAAGAGAAACATGTGTAACTAAAACAGATAAAATGGTAATAATATATATATATATATATATATATATATATATATATATATATATATATATATGTCTGTTTTATCTTAAATTGCATACAGTGTTTGGTTATAGTCAGCTAACGTATTTCCTAACTTCCAACATTTTCAGTGTAACACTACCAGAAGTGGTGACAAGGCAGATCAGTTCCTTCACTTTTATTGTTATTCAGTATTTCTATTGCAAAGCGGTATATTGAAACAAAATATAAGAAAACGACATTATTGAAAAGTATACAATAAAATTTAACAAAATTATACAGATAAAAATAACGTAATTAGTCTTTAATTTGATAACAAAATTAAAGATAAAAGGTTTTATTTTATTTTAAATTTTATATGAAATATGTTTATGAAATTATAAAATGTTTTATTTGAATTTATATAATGATTATATATTTATGAAAGTGTAAAAATAAAATTATTGAAATCAAAATAACAATTTTAAACATCATAAAAAAATGTATCCAGTACGTAATATCCCTAAAATAGTTTTAAAAGATTTTTGAAGTGTTTTCATAAATTATTTTAAAAAAAAAAGTGCAAAAAAATTAATACCATAACAACCTTTCTTTAACAATGTTCTTTCTTTCCATCATCACCATCACCACCACCATCATCATCATTGCTATTATTGTTACATCCAACGACACTGTCACAGTGCGAATAATCCCAATAATACGAATTATCAATACTCATCTAAAAAGTTCAGGAACATTTTCTTTTCTTGTTGTAGTGTTTCCATTATCAAAGAAACTGGAGACGATGGAAGCCCCTCAGCCTGTCGAATTACTCTCCGATGATGAACCTTTTGATTCTATCTCCGCTGCGGTTGACATTGGAAGGCCTCTTTGTTTTCTTTTGTCTGGAATTCTACCGAATGTAAGTTTGCCTCGATTTGCTTTTGAGGTAGAAATGATGGATCAATTATGTTTTAAGGATCCCACAAGACAAGCAAAACAATAGGGATGCATTTCGGTTGATATCAGCCAACTTTCGACGCACGTGGCATCTGTAAAAATAAAAACACATAATAAGCAAAGAATTTTTTTTTTTTTATCTGTTTGTTTATGGATGTCAAAAGTCAACCCGTGTCGACCCAAAGGCACCTCTTTTGTATTGCTTATTTTGTGGGGTTTTTGAAATATAATTGATCCGAAGTAACATATGGAAATGTTTTGGTTCTATCAAAGTATTACTAACCATTTACGATGTCGAATTGAAAGCCATGTTTATTTCAGAAGAGTTTCCGATGGGTAGCTCTTCTGTACAAGTCGTGGAGATGAAGAATTTTCAGTGGGTAGTTGTTCTGTACAGGTCCTGGACTTTATAACTTTGCAGACAGAGCAAAAGATCCTTCTCGTGTTTACACAAAACAATTATGTGCTGGAATGCTCAGATTCAATATTTTTATGGAGCAATTCTGGTTTCTGATTGGTTGATAGCAGATCGTGGTTCAATTTGATTTGTCAGTTCCTATTGGCAGTGTTTATAAGTGGAATCCCACTTCAGTGATCATACCATTTTATATGAAAAATATTGCAACATCACAGGTATGAAGATTGGGAGAGTATGCTGCTGGCTGGCTTGCATTTTCTTTTGTCCTTAGCCGAGCTACTTTTGGTGATCATACCCTCATTTTATATAAAATATATTGCAACATGATTTTTGTTTTCTTTTTTTCACGTCTACAGGAACGTGTTGATTATGGCGCCCTTATTGAAGAATTAGGCGGCACTGTGATGGAGGGCCAAAATTACCATGAAATGTGTACACATCTTATTGCAGGTAAGCACACCACCCCCTCCTTTTCTTGACAACCAATACATATTTCAATTAATCCCTTGATCAGTTAGAAAATTTGCTATTTATCTCGAATTCACTGTATAATAAAAAACAAAAATAAATAAAAGTCTGTATGATGTACATACCCATGATGGAAAGAAAATGTTATATTCCAAAAATCACATAATTTTTTTTCTCTTTGACAAGAAAGAAGAAGAAAAAAAGGAAAGAAAACAACATACTTTGGCTCCAAAATGTATTTATATTATAAATTTAAAACAAGTAAAATATTTATTTTCCTTTCAAGCGCACATTATGCATATTTTATTTTATTCAAATTAAATCAAAGTTTCAATAATGGAACTCGCAGCCTTAACGTTTAATCACGTTTGATTGGCCAAATATAAGTGGGTCAGGGAATGTAAATATAATTAGTGAAAGACATTATTGTTTTGTATGTAAAAATGAATTTGTTTTGATCAAAATGGTTGAAAGTGCTTTGAAATTGCACGTGGCTGGCACTAAATACAAAACGAATATAAGCTGTAAAATGTTGACCAGTTTGTTGCGCGTTAGAAAACTTCATGTAAATAACTGTGTGACGTTTAAAACAACTTCATGAAATAAAAAAAATAATGAAATAAAGAAATAAAGAAATAATGAAATAAAGAAATAAAAAATAATGAAATAAAAAATAATGAAATAAAGAAATAATGAAATAATGAAATAATGAAATAAAGAAATAATGAAATAAAGAAATAATGAAATAAAGAAATAAAGAAATAATGAAATAATGAAATAATGAAATAAAGAAATAATGAAATAAAGAAATAAAGAAATAAAGAAATAAAGAAATAATGAAATAATGAAATAAAGAAATAATAAAATAAATAAATAATGAAATAATGAAATAAAGAAATAATGAAATAATGAAATAAAGAAATAAAGAAATAATGAAATAAAGAAATAATGAAATAAAGAAATAATGAAATAAAGAAATAATAAAATAAAGAAATAATGAAATAATGAAATAAAGAAATAATGAAATAATGAAATAAAGAAATAATGAAATAATGAAATAAAGAAATAATGAAATAAAGAAATAATGAAATAATGAAATAAAGAAATAAAGAAATAATGAAATAAAGAAATAATGAAATAATGAAATAAAGAAATAATGAAATAAAGAAATAATGAAATAAAGATATAAAGAAATAATGAAATAATGAAATAAAGAAATAATGAAATAAAGAAATAATGAAATAAAGAAATAATGAAATAAAGAAATAATGAAATAAAGAAATAATGAAATAAAGAAATAATGAAATAAAGAAATAATAAAATAAAGAAATAATGAAATAAAGAAATAAAGATATAAAGAAATAATGAAATAAAGAAATAATGAAATAAAGAAATAATGAAATAATGAAATAAAGAAATAATTAAATAAAGAAATAATGAAATAATGAAATAATGAAATAAAGAAATAATGAAATAAAGAAATAATGAAATAAAGAAATAATGAAATAATGAAATAAAGAAATAATGAAATAAAGAAATAATGAAATAAAGAAATAATGAAATAAAGAAATAATGAAATAAAAAAATAAAGAAATAAAGAAATAATGAAATAAAGAAATAATGAAATAACGAAATAAAGAAATAATGAAATAAAGAAATAATGAAATAATAAAAAAAGAAATAAAGAAATAATGAAATAAAGAAATAAAAAATAATGAAATAAAGAAAAAAAGAAATAAAGAAATAATGAAATAAAAATAAAAAAATAATGAAATAAAGAAATAATGAAATAAAGAAATAATGAAATAATGAAATAAAGAAATAAAAAAATAATGAAATAAAGAAATAATGAAATAAAGAAATAATGAAATAAAGAAATAATGAAATAAAGAAATAATGAAATAATGAAATAAAGAAATAATTAAATAATGAAATAAAGAAATAATGAAATAATGAAATAAAGAAATAATGAAATAAAGAAATAATGAAATAAAGAAATAATGAAATAAAGAAATAATGAAATAAAGAAATAATGAAATAATGAAATAAAGAAATAATGAAATAAAGAAATAATGAAATAATGAAATAAAGAAATAAAGAAATAATGAAATAAAGAAATAATGAAATAAAGAAATAAAAAATAATGAAATAATGAAATAAAGAAATAATGAAATAAAGAAATAATGAAATAAAGAAATAATGAAATAAAGAAATAATGAAATAAAAAAATAAAGAAATAATGAAATAAAGAAATAAAGAAATAATGAAATAAAGAAATAAAGAAATAAAGAAATAATGAAATAACGAAATAAAGAAATAATGAAATAAAGAAATAATGAAAT
This sequence comes from Euprymna scolopes, assembly GCF_053919585.1. Taxonomy (NCBI): domain Eukaryota; kingdom Metazoa; phylum Mollusca; class Cephalopoda; order Sepiida; family Sepiolidae; genus Euprymna; species Euprymna scolopes. The sequence goes on from NC_136514.1 coordinate 80,098,238, forward strand.
AATAAAAAAAAGAAATAAAGAAATAATGAAATAAAGAAATAAAAAATAATGAAATAAAGAAAAAAAGAAATAAAGAAATAATGAAATAAAAATAAAAAAATAATGAAATAAAGAAATAATGAAATAAAGAAATAATGAAATAATGAAATAAAGAAATAAAAAAATAATGAAATAAAGAAATAATGAAATAAAGAAATAATGAAATAAAGAAATAATGAAATAAAGAAATAATGAAATAAAGAAATAAAGAAATAATGAAATAAAGAAATAATGAAATAATGAAATAAAGAAATAAAATGAAATAAAGAAATAATGAAATAAAGAAATAATGAAATAAAGAAATAATGAAATAATGAAATAAAGAAATAATGAAATAAAGAAATAATGAAATAAAGAAATAATGAAATAATGAAATAAAAAAATAATGAAATAAAGAAATAAAAAATAATGAAATAAAGAAATAAAGAAATAATGAAATAAAGAAATAATGAAATAATGAAATAAAGAAATAAAGAAATAATGAAATAAAGAAATAATGAAATAAAGAAATAATGAAATAAAGAAATAAAGAAATAATGAAATAAAGAAATAATGAAATAATGAAATAAAGAAATAATGAAATTATGAAATAAAGAAATAATGAAATAAAGAAATAAAGAAATAATGAAATAAAGAAATAATGAAATAAATAAATAAAGAAATAATAAAATAAAGAAATAATGAAATAATGAAATAAAGAAATAATGAAATAAAGAAATAATGAAATAATGAAATAAAGAAATAATGAAATAAAGAAATAATGAAATAATGAAATAATGAAATAAAGAAATAAAAAATAATGAAATAAAGAAAAAAAGAAATAAAGAAATAATGAAATAAAAAAATAAAGAAATAATGAAATAAAGAAATAAAAAAATAATGAAATAAAGAAATAATGAAATAAAAAAATAAAAAATAATGAAATAAAAAATAAAGAAATAAAAGAGAAATAAAGAAATAAAAAAAAAGAAAGAAAGAAAAAAAGAAATGAAAATTATTTTTTCTGTTAAGTTTTTTGGTTTATCATATCACTGTTTATATTTCAAATTTTGTTTTGAAAATTTGAATTTTGTCTGGAGAAGGCCTTTGTAAACTTTGAAAAGCCTTAGAAAGTCCTTAAAAATGGAAATTGAAAATCTGTACTAATCCTGTTTTCAATTTACGTGATTTTAAGAATATGATATTTTCTTTTGTCATAGGTATGTATACCACATAATTTTTTCTTTTATTATCTATAATATATAAATATGACCTGTCTGTTTAAATGCATGTATGTATGTATGTATGTATGTATGTATGTATGCCTGTCTAATAATTTTGACATAGGCGACGGATTTTCATGAGATCGGTATCATTTTGAAGCTCAACCTTCGGACAACAAATATTGGAAAATTGGCTAAAAACAAATTCCTTCACTCCCAACTGGGCACTTTTCTAAAGGGAGGAGTCGCTTTTTTCGCCGATATTTTCGAAAGTCATCCCCTCTTTTCAATTGACTAGCCTTAATTTAAACATTCGTCATTTCTGGTTTAGTGATGGGCACAACAGCAAAGATGTCACGTTTTTTTATTTTGTTTTTTTTTCACATTCTTTTCCTTCTTCGCGGTATGGATTCGAGCCTGCCTGCCTACTACTACTTTTTTTATTTGCTCAACACACACACCTCCAAACACCAGAGCAACGATGGTCACCCAGGCTAGTTAAATATAGGGGAGAATTCTGGACAAGCGCTGAAAATCTGTAAATCTTTATATTTATGAATTAAAATCATTTCCTGCTTGCGCAGTTTGATAAAAAACAATTTCAACTTTGCACGATAGAAGAACAATAGTTTTTAATGTTTATTTTTATTTATTACAGTTAGTTTCAAAATATCAAGGGAGCTAACTCCTTAAGACTTGAATTTATATCCAAGGGTTCTTTTAAAGAATAGATGTTGTTCTCTTTTATGGTTTATCTTATATTTCGTTACAACTTGATTTTCCAAGTATTTATTAAGTATCACAATTAGTATAATGTGTATTTCTTTCATAGACCATGTTGTTTTTAAATCATTTGTTAGGGCGTGATTTTTTTTTTTTTTTTTGTTCAGCTCTATTAAGGCCATAGTCATTTGTGATGGTAACATCAATAATGAACACTGTTCTTTTGGGTTTGTTCTATATTACAACTAGCCTGGCGTTGCCCGGGTGTTTGGAGGTGTGTTGAGCAAAAAAAGAAAAAAAAGTGGCAGGCTCGAACCCATGACGCGGAGGCAGAAAACAAAGTTAAAGAAAATTTGATGTTTTACCGCTACTCCATGACGCGACCGGAAGTTCGGAATGTTAAAATTTGACAAAGTCAATCCAACCGATACGATGACTTGCAAAATGGCTGGCAAAAAATCAACCCCTCCTTGTAGAAAACTGCCCAGTTGAGGGTGAAGGAATTAATGTTTTGTCCAATTTTTCGATATTTGTTGTTAGAAATGTCAAGCTTCAAAATAATACCGATCTCGTAAAAATCTGTTTCCTGTCAAAAGTTTTAGACAAAATATACATACATACATACATACATACATATATTTAAACAGACAGGTGAGATTTATATTATAGATGTCTGGTTTAATGGCCTTGTTTTTTATATATCTGCCCGTCTGTATGTCTTTGTCATAGAACACTGGCCTTTCTGCTTGATGATATCGGTGGTGGTTCATGTTCCCAGATGTTCGATGATCTGTCAAGTGGCAGATTATTTATCATGTGCATGTGACTTGTTTAACTAATTTGCATATCACTTTGCAAACAGATATGAGCAAGTATATAATGACTCCCTTTTAAAAGTGCTTTCTTTCTTATTTTTAATACTAGGCACACCAACGAGAAATGAAAAGTTTCTGGCGTGTGTCGCTTCAGGGAAATGGGTTCTTCACAAGTCATATTTTGAAGATTGTCGAAAGGCTAAAAGATTTGTAAGGGTAAGTAAAAGTACTCATCTATAAATATAAAAGCGAAAATGTATGTATGTATGTGTGTTCGCTTTTTCTGTATGTCTACAAAAGGCTTCTTTCAGAGAAGCGGTCGCTCGCTTCACAACTTTTTAAGACTTTTTATATCACATATAAATCGTAATATCTCACAGTTAACAACGAAGCTCGCCTGTCTATTTAATTTGCTCGATTTCGGGAAGATAAATATTCAACATTTGTCGCTCGCCGCATGTGGGTTAGTCTTTTTCCTATAACATCTTGGGAAGCGTTCCCGCCCCGCAGTCAAACTTGACCTCATTAACTCATTAAAACGGGCACCTGCAAAATCCAAGTAATTAAATAAATTCAAACGTGTTTCCGTTAGCATCTCGCGGTGGGGCAATGGTTAACGTCGCACGTTTTTTTGTTTCACACTTTAATTTACAACTTTGCCTCAAGGGTTCAGGTTCGATCCTCATACTTATTTTTTTTTTTTACCCCACCCCCACCCCTGGAGTTTCCACACACACACACCTCCAAACACCCGGGTAACGCCGGGTACCCCTCGCTAGTTTATACATAATTTGAGCATCTTAAAAAGTGTGACTGTGTAAAAATTATACAGAAATAACATCAATTTTATGAATGCGGATTTCTTACAGGATATCCACTAACAATACATTTGATTTTTAGTAGTGTTGGGACGATTCCTAATTTTTATACGATTCCGATTCCGATTCCAGGAAAATATTGATTAACGATTCCGATACCAAGTACGATTCCGATTCCGATTCCTAGGGAATTATTGTTTTGAAATATACCAGGTAGTTTTATACTTATGGTCGGGTAGTTCCCAAATATGTTCTCTAACTTTGGAAGAGATATTTTATGACTACACAGTCGTGTTTTCGTTTAAATAAAATTATTATATAGTAAACTAAACGGAAAAATTTGCAAAATTTATTTTAGAGAAAATTTATTTTACTTAATTGGAATACAGAAAAAAAAAAAACAAAGAAAATAGAATTAATCCTTCAGAGCAAAAACAAATAAAATAGAATTTATATAACAGAACAAAAACAAGAAAATTAGAGAATAAATTAACACAATTCATTACTTTGGTCCTCATAATTAACAGATTTAATGAATTAAATAAAAAAAATATAGCGGAAGAGAAAGAAAATATATACTAATTAAATATAAAAAAAAAGATAAATATTTAATTTAATAATTTATAAATGAGCGTGCATAATTCACAAAGTGTAGTTAACACCTATTGTTTTTTCTTACTTTTTCATTGCTTTTACACGTTGGTTCTTACGTAAAGAATAAGTTTAGCCAAACTAATTTTGAAATAGGGTATATCAAAGGAACACATTTAAAAACGATACCACTATAAAAACAAATGAAATACTAGATAAAATTGAGCAAAAATAATTACCAAAATTACAGAAAAAGATAAAAGAAAAACAAAACAAAAAATGGTGAAGTTTGTTGAGTGAAATGAATTATTGAAAGAAAATTAATTGAACTAATAGAAATGTTAAAAAAAATGTCACATTTCAATATTTTTTTAATAATTAAATTCTCAGGGTTGTCGAAATTAAAAATTAAGTGATTTTTTTTAATTAGACTTCTTTCGAAGCTTGTTACCTTGAAAAATACATTTTAAACCCTGTTTTTTTAAAATAAATTGAAAATAAAACGCAATTAAAAAAATTTAATTGATAATTGAAACTTTAACAACATATTAAACATTGAAAAATTACTTATCTCACAAATTAACGTCCAATAAAGTAGATCCAGTCTTCATACAGGAATTCGGTTATAATAAATATATCTTTCCCAAACCTTACAAATTAAATTTTTTTTTTTTTTTTTTGAGAGAGAGTTCTTTAAAATCGCCGGGGAATGCCGCCTAAAATTTTAAAGAAGTAAATTTTAGGAGTTTAGTGCCTTTCAAAGACGGTTATCATAATTTATTATCATCATTTAATTTCCTTTTTTCCTCCCCCTCACACATTTCCACGTGGTTCAGTAGTTAACCAGTGCTCCTGTTGCTGTCAGTCGGCTATCTTTACCTAAGTTTTAATTTCTAGTTAAAAGAATTTTTCATGAATAGAATCAGCATTTTTAAAAATTATATTTTAGTTGTATATATTGTATTTACTCTTTGAAGTTAAGGAAGGTTAAAAAAAAATTGGTGACACCTAGATGGTGACTTAGGCAAAAAAAAAAAAAAGACACTGCGATTTCGACCCGCACTAATAAAACTGCTCTGAATGACTAGTTGGTAATTTTGCTAATTTGCAGATTAAAAACCGACATTGTGTCTAACTTTGTGTCTAACTTTGCCCTCGCGGGGTGCAATTAAATAAGAACCTTTAGATAAACAATGCTTCTAAACTGAGGTAATTGTAATTTTTTGTTCTGATCGAAAATGCCCCTTTTTGGGGAGCTGGATATTCCCCAGATTTAAAACCAACCTTGTGTCTAACTTTGCCCTAGCGGGGGTGCAATTAAATAAGAACCTTTAGATAAACAATGCTTCTAAACTGAGGTAATTGTAATCTTTTGTTCCGATGAAAACTGACCCTTTTTTTTGGGGGGGGGGGCCTGGATATTAAAAATCGACCTTGCGTCTAACTCTGCCCTCGTTGACGGCAAGAAAATAGGAACTTTTACAAAACCCAAAATGAGGTTAGAATTTGGGACCCCATAGCTTTAGTAGCACCTTTTGGTGTCATTTTTACCTAGTTATTCACTTGTGCCATTTTTACCGGTGCCATTTTTACCGAGCACCATATATATATCGTTTCTTTCTCATTTTTCCACAGTTAAAAAAAATGAAATGTCATCAACTGATTTCATAAGTACAAAATTTTTCAATAAAAATCGACAAAAGGTTTTGCAATGACTAATTTTCTTAAGAGTTTATAATATTCTAAAAAAAGATTTTAAATTAAAACGTAAAAATTCCATAATATATAATAAATAAATTCTATTTTCGCACCTAAGCTTGGCTGAAAAAATTTTTTTTTGGAGGGGGGGGATTGTCACCCCTCTATGGCTGTCACCAGGGGCTGACCGCCCCCCCCCCCTAGCTACGCTAGTGGGTATGAGCCTCTGAACCCTCAGACTATTTTCGGGCATTTTACAGCTTTCGTTACGGTACGCTCGCTTGCACACTAAGGCTATTCGTGTGCCATATGTGCACCCACACTCGTATTAAAGCGACATAAGCGTAGTAATCTTTCGCGGACAATTTAAAATTAGATGGAAATTAATGTTTAAAAATTGCGGATAATTTTGGAAAGGCAATTGTTTGGTTCTTTTTGTAAATGTCGATAATACACTACCACGACTTGCCTTTAAAATCTTACTTTTCATATAATTTCGGGTGTGTTATAAACAAATATTGCATTCAAAATTGGGGCCGGCAATAGTTTTTAAAATATCGAAGGAAGCATCTAACACGTGTTTTTGATTGTTTATAAAGTTCATGGTGTTTTTTTTTGGGGGGGGGGGTACAAAAAACATAAGCCCCATGTCTTTTTTAGAATAAGTTTTATTTTTTCGGGATAAAAAGAAAATTCGAAATAGGTATTTTATAAAGAGTTACTCGAGAATGGAGTGGCGTTTTCAGCACACCTAAATCTACTTTCAAAAATATATTTTTCTATACGAACGTGAGACAAGCCCTAAAGTAAAATCATACCAAAAATGTTATTTAATCTAAATTAAAACCAATATTTCTCTGAAATTTGTAACGCTCAACTTGGATTCAGCTATATTTTATTTTATCTTTTTTTTGGGGGGGGGGTATCTGCAAAGAAGTTCCAAAAAATATATCTAATTGCTTCATGAGCTGAATATTTTAATAGAATGTAAATTTAAAAAAAAAATATTTGAAAATTGACTTACCCAGTAGTAGCTTAAATTAAATATAAAGCTGTATTTAAGAGATAGCAAAATAATTGTTTTTGTTTTTTCATTTTCTGAAGACCTTAACCGCAAACCACCACTTAGCATGTGTAGTTCTAATGTTATTCCAATGATATTCTTTTTGAAACTTCAAAAGAAGCCGACTGTCAAAATTTTGCGAAATAATACGTGATCAATTTCATTTTAGAGATATTTCTTTCAAAAGCCTTATTTGAAAAAAAGAAAAAAAAGTATATTGTTCTATTAAACCTTTTACTGTTTAAATAATTTGACTTTGCTCATTTTATTTTAAGAAAATATAAGTTGAAAAAGCATTTTCATTCACTACTAGAAGATTTGTTAGTAAAAAAAAAAAACAGTCGCCAAAAAGATAAGCGTATTTTTTAAAATTTTTACTCGCAGTGTAGAGCCCTGCATACTTCTTTTCAAGTTAACTCTTTTGTAGTTTTGATTACAATAGATCTGAATGAATGAATCTTGTAAGGGAGGGGGCACTAAGCATTGCCCTGTTAGTAATGAATTTCTTTGGTTTCTTTTTATAACATGCTACATTTCTCTCTTGTGGTTAGAAATATCAGGACATTTTTTTCTTTTTTTCAACATCAGACTAAAAGAATCGTAATGAAGGAATCGGAAAATTAAGGTATTTTTTAACGATGCGATTCCGATTCCGATACCTTCCAAAATACACGATTCTTACGATTAACGATTCCGATTCCGATACCTCCCAAAATACACGATTCTTACGATTAACGATTCCGATTCCGATTAATCGTCCCACCACTAATTTTTAACCACATCTTTGATACATCTTTTTTTTTTTTTTTTTTTTTTTTCCATTTTGTTTGTTTAGGAGGATAAACACGAATGGGGCAGTGAATCAACAAAGAGTGTTCTTGTTGGAGAGTCTTCCCAGACAAAGAGTTTAGCCGCAGCTGCGCAAAGGTGGCGGTTGAAGATTCTAGAATTAAAAAAAGTAACTCTTTATATTCTATTAACCCTTTGTTTTTTTTTGTGTGTACCAGATCAAAGGGGGGAGGGCTCTCTCTTTCTCTTTCTTTGACTCTCTCTCTCCTACATTTTTCTTTTTTTCTTTTTTTGCCAGCAAGATCCCAATTGCCGAGGTGCATTCGACAATTGGTCTGTCTTATTATGTACAGACAAAAAGAAGGAGAGTAATTTTGAGCGACTCCTGAAAGCCGGCGGTGCCAAGGTGCTCTCCATACGGCCACCGTTTAATTCTAGTATTGAAGCAACACATGCTTTCTTGGAGCTTAACAAGATCCCCTTGACTACGGTAAGTGTGTATGTGTTCTTCTGGTTCTTAAAATGCATAATTGACTAAGTTACAGTTGCTACCTATACTATTGGATAAGCTGAGTCCAAATACCCCATGGATATATTGCAGTTATTTATGTATTAGTATTGTTTGAGAATGGAGTTAACACATTCACTGCCAGCTATAGCTTTATTAAATGTATTGTCATTGCCAAGCTATTTTTCTGAAATTTCCAAAAAATAAAATCAACAAATAATGCATATGAATATAATATTAAATTTGTATTAATTTTTAAAGGAATTGTCACATGACATCTATATATATAAAAGTGAAAATGCGTGTATGTATGTGTGTTCGCTTTTTGTGTATGTCCGAGAAAGGCTTCTTTCTGAGAAGCGATCGATCGACTCACTTCTTCTTAAAACTTTTTATATCACGTCTAAATGATAATATCTACGAGTTAACAACGAGGATCGCCTGTCTATTTAATTTGCCCGACTTTCAAAAGATTAATATTCCACATATTCGGATCGCCACATGTTGCTTTCACTTTTCAGTATAAAAACAGCGAAACTGGATTTGAACCAGATGTAAACGTCATGTCAACTATCCCGCAGTAAAACAGTTTGACCTTATTAAAAACTGGGGAATAGCGTGATGTTTGACATTCACTTTTTAATCGCTCTTACATTGACTCTCGCGGTAGTGCAGTTGTTCAGGCTTAGCCTATGATCCTCAAGACTCCAGGTTCGAGCCGACCTGTCAACAAACCCCCTCCCTTTTTTTTTTTTTTTTTCCATTTTTAAAATCGCTGTTTTTTATCATTTTCTTTTATATTAAAACAAGGTTAAGTTTCCTTTTTGTTCTTCTTTACCTCCCCCCCCCAAACGGACACACCTACAAGCACCTGGGCAACTCCAGTCTCCTCCCTCCCTCCTAGTTTTTACTATTTTAGTAAAGGAATTGTTAGTTTTTATCAGTATATTTTTTGTAATAAAAATAACTCAAATCGGCTTTTATTTACAGTGAATCATTCAACTTATAACATATATATATTCACTAGGAAAAAAACATAATACACGGCTAGGGCCAAATACAAGATAACTCGTAAACATTCAATTCAATATGTGTTATTTTGAGATGCCAGTTCAAATTAAAGACAGTAATCGTACGTGCCAAGCGCGCATTGACTAATAGAAAAAGAATCTTGTTATTGCAAGTTTACTCGTAGTGGGCAAGGTTAAGCAAATGCCTGGGTACAAGAACACTCGTAGTTGGCGACGAATGTATTAACCCATAATTCCTTTTAATTATGAGTAGAATATGTTGATGAAACCCAACTGTCATGTTTTCAGTTCCTGATCTGTGTATAAGTCCTTATCACATGTCGCCGTCATCAGGAAGATATTTCTGTATCCAAAATCTCTCAACTGCTGATGATGCTGATGTTCATTTATAAAATAAAATGGTGCTTATTTAGAATTACACTTAATTAAAAAAAAATGTTTCTGAATTTTTTTAATGAGAATGGGTTATTCGTATCACTTGGATTCTTCGGACTTCTGTTCTCATCTTTCTTGAGTGTCATTTTCACAACGTTTCGGTCAATGTAACCTCTCTGAGTTTCTCCAGGTGTATCTTGTTGAACTCTGTAATGTTTCTGCAAACTCTGGAATTTGAACGAAATTTCAAATGGGACCCTTTATTTACTTCACGATGGGTAACATGCTCTCATTTTGTCAACACGCAAGGACTTGGGTGGTAGTGTTTAGAGTACTTGAAAAAAATCAATTGTAAAATTGATAGCATCCTGAAGCTTGAAGGTTCAATTATTGTTGTATATTTATCTAATAAGGGGGAACGTTGTGTGATCGTCTAGTGGTCCAGTTGTGTGTGTGTGTGGTACATGTATTTTTGAGACATACCTTCATGCGTCGTCGATGTTAGTCCACCTGAATTCATCTTGTATCTTGGAGGGAGACTGGTACCTGTTTTGGGACAAAGATTTATTCACTCCAAACGATGAATTGGTTTTATAGTTTTTTATTCACCTTCCAGATGTCGACCGCAGAAGGATGGAAGTGAATCTCTGGCTTGCGTAGTACACGTCAGCGCCCACCCACCCCCAGTAAAGGGGAGGGAACGATTGTTAAGCCGTCCGTCGCCTTCTATGTCTAAAACCAATCTCCTCGATTCAGCTAACCTGATCACGTGACTCACACGCATCCAATCAGCTGACCCTCACTTCCTGTAAATGTGTCTACAATATAATTTACACACCTCCCTGTCTTTCTCAATCCATTCTCTAACATTCTTAGTGTGGGCGACCAAAATTAAATTGCGGATTACTTAGGACCTCGATCCAGTCATGGCTAACAGAACAAGAGCATGCTACCCTCGTGAAGTGAATAAAGGCTTTCGTTTGAAATTCCGAGAGACCAGTCACTTTCATAGAATATGAGAGAAAAGACAGATGGATTGTTTATCTTGTTCTATCTAATTTACATGGTGCATATGTTCAGCTTTTTAAATTGTCAGTGGTTACATAATTGGACTAACAGTTACAGTTGCTACCTGAACAAGTACTTTAAAGGAATGTGCTTTGATAAACTCGTACACTTGTGCCTCCTCGACAAATCTGACAAGCAAAAAAATCCCACGCTTTCACTCTAGAGATCCATATATTCTGGAAAACCTATTCTAACAGTTTCCTTCAACCTGCTGGATTTTAGAATTCCCTTCCTGTTTCCTACTTTCCTTGTGATACAATAGGTACCCATTGCCCTCAAATGCAAGCAAGTAGAAGAAAAAAAGAAAAGGAAGTAGGTAAGAAATGGCAAATAGAATTTATCACTAGACAATAGACTGGAAAGTAGACAAAAGAAATGACATGGGGACGGTTGGTCAGAGTGATGGTAACAATGGACCCGAGATATATTTAGATTTGGCTTGCGGGTACTTTATGATTGACAATGAGTTTTATGACATTGGGGAGTGGCTATGGGATTAATAACGGTAGGAACAATTTACAGGTGGGCTGAAATTTTTTAGACTGGATTGTTAGATGCTTAAGAGTTGAGAGCTGGAAGCAGTTAAATCAACTAATTGACATAAATGACCTCTACAGTAGATATAGATGTGGGCTTAGCCTGGAGAGGGTCCATGATGTCACACACACCTAGAGTCCAGCCGATATATCTGTGAAGTGTCTGTGTTTTCCTTTTGTTTCCCTATTTTATTTTATTTTTATTGTTTCTTTTTTTTTGTGAGTCTATGTCCTCTCCTTGACAGCTGCCAGTATGAGAGACGACGACAACAATACGACCATAAAAATATGAATGAAAAATCCACGACACACAATGTTGGGGCAGCGAGCAATCAGTGAGGCCACATGATATTACACCCTGACTGTACTAACCTGTAGAAATTTAAATGTAATGTGAACAAATATCTTGCTACTCAACTTCCTACATACTGCGCCTGTAAACATGGTCCCAAATACTAGTCCCTTATGTTTAGACAAATATGGTGACTGCTTCACTTATTTGTGTCAGGGTTTTCTAGGATTGACCATGGAAATGTTGAAAGCTGGCATCATTGATTGTCTTCAGATCTGGCAGCTCATCAGGGATCCAAAGTTTGAAAACTCAGTGAATGAAATAGAACTAAGCATTTGTTCTGATAGTGAAGAACTTTATTGGCCAGAAACTATGCCGAACTTGTCAATAACATGCTGATTGCTTTCAGAAACCTGGGCTGCAACATGAGCTTCAAAATGCACTATGTATTTTCACATATGGATCAGTTTCCTGAGAACCTGGGTTCAATGAGTGACAAGCAAGAGGAGAGATGGAGACCAGGTATCAAGGTCACTGGGATGCAGTCATGATAGCTGATTACTGTTAGAATCTAATGTAATTACCTTTATCAATGCCCACCATTTAGTTTACAGTAATCAATGTAGCAATACACACAAACCGATAAAACGCTTTGGATAATCACAGATTTCAAAGGGGTTCTGCTAAAAAAGTCATATTTTAAAAACCAACGCACTAAGTTCTCAAAATATCACCGTTTTGTTCGGAAATGAATATACTTTCAAATGAATTAGTAAATAATAACATACATTATATATTTTTAGAGTTTTAAGCAAATAAAGTGATAAAAATGTGAACATCATAAAACAGCATTTCCAGTAAATTTTTGTAAAGACCCCCCCCTCCATTTTGTAAATGCTCATACCACGTTTGTATTAAGAATTTTGTCATGTGAAACAAACGAGAAAATATGTCACTTTAATATTTTTAGATGTCTGAAATATTTGTGACCACTGTTTTTTTTATTTATTGTGTTAAAACAAAAAAAAAAGACTTCAACATAATGAGTATTGAAAATTTTGAAAAGATTTTCTTCGGACACCCACTAGTAAATAAAACAATCTTTTTACTGTTTTTATCCATTAAAAGTATAATTATAAGTTATTTTCTCTTGTGGTAGCTAGCAATTTAAAATCAGGATATCTGAGGGCAAAAAATCGTTGCTATTGATTTCCAGTGCAAAACTGTTTTGTAGTATTAGTAGTAGCAGCAGCAGTAATAGCATGGCTGTCAACAACAGACGTTTTTTTTTTGTTGTTGATTTTTATTCCTGGACGATTTTTTTTTTGATAATTGAAAATATGAATATAAAAATGTTCTTACATGTTTAGTTAGTTTAATTAGAGTTATTCTGTTATCAGAATATATAATCATTAAAGCAATCCAAACCAGTCCAGCGTAATGAACTTTGTCCAGCTTGCAATTTCTCGCATATTTCTAGTCAAATCTTTAAAAATATTTATATGGTTGTAAAGACAAGAAAATAAGCTTTCTAAATGTATAATTTGTGTGCATTTTGTTTTGCTTTGAACAACCGAAAATGTGAAATGATTTTTTTGTTCATATGTACGAGTGGTACATCTTCCCCACTCCCCACAATTTTTTTTATTTTTGTCTTTTTTTTTTTGTCTTTTTTTTTTTTTACAATTTTTTTCAACGGATTATTATCAAATGGACACTAATCTACCAGATTATTTAAAAAAACTGCAAAAAAAATGATCAATGTTTAAATATTTTTAGGGGTGCTCAGTTTCTAGTGAAATTAAGAAATAAAAAAAATGTCTTAAACTGGAAAGCTTAAAAACGAAATAAGGTGTCACTCTGAAGAAAAAAGGACTTGAAATGTAATTGAAAATAAAAATCAAATTCATTCAAATTTTGTGAATAATTTTTCACCTTTATCATTTTTTTTGTTTTTATATTTAAATGGGTAAGCAAAAAATACTTGATACTTTTTCAAAACAGCACATTTTCTGTTAGAGTAAAGTCCCTTGTTTTAAATAAACTTCATTTTTGTTTGTTTATCATAATTCTTGTAAAGAATCGTTCACATGACAGCTTTTTTTTATGCTAAGAATAAGTAGGTTTGAAAACACTTTTTAAAGATTGTGGCAGGCTGGCCTAATGATTATCATATTTGACCCCTCATTTGCCTAAGTTTGTATTTTTAAAGTAATTCGATGTTCAAAATCTAAGTCATAACATTTTCAAAAGCCAATAATTATGAACCACTAATCATAAATATGAGTGTCAAACACCTTCTTTTTAAAAAAAAAAAAAAAAACTCTGTTAATCCTACTTCTAACCCTAGGTATGAGTGGCAAGCCTCCTCCTAAAATTTTCTTTAGCCCTAACAATAATATTAAGTCTGAGTAGTGACAAGTTCCCCACCAAACAAAATTCTTCTGTACGCTACATATAATTGTCTAAAAAGAAAAAAAATATATACTTCCTTAAAAATGTATGATTTATCTCATAAAAATAAATTGGTTAACTGTCCTAAAACGCTAGAATGGCCTCAACTTAATGAATTATTTTGCATTCAGTTTGTGAAACTAACCCACATTCTAAATTCTAAAATTGTTTTTTTTGTTTCTATCAAGTCTCCAGGATGTTCACACATAATTTTCCTTAACCCTAACCTAAAGTCAGAGTAGCAAGCCTCCCCACCTCCCATAATTGCACAAAGACCCTCTTAAAACTACACATAATTGTCTTATCAAACACACATACAGGATTTATCTCCCATAGAAAGCATAGTTAACTGTCCTAAAATGCTAGAATGGCCCAAAATGTATCATTTTACATTAAATTCTAAAATAATTTCTGTTTATAATTCACTAAAGTTTTTCGAGTGTTCATACGTAATTGCCTAAAAAGGTAGAAACATATTGTGGAGAAGTGGTCAGATAAGGTGGGGAAGTAACGAAAGGTGTTAATCTACAATAATACCAAAGAAATATTGTAATTTATTCATTTTTAAAGTCCTAAATTTTGATTGCAGTTTCTTGTACATAAAATGCGTTATAATTCAACTTTGAGTTCTCTAACTTCTTTTCTTTTAATGGATACATGGCATTTTAAAGGAATTGCAGCATATTTATGTGCATTTACTATAGATTATTTGGAAACCATTAATTTCTTTAAATTTTTAGCGGCATATTCTGATTTCTTGCACAAAAATACACTTATATAGCAAATTTCATTGCTTAATCTTTTGTTTTAACAAAGATATAACATTTTTACTGAAAAAGTAGTGTAAAAAATGTGACAAATGCATATGGTCTTAAAGATGGAAAAATATTCAAACTTGTGAGGCACAAAAATAGTCATAACTTCCTTATTTTAATACGATTTAAAAAATTTACCAAGATTCTTTCTTAGCTCTTCAATCTCTTTCTATGTATGCCATTAATGAGATGCTTTAAATTTTTTTCATGCCTATTCTTATCAATGTTTCTATCAGGTAATCAATATATTGTTAGCAAAACATTTTTTTCTGTTAAAAACATTTAGGATGATATGTGTTCACAAAAATTAGCTGATAATGCCACTAAAATGTAATCCATTTTGTCACAAGATTTAAGTGTTTTTTTTTGTTTTTGTTTTTTTTGTTTTTGTTTTTTTTTTCAAATCAAATTAGCACAAAATCCTGATCTGATGGAGAAAAACAGATGCGATTTCATGATTCAACCGTGCAAAAATACCCTAAACCAGTTGTGAAAATGTAGACAACATAAAAAAATAAAAAAATTATTGTCCAGTGTAATCATTGGCTGTTTTTTTTTTTTTTTTATTATTATTATTATTATTATTATTATTATGATGATTATGATTATGATGATGATGATGATGATTATTATTATTATTATTATTATTTTATTATTTATTTTTCTGCTTTTGTTTTCTAGGAAGATCTGGAGGTTCTTCTGCAAAATAATATCTTATGTCTCAGGCCAGACTACATTGCTGCATTTTTGACCAGTGATGCTCTGCCTGAAGAATTCTGTCCTCCTGAAGTTGTAGCTCTCCGAGCAAGGTCAGTGTGAATTTTGAGATGAATAAGAATTTAAAAAAAAAAAAAAAAAGATTAATTATTGTTTACTTTATTCAAGTAATAGTGATCACAGGGGGAGACAACTCCTATTTACTTTTTTCTTTTTCTCTGCAGGTTGAATTTGTCAGATTCGAATGTGAGGAAACGGAAAAGCACATTGGTTGGCTTGGATGCAAAGCGAAACAGAAATCTGTGATAATTCGAGACTGATTTGAGCCATCGTTTATTTAAAAAATAAAAACTTTCACATTTTTTTCTTTTTTTTTTTTTAAAGTCTTTTAAATTTACAAAATGTTTTAAGATAAAAACTTGTCCATCTTCATTAAATAAATAAAACAAAAAGTAAAACAAATCATTCATTTCTCATATATATATAAAAAAAAAAAGAAATTCAACACAACTTGTTAGGCATTTCTCATTCACATAGTCTTGGTGTTTCTTACAGAAATTGCTTCATTTTTTATGGGTCCTATACAAGCGCTAATATATTTATATTATATTTTTTTTATTTACAGAAAGTTTAGACGAGATAAGTCATCAGTACCGTCGATTTCAAACCTGATAATAGAGGACTGTTTTAGATACCCGTATCAAGCTGTCTTCAGCTGATAGTCATCTTTTGAAACTGACGGTACCGATGACTTATATCATCTTACCTTTCTGTAAATACAAAATATAAATTACATGCTCTTATTTATATATATATATGTATAGATATATATATATGTATATATATATGTATAGATATATATATATGTATATATATATGTATAGATATATATATATGTATATATATATATATGTATATATATATATATGTATATATATATATGTATATGTATATATATATACATATATATATATGTATATATATATGTATATATATGTATGTATATATATATGTATATATATATATGTATATATATATAAATGTATATATATATGTATGTATATATATATATATGTACATATATATATAGATATATCTATAAAAGTGAAAGTGTCTGTTTATGTGTCTGTGTACATTTCCCTACACAATAACTCTGTCAATTTTAAGTCTACATACTCGAAATTTGATATACAGGGTACTGAGATTTGGGAAAATCTTTGTGATTGGTTTTGGCCGGAAATTTGACTGTTAAGGGGTCAAAGTTCAACAATTTGACCTTTGAGAACTCTACCAAACTCCTCCAACAATTTTTGGTCTAAACACTTGAAAGTTTAGATATGGATTCCTTGGACATGGATCTAACTTAATAACGTGATTTGAGCCCAAAACAATAAATGTTAAGGGGTCATAATAGGGGTCAAATTTAAAAAAAAAAACTGACCTGTGCGGTCTCTATCAAATTACTCAGACAATTTGTGGTCTAAACATTTGAAATTTTACATAAATGGTATTCAAAGATAGGGCAAGCTTTTTCATCGGTTTTGGGTGAAAATTTTTAGTTACCAATATATAAACGTATGTATGTATATATGTATGTCTGCCCAACACTTTCAACAGAGACGATGGATTTTCTCAAGATCACTATCGTTTTGAAGTTCGACCATTCAGACGACAAATATCGAAAAATTGATTAAAAACATTAATATCTTCACCTAAAACTGGACACTTTTCTACGGGGGGGGTCGTCGCTTTTTTCCCCAATATTTTTTAAAGTCATCCTCTCCTATCGATTGTCTAGCCTAAATTTAAAAATAATGTCACTTCCGGTTTGGCGGTGGTAGTAACAGCATAGACGTCAGGTTTTTTCCCATTCTTTTCCTCCTTTGCGGTATGGGTACTAGCTGGCTTTCCTACTACCACTTTTTAGTCTACATACTCGAAATTTGATATACAGGGTACTGAGATTTGGGAAAATCTATGTGATCGGTTTTCGGCCAGAAATTTAGCTGTTAAGGGGTCAAAGTTCAACGATTTTGTGTTTACTATAAACTTTTTCCCCAAATTTCCGATATATGTATATATATATTTTCTATACTCCTATTAATTCGGTTTTCTTTTGTGCGTATCGATATCATTATTAAAAACCATCTTTTCTATTTATTTCAAAAGAAAATACAATTTTCTTATATCTTGGTTGTGGAATTGCATTCACTAGCAAACGATCTAGCTAATTTGCATATTCTTTTAAATATTCATTTCAATCAGTACCCTATTAGTTGCTTCCGTTTTTTAATGGGATTATCATCTTTAGTTAACTATTACGTGTAATTATATTCATGCAGATATTCTAGATGATTTATACTTGCATAATATTTGCGTAAAAAAGTTTATAGTAAACACAAAATTGTTTCCATATATATTATGTATACTTATATATTTTTGTTAAACAAATCTATCTATCTGTATATCTATAAAAGTGAACGTGTCTGTCTGTCTGTCTGTGTACATTTCCCTATGCAATAACTCTGTCAATTTTTAGTCTACAGACTCGAAATTTGATATACAGGGTACTGAGATTTGGGAAAATCTATGTGATCGGTTTTCGACCAGAAATTTGGCTTGTGACCTTTGAGAAGTCTACCAAACTCCTCCGACAATTTTTGGTCTAAACACTTGAAATTTTGGATATAGATTGCTTGGACATGGATCTAACTTAATAACTTGATTTGAGCCCAAAACAATATATGTTGAGGGGTCAAAGTTAAAAAAAAAATTGACCGCTTTTTTATTTTTATTTAAAATTTTTTTTTGCTCAACATACACCTCCAAACACCCGGGCAACGCCGGGCATAAATACTAGTATATATATATATATATATATATATATATACATATATATATATATGTGTATTTATATGAGAATAAAGGAAATAATATTCCGACAAGGTAGAGAAATGAAAAAAAAAAAAAAAATCAAGTCATATTACTATATAACTTGGTTTCATTTCTCTCTCTCTCTCTCTCTCTCTCTCTCTCTCTCTCTCTCTCTCTCTCTCTCATATATATTTGTTCTTGTTTCCCCCCTCCCTCCACTACATACTATGTCATAAATAAGAAATTTCCAAATGATGGTATTTTATTTTAGATTTACTACATGACATTTTTCTTGGCAAAACATACTTCTTTGTTTACGTATATATAATATAGGTATGTATGTGTGTGTGTATATATTTGTGCACGGGAATGTGTGCGTGTGTACCTATATCAATCTTACACCATTAAATAAAGAAATTTTAACAATTCAAACATTTTGTTTTTCATTTTAGTGTTTTTAAATCGTTTGATATTACACAGAATCTTGTTTACATAATTGTTTTTATTGTTTTATTCATCAGAACTTACTGTCAGGCATGTGTATGCAGTGTGATGTTTAGGGCTAGGACAACGGCATATTCTTTTCATTGTTTTGATCCTAGAGTGTGTAGCCGTTGATATCTTATATAGAGTGATGTGGTTCTTGGTTGATTAATTGTGTCCAATTTTGTCAGATATATACTCCAGAGTCAAAACAATGAAAAGCATATGCTGTTGTCATAGCCCTAGTGATGATGTATGAAAGTGAAAAGTGGCTAGTGAGAGTTGAGGACATGAGTTGCATGAACAGAAATGATATAAGAATGATACAATGAAATGCATAATGTTAGCCTTAGAGATACGGTTAGTCAGAAAACAAAATAACATTAAAATAGTTAACCATTCTTTTTATTTGTTATATTTTTGTATATTTTGTTTATTTTGTTGTTGCTGTCTTTTCGAGGGGAGGGGTTATGGTTTAACAGGTCCACAATTACCCTCAAATATTCGCTCCTTGATCAATTTGATTGCTTCGTCACCTGATCGGATTATGACATTGTTTTTGTCTCCACTTATCGCGTTGAGTTCATAAACATCAGGGTTTCCAATCCCAAGACAAAAGATGTTCACTCCCTCTGACCTGAGGGAGCGGGCAGCCGTATGAGTCACAAACAGGTCATTGGATGCGCCATCGGTGATCGCAACGACAACTTTATGAGAAGTTGTTCGGGCACCGCTATGTGCTTGGAACGACTGACTCTGAGCTAATTTGAGGGCAGCTCCTGTATTTGTGGAACCCTTGGCTCTCTGGAGACTGTCGACGGCCTTCTGTAAATCTGCTGGTGTCCTGTGTGCACCTAGGTTGAACATTTCTGTTGCCTTATCGGCAAACGTGATGACAGCGACCTGCACATCTTGCAATCCGATTGTGTGTGAGGCAATGAATTTAGCTACCATGCTTTTCTGTTCCTTAAATTCTTCATCGGTGGTTGTGTCGGAATTATCGAGCAAAAAGACAACGTCTGCCATCTTGCTGTTTTTGTCACAAACTGTTTAAATAGAAAGAAAACACACACACACATATATATATATATATATATATGTTTTATTTTTTTATTACCGTTTTATCTGTTTGTTTACATATGTTTCGGATGTTGGACCATGTTTACGATCCAACAGCCTTATCAGACCTTACAGAAATGAACCATTTCTGTAAGGTCTGACGAGGCTGTTGGATTGTAAAGATGGTCCAACATCCGAAACATATGTAAACAAACAGATAAAACGGTAATAAAAAAAAAAATAAAACGCATATTTGCTCTGCAATAGTATTGAGCACTCTCTTCAGGTTTTTAATAATTACCAGTTTTACCATATATATATATTATTTGTCTCACGTAAGCATTAATATGTCACTACTCATTCAGGAGCATGTGAAAATCAACCAGTTACAAGTAACTAGAGACCTCTTCAGGCAATATGGCTTTAAACAAAAGTTTAGTTCGTACACTCAGGTTAGATTATGGACGAAACTTTTGTATAAGCAATATTGCTTGAAGAGGTATAAAGTTACTTGTAACTAGCTGACCGGAACATGCTCATAAAATGCTTATGTAAAACAAAAAGTATATGTTGCCCTACTTCAGAATTGAGCACTCGTTAAAACTTCATTGATTGCTTTACCTCTGGAAAATATTAACCTGGAATTATATATATAAATGACAATAGTCTATATTCCAAATTTAAAGATGTTATCCATTTTACTGTTTATTTCTTTTAGCATGTTAAAATGTCCAATTTATATATATATATATATATATATATATATATATATATATATATATATTTAAAGTGATGGTTGTGTAGTTCCAACGAGAGAAAAAATGTATATTTAAAAGAGTGTAGCCATCAACAATTGTGGTTTTTTTTTTAAAGGTTTTCATCATATTTTTATTTTAAAATATTTTTATAACGCGTTTCGAGCTTAGGGTGTGCTCTCTTCAGATGTTTTCGTAAGAAGTTTTTCTTTAAAATAGGAGTTTGTACAGTTACCTCCGCTGATATTAAATATGTTTTTCAGAGTGATGCGTGTGTTCAGACATTCTGGCTCCAACTGTAAGTGTTCAAATGTCCGGTCAAAGTTATTTTCAAAGAGTGTTTTTTAGTCCATATGGTGAAGGTTTTTATGGGTTTTTTAGGGTTCTTTTTAAAGACTTTCTTTCCCCATGTATAGCATACACTCACACACAATCACACACGCATACATATACATTCATGTACATGTACACATGCACACGCACACGTACGCAGGCACACACACATACACACACGTACATACATAGAAATATATGTAGGAGCATACATATATACATACCCACCTACACACTCACACACGTACTCGCATACATCCACCGCTAACAATTATTTTTATTTTTTTATTTTATATATATATATATATATATATATATATATACTTTTTTTTTTTTTTTCCCCAACCAAAACACGCATGTATATATGTGCTTAATCATTCAGACATACGTACACGCACCCACACACAAACAAGTAAGATGGAGAATAGGTAGAAGATATATATATATACACACACATACACGCACATATATGTACACACATATATGTATGTGCACATACACTCACAAACATCCACATACTATGTAGGCACATACACACACACAGACATATGTAGGGGCTCACACATACGCGTATATCCATATCCACACGAACACATTTACCCACTCATACATGTGCATACATATGTATATATATATATACACACACATACATACGGATGTGTATACACTCATCCACCCATATATATATATGGGCACATGCACTCACAATCACACATACACACACATATTCCTACATCCCACCTTATGTATATATTGGTTGAAGTTTTCTTTCTAATCCAAGCACATATGCATACATGGATTCGGTCACCCAAACATAAGTGCACGTATACACACAAACAAGATGCAGCATAGATAACAGATGATATATACATATACACACACGCATACACAATCATATGTGCACACCCACGCATACACACATATATACACGCACACACGCGCACATACATACGTATAATTTCTAGTTGTTTGTTTAGTTAAGAGAAATGGTACTGTACTGGGTATGGGCGCGCGCGCCCGCGAAAGTGTGCGTGTGCCTTATTGTGCTTTTTTTGTTGTTTCGTGTGTGAGGGTGCACACCTACCCAAGCATGCATGCGTGTAAGTGTATTTTGTGTTTTGCCTATTTATGTGTATAATTATGGAGAGATGTTTAAGGCGGGGTTAAACTTTGCTATGAAATTTTTTTCTTGTGTTAGCAAGTAGAAGTAGTTGTCAGTTTGGAAGATGGGCATTATCTCGAATCTGCCTCCACTGCATGTGTGTATATGTTGTGATACATGTAGGTGTCTATTTTCCGCGATTTTGATGTTGGATCGGTGTAGGGCTACTCTATTACTAAGGTTTTTTGTAGCGCCTATGTAGGATTTATCGCATGCTGGACATTTTATTACATAGATTACGTTTTTTGAGGTGCAATCTAGGTTTTTTTTAATTTTTAATGTTTGTATGGGGTTCGTAAATGTGTATGTGCTTCCCTCTAATATTATGTTGCAGACTCCACATCGTTGTTTGTTGCATTTTGTGACTCCTTTTGTTGCGTCTTGATTGAGTTTGGATGAGGTAAGAATGCGTTTTAGGTTTTTGGGTTGGCGTTTGCTATTTATTATTTTTGTTGTTTTAAGGAAGTTGTTTAGCTTGCTGTTTTGGTTAAGTAGGACGAGGTTTTTCGTTATCTCTGTGAAAAGCTCTGGGTTGTTTGTGTTGTGTGTGGAGACGTATGTTAGGATTTGTTCTTTGTTTTGTTCTTTAGGGATTCTCAAATCTTCTACTGGTATATTTGTCGCAAGTTGGATCCCTTTGTCTATAAGTTGTGATGGGTAAAACGTGATCTATGTAATAAAATGTCCAGCATGCGATAAATCCTACATAGGCGCTACAAAAAACCTTAGTAATAGAGTAGCCCTACACCGATCCAACATCAAAATCGCAGAAAATAGACACCTACATGTATCACAACATATATACACATGCAGTGGAGGCAGATTCGAGATAATGCCCATCTTCCAAACTGACAACTACTTCTACTTGCTAACACAAGAAAAAAATTTCATAGCAAAGTTTAACCCCGCCTTAAACATCTCTCCATAATTATACACATAAATAGGCAAAACACAAAATACACTTACACGCATGCATGCTTGGGTAGGTGTGCACCCTCACACACGAAACAACAAAAAAAGCACAATAAGGCACACGCACACTTTCGCGGGCGCGCGCGCCCATACCCAGTACAGTACCATTTCTCTTAACTAAACAAACAACTAGAAATTATACGTATGTATGTGTGTGCGTGTGTATATGTGTGTGTGCGTGGGTGTGCACATATGATTGTGTATGCGTGTGTGTATATGTATATATCATCTGTTATCTATGCTGCATCTTGTTTGTGTGTATACGTGCACTTATGTTTGGGTGACCGAATCCATGTATGCATATGTGCTTGGATTAGAAAGAAAACTTCAACCAATATATACATAAGGTGGGATGTAGGAATATGTATGTGTGATTGTGAGTGCATGTGCCCATATATATATATGGGTGGATGAGTGTATACACATCCGTATGTATGTGTGTGTATATATATATATACATATGTATGCACATGTATGAGTG
This sequence comes from Euprymna scolopes, assembly GCF_053919585.1. Classification (NCBI taxonomy): domain Eukaryota; kingdom Metazoa; phylum Mollusca; class Cephalopoda; order Sepiida; family Sepiolidae; genus Euprymna; species Euprymna scolopes. Next base: position 80,121,891 of record NC_136514.1, read on the forward strand.
GGTAAATGTGTTCGTGTGGATATGGATATACGCGTATGTGTGAGCCCCTACATATGTATGTGTATGTGCCTACATAGTATGTGGATGTTTGTGAGTGTATGTGCACATACATATATGTGTGTACATATATGTGTGTATGTGCGTGTATATATATATCTTCTACCTATTCTCCATCTTACTTGTTTGTGTGTGGGTGCGTGTACGTATGTCTGAATGATTAAGCACATATATACATGCGTGTTTTGGTTGGGAAAAAAAAAAAGTATATATATATATATATAAAATAAAAATATAAAAATAATTGTTAGCGGTGGATGTATGCGAGTATGTGTGTGAGTGTGTAGGTGGGTATGTATATATGTATGCTCCTACATATATTTCTATGTATGTACGTGTGTGTATGTGTGTGTGCCTGCGTGCGTGTGCATGTGTACATGTACATGAATGTATATGTATGCGTGTGTGATTGTGTGTGAGTGTATGCTATACATGGGGAAAGAAAGTCTTTAAAAAGAACCCTAAAAAACCCATAAAAACCTTCACCATATGAACTAAAAAACACTCTTTGAAAATAACTTTGACCGGACATTTGAACACTTACAGTTGGAGCCAGAATGTCTGAACACACGCATCACTCTGAAAAACATATTTAATATCAGCGGAGGTAACTGTACAAACTCCTATTTTAAAGAAAAACTTCTTACGAAAACATCTGAAGAGAGCACACCCTAAGCTCGAAACGCGTTATAAAAATATTTTAAAATAAAAATATGATGAAAACCTTTAAAAAAAACCCACAATTGTTGATGGCTACACTCTTTTAAATATATATATATATATATATATATATATATATATATATACTGTTTTAACAAAAACCAAGACTTCAAAGAATTGATTGATAGCAACAAAAAGTGTATTTCATTGTTAGTTACAATTGTTTCAAGACCATTTGGACAAATTCAAACATTATGCTGTTTGAAAATTTTCACATGAGCAGCCTTTCTTCAGACTTATTGAATAAAAAACACTTTAACAATAAAACATTATGGAAACCATTTCCCTTAAAAGGAAAAGAAAACAAGCGAAACTATTTTACCTCTGTTGCATCCTTGCAAGGTATTTTTTTGCTTGTTTTGTTTTCCATAATGTTCTATCATTAAAGTGTTTTTTATTTAATAAGTCTGAAGAAAAGCTGTTCATGTGAAAATTTTCAAGCGACATAATGTTTGAATTTGTCCAAATGGTCTTGAAACAATTGTAACTAACAATGAAATACACTTTTTGTTACTATCAATCCATTCTTTGATGTCTTGGTTTTTGTTAAAACAATATATGAATGCTCAATTATGAAATATGATAATTTTGTAGCTTACAGTTTAAATCATCTTTTTTGGTTAAAATTTATTGGTATATGAACGATTACTGAATTATATAAACTCAGTAAAATTCGGAATACTACAAATAAGACTATATATATATATATATATAATGGACTCTCCCGTTGATTTTGAGGTATGTGCTTCCGCCACAACAACTAAGTTGCTAAGAAATCCACACAGATGATTGGTTTATAGTGGTGAAGGCTTTGCGTAGAACCAACCACACTTTTTGGTATTACTGCTAACCTTTGTTGGTGCCGATGACTGCCACAGAACAAAGTATACAGTAGACCACAGGTTTTTCATCAGTGTCCTTCTCCTAGATGCGCACGTCTGACAAAGACTAGGGGTGCCTCTCTCCCAGTGAATTATACGGCACAATCACATTCACACAGTGGTTCTTGCCAGATCACTGAAGTTAAGCAATGTTGAGTGTGGCCAGTACCGGATGGGTGACCATTTGGAAAGGCTAGGCACTGTATGTACCACGCCGAGTCATAGAAATTTCCGGGTTGGTATCTGGAGGCGCATTAAGTCCCTGGGAGAGATGCAACCCCCCCCCTCCCCCCGTATTAATTAAGACATGCAAGAGAAGGTAACTCTGATGTAAAAATCGGCGTTGTACTGTGTGCTTTGTCTTGTGGAAGTCATCTTCACTGACAAGGATTAGCAGTAATAGCAAAAAGAGTGGGTTGTACTACACAAAGCCTTTACCACTATAAACAAATCGTCAGTGTGGATTTCAAAACAACTTAGTTGTTGTGGCGGAAGTTCATACGTCAAAATCAACGGGAGAGTCCATCATATATTAGTTTTGAGATGATTAATCAGAATCAGGAACCAAAAATATCATAATATTTGGGGTATCGGAATCGGAAAATTTGTGCCTATTTTCCAATGCAAGAAACGATTATCTTTATTGTTTTTATTTGTTTGTTTTTGTGTAAAACTTAATTTTCCATGGCTTGTATTAGTGATTGAATAATAAACATTTATTAATTTTAAACTACCAGTAAAACTAAATATATTTGCGAGAGTATATGCCCATATTATGCCCCCCCCCCACACACACAAATAAAAAAACAACTCTAAAATTCTAAAATTTATAATGAATTGGAATCTCGAATTTAGAACAGAATCGGTAATGGTATCAGAACCAGAAAAAATATTGGTAATATCTATATGTCTATAAAATATAAAAGGTAATATCTATATATTTATAAAATATAAAAGGTAATATCTATAAAAGAGTATGTGTGTGTGTGTAAGAGAGGACAACTCTCAACCTATATACTCAACAAATTTTTTATCTAAAGACTTGAAATTCGGTATATAGAGTATTCAAATGTGGAAAACTTTTTAATTGGTTTTCATCTGAGGGAAAAAGGGCTGCTAAGGGGTCAAAATTGAAAAATTGGTATCTAGGGTCGTCAGATTTTTATCTGTTTCTTAACTGTTTCACGAATGCACATGGGTGAATCGTTAACATGACAGCTTCTTTATGTTAAGAATAAGTAGGTTTGAAAATACTTTTTAAAGATCGTGGCAAGCTGGTCTAATGATTATCTTTCTTGATTCACTGTCTTAAGGTTTTGGCTTCGATCTCAGCTTTAGTATTTTATTTTTTTTGTACTTACAAGAAGTGAACTATTTAGAAAAAATATAATACGCACATGCACGTCTCAGTTTCTTGCCATTTTTTTACTTCATTTTTCTTTTAAAAAAGGAATTTAATATTACGTTTAATACCAGGTAACACCTTGTACATCTGCTAGTGTGTGTATATATATATATATATATATATATATATATATATATAGATTATGGATATCTTGGGAGCATATTGGAAGGGATCTGAAATCTCTTAAGTTTTCTCCTAACCTACAGGAGCTATGGGGGGGGGGGGTCAAAGTTTCAAATATATTCTATTTTGATGAAATTTATATCATGTGTATAAAATTCTCCAATGAAGATAATTGAAGTGTCTTTGTTATTCTTTATGTATTGAATATCTATGTGCTCCACATTTAAGTGACCTATAGGGATAAAAGCTCTTTAAAATTTTCCAATACGTATAGCTGATATTAATAACTATGTATCAAACTTAATGCAAATCTGAAATATTTGAATGTTAAAATCGGAGGTTGTAATCATCAGCATCATTCTGCAACTACTTGTCGAGATGATGGAATTCGGTTAACTCGATACTAGCGCACAAATACATGTATTTGGTGACTTCAATGTCCACCACAGTAACTGGCTAGGATTCTCAAATCACACAGACGTAGCTGGTAGCGCAACACATAGCTTCTCTATATCTCATTCCCTATCTCAGTTGGTTACATTTCCGACACGTTTCCCAGACCAGCACTATCAACATGCCTCACTTCTAGATCTCTTTCTGACAACGGTTCCCAATGACTGTACAACAAATGCCCACAGCCCACTCGGGAATGCTGATCACGCTGTGATAATGGTAGAAATCAGCCTAAATTCTCGCCCTAAAACTGAAGACCCACTACTCAAAACAACGAGGTATTACAAAAAGGCTGATTGGGAAGCCATCAGGGAGCTCATCAGAGATGCCCCATGGCAAAATATCTTTACTCTTCCAGTGGAACAGTGTGCAAATGAGACAACTGAATGGTTCAAAACTGCTATTGAAGCACATGTTCCTGCACGGAAATACTATAGCAAGCCCCACTCCCCCCAATGGTTTACTTCTGCTTGTGCAGCTGCCATTTGTTAAAGGCAGCATGCGTTCCGCAGATTCAACCGACATAAGTCCAGCTCAAATAAACAGAAGTTTATAGAAGCTAGAAATAATTGTAAGAGAGTGATAGACACAGCTAAGACAGATTACTCTGAAACCACCAGAAAGCGCATCGAAGCACAGAAATTAGGAACCCAGGATTTTTGGAAAATCTACAACAGCGTAGTTAATAATGGACAGTCAATTATTCCCCCACTAACAAACAATCATGAGGTTGCTTGCACGGCAACTGACAAGGCTAATCTGCTTGCCAGTCGGTTTGCCTCAAACTCCACACTGAACTCGGTACACCACTCACTCCCTGATTTTCCTCTGCGAACAGACGCCACACTTGACGATTTGAAAATCACCCCTTCTCAGGTACATTCTATTATAAAAAACCTAGACACCTCAAAAGCATGTGGACCAGATCTCATCCCGGCTGTGCTATTAAAAAAATGCTCTGCCGAAGTTGCTCCAGTTCTGTCCAAACTTTACAATAAATGCCTTAACGAATCTTGTTTTCCCGACTGCTGGAAAACCGCCTCTGTGGTACCAGTCTTCAAGAATTCTGGTGAAAGAACTGACCCACTAAATTATCGCCCCATTAGCCTCCTCCCGCTTTTCGCCAAAATATTTGAGTCCTTAGTTAATCAAGCCCTAGTCCAGCACCTAACAGCTGCTAAACTCCTGACTGACAAACAATATGGATTCAGGCAAGCCCGTTCAAAAGCAGATATCTTAACTGTAGTTTCTGAACGTATATACCGTTCATTGGATAAAACAGGGGAGGGTAGAGCGGTGGCCCTTGATATATCTAAGGCTTTTGACAGGGTATGGCACGATGGTCTTCTAAGGAAAATTAGATCATATGGAATCACTGGAAGAATTCATAACGTAATTAAATCCTTCTTAAGTAATAGAAAAATCAAAGTTGTCCTCGACGGACATACATCCAAACAATATGACATAAATGCGGGAGTACCTCAGGGGTCTATCCTTGGACCTCTATTATTCCTGATATTCATAAACGACCTCCCTGATAATATTGTTTCGGAGATGGGTATATTTGCCGATGACACCACTCTCTATAACAGATATGAGGGGAAAACAAATGAACACATATCCAAGAAAATGGCAGAAACACTAGAGGATGACCTCCAATCCGTAGTGGAATGGGGACAAAAATGGTTGGTCACATTCAATGCTGCTAAGACTAAGCTTGTTTCCTTCAATAACTACAAGAAACCTTCTCTACCACCAATAGCAATGGCCAAGAACACATTGCCTGGAAGTACTTCTTTTAAACTCCTCGGCCTAACGTTTACAGGGAATATGAACTGGAATAGATACATTGAGAGCATTGCCAAGGCTGCTGCAAGGAAGGTTGGCTCCCTCTACCGTGCTAGAAAACTACTTATGCCTGCCAGTATCCTATACCTCTATAAGGCAACCATTCGCCCATGTATGGAGTACTGTTGTCACATCTGGGCTGGTGCATCTGCTGCTTGTCTCTCGCTCCTGGACAGGGTTCAAAAAAGAGTCGCCAACCTGATAGGTCCTGAACTGTCATCTAGGCTTCAACCTCTGTCCCATCGACGAGATGTTGCATCCCTCTGCCTGTTCTACAAATACTTTAATGGTGAATGCTCTGACGAACTGCAAACACTTGTACCTCCCCGACGTAACTACCCCCGACAAACCCGACAAGCTACTAAGTCTCATCCCTTTACAGTGGAGATCCCTAGGTGCAAGAAAGCCTTTTACTCCAATAGTTTCTTCCCCAGAACTGCGGGTCTTTGGAACTTCCTTCCGGGATTCTGCTTTCCCAACTGCAATGATATGCAGAAGTTCAAGTGTAATGTTAACAAACATCTTTCTACTCCTCTCCCTTCATAATAACCCCGCTAATTAATTCCCTAATAGTAGCCCCCTGCTTCAAAGTGGCACTGTGCCTTGTTTGGGGTGAAAATTGAATAAAAAAAAAATTAAAAAAAAATGTTTATTAGGGGTGGGACGATTCTAGCACTTATCAATTCCATATTAAATTTCCAATTCTTTCTAAATCTCGACATATTTAACTATAAAGTTGTTATTTTTCACAATTACCATAAAAACACATGTTAAATGTGCAGATTTTTCTTAAACATGCGGATACACTTGAGAGGGATGATCTATCGATTTTAGTTTTACTTATTGGTTAAAATTCAACAGATATTCACTATTTTTGTATTACTATAAGCGGTAGAATATTTTTCTTTAAAGAAAATCAAATAAAAAAGCGAATTACAAGAATCGTTGTTGGCATCGGAAAATAGGCACAAATTTTTCCAATACCCCCCAAATTTCCGAGTTTTTTGATTCCTGATTTCGATTAATCGACCCAATACTTCACATGCCATATCATGCTCACTAAAACCCTAAAAGTTTTGGCCATATTTATTGATGTCTCATAACTGCCGTTAAAATTTCACAAAAATTTGGACGTATCCAAATTTTTGTGAAGGGCGTAGAAACGCCGTTTTTACCTCATTTGCATGAAACTAAACTAACTATAGCCTACATTATCCACTTTTACCCCTTGCAATTGCATTAAAAAATTCGTAATGATTGGTAAATAAGTTTTAAGCTTACATTTAGAATAATATTTGAAATAAAAGACAAACATTTCTTACAATTGTTTGTCGTGTTACCTTTTCCTCCAGTGTTTCCGCTACCGTCTTTTCCGCCAGTGTTTCCGCTACCGTCTTTTCCGCCAGTGTTTCCGCTTCCGTCTTTTCCTCCAGTGTTTCCGCTTCCGTCTTTTCCGCCAGTGTTTCCGCTACCGTCTTTTCTGCCAGTGTTTCCGCTTCCGTCTTTTCCTCCAGTGTTTCCGCTACCGTCTTTTCCGCCAGTGTTTCCGCTACCGTCTTTTCCGCCAGTGTTTCCGCTACCGTCTTTTCCGCCAGTGTTTCCGCTACCGTCTTTTCCGCCAGTGTTTCCGCTACCGTCTTTTCCGCCAGTGTTTCCGCTACCGTCTTTTCCTCCAGTGTTTCCGCTACCATCTTTTCCGCCAGTGTTTCCGCTACCATCTTTTCCACCAGTGTTTCCGCTACCGTCTTTTCCTCCAGTGTTTCCGCTACCATCTTTTCCGCCAGTATTACCGTTAACTCCATCATCAGAACGATTGCTACACACCTTCCTGAAAAGGTGATTCTCGATGTGGGAGAGGCTATTAAAATCTGGAACAGTATACACATAATCTTGGCCACTGCTGATACTGTGTAGCTCTATGATGTTTGTCTTCCCAATGCCGATGGCATATACCTTGATGCCCATAGACCGTAGAGCTAGCGCAGCATCCTTGGTTGCTGATGGTTTTAAAGATTCTCCATCAGTCATGACAATGGCGACGTGGTTGACATGTCCGGCTCGCATACCAGCTTCTGGTATAAAACCGCGCGTGCGCACATCTTCCAGGGCTTTGTCAGTAAACGTTGTGCCAACGGTTCGCTTCATGTTGTGAATGTATTGACGCAATTGCTCTTTGTCATTCAGGTCCTTTAGACGAATCAAGAGTTTGGAGTCGGTGGCAAACAAGAAAAGACCCAGCTGCGTGTCATGCGGGCCAATCTTCACATGCGAGATGAAGTTGTCTAGAAATGTGATATATTTTTGAAAGTCTTTGTCTTTGACGCTGTCAGAGGAGTCAAGTACAAATATAATGTCAGATGGCAGTGATTCGCAAACTGAAAGATAGATTTTTTTATGTATTAGTTTTATGGCAAAATAATTGCAATAATAGTATTTGCTAACTGCCTCTCACGAGCTTAAACATTCAATGTGCAAGCAAGCAAGTGCAATGTTTAAAAAATATTTAGCCCATGTCTAAGCAAAGTTAAAAGCAAGGATTTTTTAATGCCCCCCCCCTCTTTTTTTACCATCCTCAGTTCAGTGAAAGTCTTGATAAAAAGAAAGTCTCATCATTTTCTTTTGATGTTACAGTGGTTATTACTAATTCTTCCAAATAAACTAGTAAAAAATATTTTCAAAATGAAATACTGAAAAAATATTTTCAAAATGAAATACTGAAAAAATATTTTCAAAATGAAATACTGAAAAAATATTTTCAAAATAAAGCTCTAAAAAAAACTATTTAAAAATATAATAAAAACCAACTATTTAAAAATATTTCCAAACTAAAATGAGTATATTCGCTATAATGATTGGAGATAAAGTCAGTTTCCAAACATAGTCAATATAAGATCTAGTTTTTTTTTTCTCCAAAATATTTTTTTTGTTAATCTATTCATGTTATTGACAATGTTCTTAACCATATTGTTCAAGTTATATAAATAAATTGACAGATCATAATGATGTTATACTGTAAGTTATTGTTAGTTTCGAAGCAAAGAACAGCTAACATATGAAAGAAAGTATTAGTTTAATAACCGTTATCTTTCCTTGAATTTCATTTGGTGATTTATTCATGTATTTTTTTAGTAAAAGATGGTCACACACTTTTTGAAGAGACTTATTTTTAAAGTAAAATTTAAATGGGAATTTGAAAACTTTGAAGTGTCGAATATAATAATAAAATCTTACAATGTGGATTTGTGGATCGTAAGAAAAAATGAAACAAAGAGGTTAAAAATTTTTCTTTAGCCAATGTGTCGGTCATATGCGCTTTTTTATATAAAGGGGTCACTACTTATCAAGGCCCAGAGGCCACTCAAGGACAAGGGTTAATGTGTGTATGGTGGTCAATGGGACAATTAATCGTTAGTATTGAAAATTTGGTAAATTGGATTACTTTAAGGATACGACTCATCAAAAATTTGTTTACGTTGGACTTGAAGACAGCTGAAAAGCAGGCAAACAGAAGAGAATTCCACAGACGGACAGTTCTAAGAAAAAAGCTTTGTTTATGGAATCTACACTTAGGTTTAGGCACAGATAAAGAGTGAGGGAAATTATTGATAGTGGTTCTAAGAAGACGAGTGTTTGATCTTCGTTCTAAATCTATTATGAATTTTGATGCAGAATTGACTTTTTAATTGATGATAATTGATCACACACTTTTTGAAGACACTTATTTTTAAAGTAAAATTTAAATGGGAAATTTGAAAACTTTGAAGTGTCGGATATAATGATAAAATCATTTTCATTTACTGATTTTTTTTTTTTTTTTGTAAGTCCGATATTTTGCTAATACATAGCCTCATCAGGATAGAAATCTGTAAATAAAAATGATTTTATCATTATATCCGACACTTAAAAGTTTTCAAATTTCCCATTTAAATTTTACTTTAAAAATAAGTGTCTTCAAAAAGTGTGTGACCATCTTTTACTTTATATCCCGCCCGAAACTGGAGCATTATACACTTGAAATCACCGGAACAACACGTAAATTCTCTTCTCTTCGCCATAACACCAAAATGAAGAAAAAGAAGAAAAAAACATTCATGGACCGGACTTTCTACCCTGATGAGGCTATTTATTAGCGCAATATCGAACTTACAAAAAAATATAAGTAAATAAAAATGATTTTATCATTATATCCGACAATTCAAAGTTTTCAAATTTTCCATTTAAATTTTATGTATTTTTTAATTTTTTTTTTTTTATCAGAAACTACTTTTTGGGAAATGAGTAGGTACTGGTCGCGGTAGGAGTTCCCTGCCGAACACCCTCAAAAAACAATAATTTCTCCCCGCGCAGCCGCAAAGGACATGTTTTAGTTGCCATAGTAACAACACTTTTTATCGACATTGTTTTACTGTTTATGAATATTGAAATAAAAGACATTACTACACACATATCTCACTTTTAATCACTTTTATCGACTTTTTAAAACTTTTTTTTTACTCTTTTTAAATGACAACGTTAATGTTTATGAATATTGAAATAAAACATATTACTACACATTTATTAATATCTTTTTTTTTTTTTTACTGTTTATGTGTCAATTTTATCGACTTTTTTTTTTTTACTGTTTATGTGTCAATTTTGAAATTATTCTTATATTGAATATTGAAATAAAAGACATTACTACACATTTATTAATAATATCTTTTTTTTTTTTTTTACTGTTTTACTGTTTGTGTCACTTTTATCGACTTTTTTCGGTTCTTGAAATTTACTTTTATCGACTTTTTTTTTACTTTTTATCGACTTTTTTCGGTTCTTGAAATTTACTTACCACAAAATGATGATAGAATAATAAATTTACTTACGTTTAATCAATGTTATTTTGGGTTTGTATTACTGTACACATAGATTCGAAAAAGTTGTCAAAAACAAATATATAACAGATAAATGTTATCAAAGGCAAGATAATTTACTTTTCTGCCAAACTGGATATATTTTTTGTGTTTTTATTCAATGTAACATATTTATTCAGCTCGAAAAACATAGTCTTTACCGATGTATTCGAAAATTCAAGATGGCGTCTCACACCCTCTTTAACACCGTAAGTATGGAAAAAGGTGTTATAAATAAATAAAAACAATACAAAATACTATTAAAAACCCGCCGAATATATGTCAACCTATGTCACGGTAACATATATTGAGCGAGTTTTTAACAGTATTTTATCCGGTTTTTTATTTATAACATCTTTTCCCACACTTACCGTGTTAAAGAGAGAATAAGACGCCATCTTGAATGTTCCAATACATCGGTAAACACTGTATGGGTTTCGAGCTGAATAAATATGTTACATTGAATAAAAACACGAAAACTATATCCAGTTTGGTAGAAAAGTAAATTATCTTGCCTTTGATAACATTTATTTGTTATATATTTGTTTTTTGACAACTTTTTCGAATATATGTGTACAGTAATACAAACCCAAAGATATTATTAATAAATGTGTAGTAATGTCTTTTATTTCAATATTCAATATAAGAATAATTTCAAAATTGACACATAAACAGTAAAAAAAAAAGTCGATAAAATTGACACATAAACAGTAAAAAAAAAAAAAGATATTAATAAATGTGTAGTAATATGTTTTATTTCAATATTCATAAACATTAACGTTGTCATTTAAAAAGAGTAAAAAAAAAGTTTTAAAAAGTCGATAAAAGTGATTAAAAGTGAGATATGTGTGTAGTAATGTCTTTTATTTCAATATTCATAAACAGTAAAACAATGTCGATAAAAAGTGTTGTTACTATGGTAACTAAAACATGTCCTTTGCGGCTGCGCGGGGAGAAATTATTGTTTTTTGAGGGTGTTCGGCAGGGAACTCTTACCGCGATCAGTACCAATGAGTATATTCGTTATAATGATTGTAGATAAAATCAGTTTCCAAACAAGTCGAATTTAATGTAAAGAAAAGCTCCACCCCTTACCCATCCCCACCCTAACCCAGTAAAAAGCTTTGGTAGTTAAATATAGTTACCTATGGAAGGCAGAGTTGGGACTGTTTTGTGATCAATGCACACCTCTTTCAGAATCTTTTTCTCGAGTTTCTGTAAACCATGGAAGTCGAGGACAGTATTCACATTGTTGATTTCACTGGCGATGTTGTGCAATTCCTTCACATCGACCGTCTTGCCAACACCAATGGCGTAGATTTCAACGTTCAATGCGTGCAGGGCATCAGCCGCTGCTTTGGTGTCTGCAGGCTTCACTGAAACGCCGTCCGTGATAACGATGACTACCTGCTTAACACCAGAACCGCGACCACCATTTGCAGACGAGAAGGCACGCCCACTGACATCTGCAAGGGCCCGATCCGTGAAAGTCATGCCACTGCTCCGTTTAACGGTCTTCAGCTTCTGGAGCAACGCGCTATTCTCTTTGAAGTCGTTCAACTTGATTAGCAAGCTCGAGTCATCAGCATAGATGAAAAGAGAGACTTGGATGTGGTTCGGACCGATCTTGGAAGCGGAGACGAAACTTTCGACAAAGCTAATCTCTTTCTGAAAGTCGCTGTCTGTGACGCTGCTGGAAGAATCCACTACGAAGACGATATCGGCTGGTACAAGCGAGCACACTATAAAGAAACCGCAAGGAAAAGGAGCATATATAAAAATGGTTTTTTATAATGGTGAGGGGGCGCCTTATAAGCGAAGAGCTACAAGTAGGGGCTTGTAATGAGACAATTCTAATATTTTCCTCGATTCCGATACAGTTATCGATTCTATACAAAATTTTGATTCCAATACAATTACCGATTCCAATTCTTTACAAATCTCTAAATATTTAATTATAAAATTGTTATATTTTCATGCTTACTGTAAAAAACATTAAATGTGCGTATATTTTCTAAGGCATAAAAATAAACTTGTGGGTGCTGATCATTAAATTTTAGCTTCAGTGGTAGTTTAAAATCAATAAATATTTATTATTTCATCAGTAATACAAATGGACACATTTTTTTCTGATTCTGATACTGATTCCAATACCCTCTAAAGTTCTGATTTATGATTACCAATTCCATACAAAATTCCTGATTCCGAGACAATTACCGATTTTGATTCTTTATAGATATCTAAATATTTAACTATGAAATTATTTTTTTCTGCTTACCATAAAAACCATTAAATATGCATACATTTTTTCAAACGTAAAAATCACACTCGTAGGGGTTGATCATTAGCTTTTAGTTTTACTATATGCATTCTTTTATCGATAATACCAGCAGTTGAAGATTTTGTTTAAAAAAAAAATTAAAAAAAAAAGATAATTAAACGAATTGTTTTTTTTTTTTTTTTTTTTTTTGCATCAGAAAATAGGCACACAGTTTTCCGATTCCAATACCCCTCAGACTTCTGGTTTTTCCAATTCCTGAATAATTGCCCCAACACAAATTTAAGCCAACTTTTGGGGTACGAAAGTCAAATTTTAGATTCTTGTTTTGTAGCTAAGGATTGGCCCCTTTCATTTCAAGTTCAAAACGGAAATAAAACCTTTTTATCGCTAGTGTTTCAAATCTGTTCAGATCACAACTTAAATAAAGAAATTTTAATTTAATTTTATTCTCTTTGCTGCAGACCGCATTGATATTTACTGCAGGTTTATCACTAGGGCTATGACAACAGCATATTCTTTTCATTGTTTTGACTCTCTAGTATATATCCGACACAGTTAATCAACCGAGAACCACATCACTCTATATAAAAAGCATATAAAATATCAACGGATATATATTCGAAAGTCAAAACAATGAAAAGAATATGCTGTTATCACAGCCCTCATCATCACTAATGTTGGAACAAATAATCTGAAATCTAGAATTGGAAAGATCGGAACTTTTTGAATTATTGGAATCAGAAAATAAAAATTCCAATTCCAAAACGATTCGTTTAATTTTTTTCTTGACAAAAAAACAAAAAAAAAAAAAACGATACAGACACAAATTTATTTATTAACTAGCAAGCCACCCAACATTACCCGGTCGTAAAATATGCATAAATATTATATTTGAATTCTTACAGAAACTGAGACATGTGCATGCAAATATTATGTTTTTTCTAAACAGCTCAAGACAGTGAGTCAAATGCGATAATCATTAGGCCAGCTTGATACAGTCTTTTAAAAGTGTTTTCAAACCTACTTATTCTCAACATAATGAATCTGTAATATGAACAATTCATGCATGCACATTCATGAAACAGCAAACAGATAAAAATCCGATCCCCCCTCCCCGTGTACCAATTTTTCAATTTTGACCGATTAGCAGCCTTTTTTTTTTTCCGGATGAAAACTGATTAAATTTTTTTTCCCATGTCTGAATACTCTATATATCACATTTTAAGTCTATAGATAAAAAATTTGTTGAGTATATTTGCTGAGAATTTTTCTCATACACACACACATTCTCATTTTTATAGATATCTATATATATAAAAGTGAAAATGTATGTATGTATGTGTGTATGTATGTGTGTGTGCTAAAAACTTTCGACAGACAACGAAAATTCACAAACTCGGTATCATATTGAAGCCCCATCCTTCACTCGAAAAATATCGAAAAATTGGCCAAAAACGTTCATGTTTTCACCCCGAAATCGACAATTTTCGACGGGGGAGGGGGGGTCAACAAAAACGGTCTTCTTGTGACGACGACCGGTTCTATGCATGCGTCAGATGACGTCATGACCTGATTTACTTTAAATTGTTGAAAAACTGAATAAATTTCATGTACGTCACGTTAGTTCAGTTGATTAACGCGTTGGTTCTTTATCTAAAAGTTTTGGGTTCGAATCGTGGTGTGAGATGTCTTTTTTTTTTTTCGATTTTTTAAATTTAAATATTGAACCAGTGTTATTTAAGCCATTTTTCACGTAACGATCGTTTTTCTGTTTTTTTTTTTTTTTTTTTTTTTTTTTTTTTTTTTTACTTAGCTTATCCACCCCCGACCACACACCCAAAAACACCCGGGTATCCACCGATTTTTTAAATTTTAATATCGAAACAGGCTTATCTAAGCCATTTTTCACGTGTTCGTTTTTCTGTTTTCAACATCGTTTGCCTTACGTTAGTTTTTTTTTGTGTTTTTTTTCGATGTTTTGATTACCCCCCCCCCTCCGCTTAAGTTTTAACGTTGTTTTCTTTTTTTACTTCGCTTATAACAAACAACATGGTCATTGACGTCGTCGTCGTCGTAACGCTCGACGACTTCCGGGCGCGCACCTGTCAATTTTGTTCCTATTTAAATAAATTGAAACATCTTTCAGTAACTCATTCTGGCTGGCCGATTTTATTTTCAAATTCGCCTCAGGGCTTCGGGTTTGATCCTACCCCCCCCCCCCGGTTTCTTTTTTATTTAACACCACACACACCTCCAAACACCCGGGCAACGCTGGGTACCCCCGCTAGTATAGATGAAATGTTCATTTGCAACATAAGACGAAATGGATTTTAAATCCTACTCCCAAATTTAACATTAATTCTGTCTATTTCTTTTATTGGTACATTACTGTAAACATCCCTTTGTAAACCTTTTGGCACATACTCGTTAAACATTTCAGGGAGTTCACGCTTAATTATTATTGCCAGGTTTTTTTAATTTTGTTGGTGCCGTCTGGGCACTGCCGTTGTTTGTCATTAGCGTCTTCTGAAATAATTAATCTTTATGGTATTTCCTCGCTTTGGAATCAAGTGAAAAATATAGATAATAATCTTACAGTAATTTTATCAACATCTTGGCTTAAATGCATAAAGGGGAAACCTTTAGAAGTTTTCCAAATTAAATAGGAAATTATATCTATATTTAACTCCCCCCCCCCGCCAAGAAGAGTGAGATTCAGGCATTTGTTACTATAACAGAACAAAAAAAGATAAAAAAAACAAACATTGAATAAATAAATATTACCAAGACTCTTCTACGAGTTGCCTTAAATAAGTTTCCAGACTTTTTTTTTGTACAGGCATTTAAAATTGTCATAGACTCTTGAAAATTCAGTATGTTATTGCTATACATCTTATGAGATGACTGACCAATTTTTATGATTCCAGGTTCAAATGAACAGCTACAGCAGGAATTGGAATACACCCTACTAAAGCCTGATTGTCACAACTGGTGAATTTCAAAAATGCAATCTCGTCATGAGGACACTTTAGAAGAATGATATGCAATAAAATTCTGTTTTAAACTTGGAAAAAAAATGCCACAGAAAACTATGGAATGCTTCAGACGGCTTCCAAAAGCATATTTTTTAGTTCAAAACAAACTTAGTGTTCACTCTGTTGATTTAGAATAAAAATGGCTGTCTAATAAAGGCTTTCACAAGGACCCTTGATGAATTCTATCTTGCATGAATCGAGCATCAGATTTTGAGTGGCATAAGGGATTCAAGGAAGGCATGTGAGGGATGCTGAGGAGTAAAAAAAGCCAGAGTTAATTAGCCAAATAAAGAATTTCCTGTTTAAGAATCGTGGTGTGTCTATAGGGACAATAAGTGCACAGTTCGATGTCAGTGTGGGAACTGTACACAATTATTCACCAGTAACGAAAGATATGGAAGATTTGCGAGAATGCACCAGTCCACAACTCCATCCTTGTCACAGACTATTTAACCAAGATGAGCATCAAGACAGTTCCTCACCCTCCTTATTGTCCAAACTTTGCTCCCTGTGACTTTTGGTTATTCACTAAGCTCAAGGAAAACCTTAGAGGCTGTCGTTATGAAACAATTGAGGAGATGAAAGAGGCTGTGACGAGGGTCATTGACACGCTGACACATGAGAACCATGGGGCCTTCCAGAAGTTGTTGGAATGGTACAACAAGTGCATTGCAGCCGGAGGAGATTACTTTGAAGGGGAATAGAGTTTCATGTGTGTACTATCAATAAAAGTGCCCATACGAGAAAAGGTCTGGAAACTTATTGAAGGCACCTCGTATTTACCTGGATGAGTTTATTTTAACTCATTTTAAAGCATATTTTTTAGTTCAAAACAAACGTAGTGTTCACTCTGTTGAACTAGAATAAAAAATGGTGGTCTCATAAACCTTTCACAAGGATGCTTGATAATTGCTCAAAATCGAAAATTAAACAAACGTTAGTAGAAACACATCAAATTTCAACAATCGAGCAAAAATGTTATGTTCTACCAGTATTTTGTATAGATAGTATAGTTATGTTATTTTGTATAAAGATAGTATAGTCATGTTATTTTGTATAGATAGTATAGTCATGTTATTTTGTATAGATAGTATAGTTATGTTATTTTGTATAGATAGTATAGTTATGTTATTTTGTATAAATAGTATAGTTATGTAATTTGTATAGATAGTATAGTTATGTTATTTTGTATAAATAGTATAGTTATGTTATTTTTTATAGATAGTATAGTTATGTTATTTTGTATAAATAGTATAGTTATGTTATTTTGTATAGATAGTATAGTTATGTTATTTTGTATAAATAGTATAGTTATGTTATTTTGTATAAATAGTATAGTTATGTTATTTTGTATAGATAGTATAGTTATGTTATTTTGTATAAATAGTATAGTTATGTTATTTTGTATAGATAGTATAGTTATGTTCTACCAATATTTGGTTTGGATTTTTGAACAATTCGTCAAGATTAAAAAGTTAGAATGGGCCAGAAATGATTATGATTTTACGTTAAATTTATGTGCAAAATTGCTTTCCGACTCGTAATTCTAAAATTGTTTTTTTTCTCTTCGCCACGTAATCATCTAAAAATCTAAAATCTCATTTTGAGAGAGTGATTTAGTTAAAGGTGTTAGTGTAACGATGTTGCATGCTCGAATAACACCCATTTACCCTGCTTACGGGCTAAGGGTAAGGTGACTCAAAGTTTAAGAAATTCATTCCTTTCTTCAAAACCCTGGAATGTGTGTGTGTGTTTTTTTTGTTTTTTTTTTTGAAAAGAAATTTCTCAGCAAAGTGAAGTTGACATTGGTCACAAGAAGTCTGTCCTGATATTTAGGAAGATATTTTCATTCAGCTACATGTTTTATTATAAGTTTCAGACCACCGTGTAAGTAATGGGAATTATTAAACTGAAAGATGGAAAGGCATAGCTGAAAATAGTTTCTTTGGAGCAAATGGGTTTGAGGAAGAGAAGGAAGGAAAAAGAATTAAAGAGAAATATGAGTTGAAGAGAGAGAAAGAAAGAAAGGGAATTAAAGAGTAATATGGTTTGAGATAGAGAAAGAAAAGAGATTCAGAAGAGAAGAGAAAATGATAATCTCCAAATGACAGAGGAGGAAATGCTAATCTCAAAGAGATGATGATCAGAATTAAGGTCCAATAAAAAACTATTGTGTTTTGGAAATAAAGAGGTTTTGCTGGCTAGCATCGAAGAGTACACATAATTTTGGGCTTCTGCCCAGGGGTCAGAAACCTCCCCAAGAGAACTGTTGAAAATCTCTTGTTCCTCTAAGAAGCTGTCCGAACGAAACATCCTGCATCATGAAGCCGTTAAGAACCTGAAGAATTAACTTTCCTTTACACAAAGTGTACCCTGAATATTTTATGAATAATTATTCTCATTTAAAAAAAAATGATCTCCGAGTTTATTATTTAATTGTTTGATTTGAAAACCCAGTTAATTACAGTGCTGACACCACCACCAACCTAGACTGCACCGAGAAAAACTATATACCAGCAAAACCAGAGCATCTACGAAAAGGAATTCAACAGTCAAACTAACAAACCGCCAACCAGAGTTGAAAAAGTATTGCTACATGAAATTAGGAACATGCTCATTTTTTGTGCTTTGAGCATCTGAGTGGTGGTTCCAGTGACGAGTGAGAGTCTGATCACCCTTGAAAGCTCTATTACCAAACAAGGATAAAAGTGTAGATATCGAGACCGTCGGGTCAGTGCACATTTTCTTGCTCGTGTGTATGGCAATCCCCCACCTAAGGTGGTATTACATTAATATATTTGCTGCTGCTGCTATTATTATAACTATTATTATTATTAATAGTATAACTATTATTATTAGTATAACTATTATTATTTATAGTATAATTATTATTATTATTATCATGATTAATAATATAACTTATTATTATTAATAATATAACTATTATTATTAATAATAATAATAGTATAACTATTATTATTAATAATAATAGTATTATAACTATTATTATTATTAATAATAATAATAGTATAACTATTATTAGTAGTATTAGTAGTATAACTATTATTATTATTAATAGTATAACTATTATTATTAATAATAGTATAACTATTATTATTAATAATAGTATAACTATTATTATTATTAATAATAGTATTATAACTATTATTATTAATAATAGTATAACTATTATTATTAATAATAGTATAACTATTATTATTAATAATAATAGTATTATAACTATTATTATTAATAATAATAATAGTATAACTATTATTAGTAGTATTAATAGTATAACTATTATTATTATTAATAGTATAACTATTATTATTATTAATAGTATAACTATTATTATTAATAATAGTATAACTATTATTATTATTATTATTATTATTATTATTATTAATAATAATAATACTAGTATAATTATTATTATTATTTTTACTTTATACTGCAATGCAAATCAGTCTAATAACTTACCAAATCTTTT